>NC_060138.1:791528660-791857626 GCF_021461385.2 Schistocerca piceifrons | reverse complement strand
CATAGTGACACATCCATCTCTTATCGACGATTAGACAGCTAAAGAGGTGTCATTTGGTTCATACTGACACACCTGCAACATTTCCCTCCATTGCTTTGGTTCGACGGCTTTTCGATAGCGTTTGAGCAGTAGGGGAAACGAACGGGCGGAAATCTTTGTCAGATTCAAAATGTCGTGCGAGATTTGCCCTTTGTCTAACATCGCCTCGACTATAGTACGGAGCTCTTCGAACACATGGGCCGCTAGTTCTCTTGCGATTCCCGCTTCTTCACAAAGAGATGGTCTACCCGTTCTTCGTTATCCAGATTGCTTGAGCACACTGGGCGCGCCTGTAGCACCTCATTAGAATGTCATATGATGGAGCATTGTACACTTTCTAAAACTCGGCATGATTGTCTGCAGCGCCGTCCTCCTAGGTATTCAATACGTACCAGTGCTGCAGACATGTACCTGCAACCAAACAAAATACTAATTACGTAACTTTATGTTTTCGAGTAGATATTAAAACTTTACAACATTCCTATCGCATTTGTAGCTGTGAATACTGGCAGAGATGGGTATCCTGTCCACTGTGCAGCAGAGCTGCCAAGCGTTTGTCCTGCGACAGGTGGTGACAGGGGAGGTGGGCATGGGGTCGGGGGTCGTTACGCAGGAAGCGGTGGGACTTGTAATGTGCCGCAGCAGGTCAGCTCATTCTGGCGTCCCTCGTTACTGGACCAGCGTCCACCCTGCGACCATTTAACCTAACAGTCTCTACGACTCCACCTCTTAAGAAAGAGGCCATTTCGGTTTTCCGCTGCAGAATGAAAATGGAAGAACGCCTCTTCCACGAACAGAGCTGCACTTCGTTTCGCGCCACACTAGTTGGCGTTCAAAAGAAAACCGAGTTACTAATAGTGAAGAATACATCTGTCATACAGGTTCTAACAATACCACCACTTCCAAAGTAGATTAGAAATCAGATTAATAATGTTGCTCACGCAGCATATGTTCGCTTTATCGGGCAACAACAAAACTGTTGACTGTGGATGGTATCGTCAGAATCGAAATAATGAGGTCACTGTAAAGAAGAAAATTAATTTGGCACTTCTGTTGAATGGATTCCCACGCAGATTTCGTCGAAGTCGTTATGGCTCATCTAGTTGATTCTAGGGTGACTCCACTTTAGCTGCTAGAAGGTTCGGATCTATATTTTAGCAATATTTGTTGAAGACCTGAAAAATACGTTTTTCAGGAAATTCTTACTGATCAAACAATCCCACATCAGAACATTGGCATGGTAGAAATTATTTTTTGACTTGGTGTTCACGATCCACATTTTTAATAAACTTCTTGTAAATTCACATATACTTCTTCTTAATTGTCACATCATCAAGAAAACAGTTTTGTATCAATCTTCACATATTTAATTTCCACTTTCACCAAACACAAGACTTGACTGTTCTTTTACAAAGCGAAATAACAACATAACTTCTGCAAAGTGAAACAAAGACTGCTCTGTGCGCGTTCACGCCAAAACGGATACAAGTAAGTCAAAGATTATGACAGTCTCACAGAAATGAATAAACACAAGAACCATATCACTGTAATATATCGATACATCGGAGTACCTATACATTAATAAAACCAAATGTGAATACTGTCACAAAAACATGTCTGTTACTTCACGGAAAAGTAGTTCGACATTACTGGTGTCGAGAACTGGGGTTGGAGTGCCATAATGGTCACGTAAATAAAGAAGCATTACATTGTGTTTCAGTATAGTATCGGATTGCATTTTAGCCGTTGTTAAACGCACCAATTGTGTTTGTTTACCTATAGCTCGTGCAGCCCATACCTCCCTTCTGGAATTCGGCATAAAAGATGGCAAGGAGAAAATTTCTCGCACGGAGATAGCGGAGTTATCAATGAGACTGTGTGTTAATTTGTCAAAAATAGTATTGATTGAGATCAGAGGCTGTGGATTAAATGACGTGGAAAGACACAGGAACCAGCCACTTTTTATACAACATTGGTTTTGCAAACACGCTTTCCAAGATTTCAACTATCTTCAGCTGACTCCGATTCACGGACGTTATATAATAACACACGATGTGTGCTGGTGCTTGTCTCGGTATCTTTGACCACCGGTCGTCTAATGGTTTTTCTAACATGTAACCGCCACGAGTGAGTATTATACCCCTCCATTTATGGTGGTGATCTGGAGTCGATTTGCAGAGGGAGCCTGTATGGAGATTTTGCGCAATGGTCTGAGGCCCTTTCACTGGCCGTTCTTACCTGCAAAAATCATTCGTTGCTGCGGTAGAATACACGCTCCGTTTATCTTAAGAGTGTTAATGAAAGGAATAACGACATTAGCTGCTACTGGGGATCATTGTGGAATGCTGGAAATTTGTGCCGGGCTCGCATTCGTACCCGGATTCTTCCGTTTCCCTCGAATGATCGCCTTGATAACCCCGGCCATCTGGACACCGTCTCTGACCGACCGAAATTTCCAACTTACACAAACTGCAGACATAATGCCCCCTCCATTATCCTCACTGCTGGCAACGACCGCTGATTCCCGTAGGAGTTCGGGTGCATCTACACGGAAACTACGACTGCCGTCTCGCCCTAGTTATAAGTATGTGCTGTTTGTTCTTTCGAACGTAACAGCGACCGTGCCTGGATGGCTAGCGCTGTCAATTTGATAGTTTGGGAAAAACGAAAAACCCGATTCAAGTCCCAGTCCCCACAAACTTTCAACTTTCGCCGTAGATTAGTTTCAATGCCCAGTAGCAGCTAGTCCTTTGATCAGTTGTCATTTTCTGTTCACCCTCCACAAACTACCGACGTACTGAGAACGTTGGTGCACCGGGCTAGTGTTGTTTCTGATGGAGACAGCCTTACAAAGAAACTGGAACATCTAGAGTCGCTGTTCGATGGTAAGGTTACTCTCCACATCAAATAAGAACAGCACTAAAAAGGATGAAACGTGACCACCCACTACATCAAAAAGATATGGAGTAGTTCAAGTCCAGGGTGTTCCTTCCATACGTCGGCAACCTTTCAACTAAAATAGGCAGGATCCTAAGAAACATCAAGTTAAAGTAATCTTCCGGCCACCGGTGAAGATAAATACCCTTCTCGGTTCGGTGAAAGACGAATCTGGGTTTGCGTAAGGTCAGGATCTTCAAAATTCCTTGCCAGTGTGGCAAAGCTTACAACGGTTAGACGACACTCACAGAACCTGAAAGGTGCGTTGAACATGAGCGCCACACTCGCCTTTCACAGCCCAGTAAGTTGGCCGTAGCTGAGCATTGTATTACCACAGGACACGTCATGGATTTTTCTGCCACGAACTTCTTGGCCCCAGCGAAAACTTTTTGGGACTCAGCAATTAAAGAATCTGTGGAGATACGCCCGGAACAAAATCTTATAAATCGTGACAGCGGTTTTCTACTGGACAGGTCTTGGGACCCAGTGACCTCTCAAATTTCTTCTAAGAGACGACAGTTTATTCATAAAGACACTTCAGGTGACATCTGACGTCTGTTTTTAGCGACGCGAGTGCGCATTCCGACAGAGGGCGGACATGTAGTTTTCACCTTTACGCATGCGCCTGCGCGCCGCAGTTAGAACATGTTTTCCAGAGGGCGCGGAATTCGATAGAGGACGCTCCTGTGATGGCAGCCAATCCGCATGACTATTTTCGCCAATTTTTTGCTATAAAGCTGACACCAGGACCTTGCAGTCCTCAAACATCTCGAGGATTGGATGCCCTCACATCCAAAACGGAGGATTACGATGCATGTACCACTCTCAGGGTGCAATCGACGCTTTTGGAAGAGCCCCCAACCGCAGCCATTGCCGTTCGTTCGTTCGTCGCCGCCGCCACAGCCCACGGTGCTCCAGCCGCTGTTGGAGCTCGCCGCCGCTGCCACCACCCTGGTGGGGCTCTGACCCGCCCCCCTTGCTACCATCGCCGCCGTCCCCAACTGGGGATACCGAGCCGCCCCTGTTGCCATCAACGTCCAGCCGCTGCCTGGAGGGATTCACCGGACCGCCTTCACCGCCTGCCGTAGGGGCTGCCGCCTCGCTCTGGTCGAGCCGCCACTGCCCCCATCGCCCTCACTCAGGACTACCTCGTCCCCGCTGCTGCTGCCACTATTGCTGCAGTCCTTCGCTACAACCATTGTCCTCACCGCCGCCACCGTTTCTCGTGCCTGCCGCCGTCACTGCCGCTGTCGCCGTCACCACCATCACCATTTTCACCCCCGTCCCCCACTTGCTCACCACCACCACGATTGCCCACCCTACCACCTCCATCATTTTTACCTCCCCTTCTGTTGCTCCAAACATCATCATATTGAACTTATCAACAGACACCATCCCCCTTCTCCCTTCCCTCCCTGTCTGCCCGCCCTTGCTCAGTTTTCAGCCATCACCTCCCCTGACTCTCCCTCACCCTTAGCTGTCACCCCATTATCATCTTCAGAATTCCTACCACTCTGTCCACCACCTACGTCAGGCTCCCAGCCAGCACAAATCTCACCCCACCACGGCACAGTCTCTCCCACACCCACACTCCCACCCCCTGTATCACCTGCCCATCAGGGAGGACCTGCCCCCCAACACTTGGCCCTTCAACCCATCCCCATCCCCCTTCCCCACATGCCCTATCAAATGCCCTAATGTTGGCCCTGCCCCCCCCCATCCACAAAAAAATTCCCTGATCCCCATGAGCCACACACACCCATGGATGCAAACCCATACCCCACCCCCTCAACTCCTTTGACCCACATCTTCATCCTCTCCAATCCTCACCCTCAATTCCTCGACATCTGCATGCCCACCTTGGCCATCTGTAAATACATCCCCAACACCCCCGTCTTCTGTAAAGTTTGGAAGGTAGGAGACGAGGTACTGGCAGAAGTAAAGCTGTGAGTACCGGGCGTGAGTCGTGCTTCGGTAGCTCAGTTGGTAGAGCACTTGCCCGCGAAAGGCAAAGGTCCCGAGTTCGAGTCTCGGTCGGGCACACAGTTTTAATCTGCCAGGAAGTTTCATACCCCCGTCTTCCTTCCCATTCCTTGCAAGGACTTCGTCTTCATCAAATCCCCCAATGTGTCTCCTCTCCAAAATTCCATGTATCCAATTGGCCCACAAGCCACCCTTACGCCCCACCACACCCCTCCTCTCCTTGACAGCCTCAACCTCCCTGACTTATGAGACTTCTCATGGAATTCTCCTCCTCCATCGACTGTCTCCTTACTGAGGAAGCCCCCATTCATAATAGACGCCACAAAGTTGACCCCTCCTGTCCCCTCCTCTAATCCTACCATTGCCAATGCTGCCTTAAATATAATGTACATGTCACTGCCGACTGTAAGAGTTCCCCTTCATATTCCCACTAAACCCACTGGGCAGAACAGGTGATAAGGATTGTGGAAAGTGCCAAATAAGGCGGCAGTCATTTTCACTTCAAAATTATAATTTATTGTAATTTAATAACAGATTTAAACCAAAACAGCCCATAACTGAACCTTCACAACTACGAGTTTCAAAATCCAATTCTTTCATGGCTGAAGACCTCCAAACAAGAAATCTTAAAAATCAACAAGATAAAGTACAAGTGACTGAAGACACACAGTTAAAATTGCAAATAATATATATATATATATATATATATATATATATATATAACACAAATGGCTTAAGGCCAAAATTAATATTAAAAATTTTAAAATACATTACCATAACCTTTTAAGGCAGAAGGCCAGATTCTTTTCGCCTAGGGGAAATTTTAAGAATAAGGCTTCTAGCAGCTGAAGGCCCACAGTTGATTTTCCAAAAATTCAAAAAGTACCATAAACCTTTAAGTTTTAAGTGGCAAAAAGCACACTAAATGAAAAAGCAATGCAATGACAATAACTAAATTTAAGAATAAGGTTTGAAGCAGCTGAAGGCCGACAATTGATTTGCCAAAAATTCAGAATACCTTAAACCTTTAAGTTTTAAGTGGCTGACAGCGCACTAAATGAAAAGATAGCACAACAACAATAACTTTCAGAAAATATCCACTTAACAGAATCCAGACTTACTTATACAGGCTGAAGGCTCTTTATTTACATAAAACACAATAATTTTTTTTAATGCTTTGGCTGTAATAGATTACAACAGACCATTAAACACCCATAGAAAGGACAGTATAGACAATGGCACTCATACGCCTCCCAGTGGTGGGGGGGGGGGGGGGGGCTGCCCCTGAAACATTAACGTTCACTTACGTGTGACAGGTGGTGGGCCCAACTACACTTGATCTGTCGGTAGCCCTACCAAGAGTCAGTCACTGACTGACTGACCAAACCACTTGCTAGCTACCAATCGGTACATTAAAAGTCAAAGACCAAACTGTTACAGACGTGACTATCCACAATGAAATATGTATCAAGCTGTGAAAACTTCACACAGTGTTGGACAACGACAACTGGTGAGGAAAGGACAGTGACTGAAATTACGTTAGTGGCCAGGGCAGGTAACCGGAACACTAACAGTCACAAGGCAGAAAATTCCGCTGGTGCACTTGAGTTTTAGTGAACCAATATATTTAATTCCATGACACAGCGGCTCGATTTCACCACTACAAACACTCAGCGTTTTCCATTCTAGATGATCCACAATTTGATTATCCGCTATTCCCCGACATCATCAAATGTACAGATAACTCAGTTGCTCCCCTCACTCCTAGCTTCTACTACGTCGGCCACACGCCACCATTGGAACTTAACATTCACATCAATACACAGAACATCTTCCTCACACTCCGCACTAAACGCAACACTACCCCTGGCCATGACCGCATTACCTACTGCCAACTCAAACACTGCCCTCCCTCCTTCCTTGCAGTCCTTGCCATGCTCTAAAATGTAATCCTTGCCACCAGCTTCTACCCCTACCTGTGGAAAACCTCCCGTATCCTGATGTTCCCCAAACCTGACAAGTCTCAATCTGATGCCTCTTCCTATCACCCTGTATGTCTTACTGCAGTGTTCATCAAGGTCTTTGAATCCGTCCTTACAAGGTGCATCCATCACCAACCCCATCAACACCATCTCCTCCCCATCACCTATTGTGACTTTCAACCTTCTTTCTCTATGGATGACCAACTCCCACACTCCACCTATCTCGTCTCCCTGCACCTTAACTCCCGTCACTCTGCCACTTTCGTAACTCAAGACCTCGAAAAGGCCTATGACTGTGACCAGCATCCTGGTCTCCTGTATAAGCTCTAGACCTATGCCCTTCCTATCAACTATGTCCGCGTGGTTGCCTTCTTCCTGTCCTACCGTCCCTCCTATGTCTGTAACACCAATTCCCACACCTTATACCCCTCTGCATGTGTATTCCAGGACTCTGTCCTCTCTTCTCTGCTCTGCCTCTTCTATACAGCAGATATGTACCACGCCACCCCCTACAGTCCACCTCCTGCAGTATGCCGATGACACTGCCTTCCTTGCCCTCGCTCCTAATCGTCAATGATTCCAACGCCTTCTTCAGAATCATCTTGACTTTTGCCACATGGTGTAAGCAAGGGCCCCTAAAAATCAATCAGGCAATCATCGTAGGTTGTACCTCTCATTCCTTCCAGCTGCTTGATTTTTCCCTTACCATCTGCACCTGTCCTGTCCGCCTCTCCCCTGTCCTCACCTACCTTGGACTCACCATTGACTGTCACATTACCTGGAACCCTCATCTCCACTCTGTCCATGCGAAGGCCCACAACTGCCTCCATCTCCTTAAACTCCTCTCTGGCTTGACATTGAGGTTGAATCTCTCTACCATCCATCACACCTGCAAATCCTGGATCCATCCCATTCTCTACTATGCCTATCCACCTGGTTCTCTGCCCGCCCCCCCCCCCCACCCCTAAATTGTATAAGTCCCTCCAGATCATTGAGTGTCATGAACTCCACTATAGCTTCCGTATATGGCTCCCATCCCCCACATGGATTCTCTATGACCTGATTCCTTTCCCCATCTGCTCCTTTTCCTCGAACATATCGGAGTCCACTACACCTCCCACCAACTTGATCCCCCCATCCTTTGGTTGCTCCTCTCCTCTCAAATCCCACCTGCTGCTGTGCCTTCACGTTTGTATCGCACCTACCCTCCAACTATACACCCTTCATCTCCTTTCCCAAGGTGGCTTCCATCAAATCATCCTCCTGGACAATGCCCTCTCTCCGTTCATTTATCCTTCCTATCAACTCTGATCCTCACGTCCCCTCCCTGCTGTTCTTTCCCTAGGCTCTCTCTTCCCCCCTTCCATCCTGTTTTGCCCTGCCTACCCTCTCTCTGACTACCTTCTCTCCACCATTCCCTTCCCATCTCCTTCTTGCATCTGCCCTGCCCTCACCCCTTTTATGTGTCCTCTCCCTTCATCAGCTCCTCCCCCCTTACTTTTTACTCTCCTCCCCCTTTCCCCCCATTTTTCTCCTCTCATCCGTTTGGACCTTCCCCCCACCACTTGCCTTAGGCTGTGGTGTGACATTTTCGTGTATAATTTTTAGTGCAGTGGTTAAGTGAGAGTTAAGTGTTGTGCATTTTTTTTATTTCTTGTGAACAGAAACCAGACTGTCGCCGTTTTAGTATTGTACCTGTCTAGTTTGTGTCTTAATTAGCAACGCCAACCCTTCTGTTTTTATATTTTAACTTCCACTGCTATCTGCCATTTTACAGCTTTAACAAGTCACCGTTTATATCGCCTGTTTCATATTTTTTATTGTCTTCTTATATATTTATAATTATAAAGAGCAGCCTGTGAAGCTGCTGCCAGCCCGACCCCCTCTGGGGGAATCGGACCTCAATAAAGAAGAAGAAAAACCTTGCAGTTTCCATTCATCTCGAGGGTTTGATCCCCTCAATTCCAAATCGGAGATTTATGCTGCCTGGGCTACACACAGGTTGCAATCGACGGATTTGGAAGAGACCCTCGCCTCCACACCTGCCACTGCCATCTGTCCATTGGCTGCCGCCACTAGCCGCCGCCGCCAGTTGCTACCACTGCTGATCAATGCTCTCTGCCACCTGGTACTTTCTGCTGCCCAATGCTCACCACTGACCAATGCTCACCACTGCCCAGGTGGGGCTCTGTCCCATCCCATTGCTGCTGTCACTGCCTCCGCAGCTGGGGATACCGAGCCACCCTTGTTGCCATCATCATCCAGTCCCTGCCTAGAGTGATTCACCAGACCGCCTTCACCACTTGCCTGAAGGGCTAGTGCCCACCCTCGTCGAGTCGCCACTGTGCCCACCCTCTGCTCTGAGGACTACCTCGTCAACCTGCTGCTGCCGCCATCGCCGCAATCCTTCACCAATACCGCTTTCCTTGCTGCCGCCGCCATTTCTCGTCCCTGCAGCCATCACCGCCACTGCCGCCATCAGCATCACTGCCGAGGTCACTGCTGCTGTCGCAATCACCACCGTCACCATCTTCATCCCCACTTTCTCATCACTACCATGGCCCAACCTACCGCCTCCTTCGTTTTCACCTCTCCATCCACTGCTCCAACCACCATCACATGGAGCTCATCAGCAGACCCCATCCCTGTTCACCCTTCCTTCCCTGCTTGCCCTACTCCTGCGCCATTTTCAGTCATCACTTCCCCCAATTCTCCCTCACCATTAGGTTTCACGCCATCACCATCTTTAGAATTCCCACTACTCTCTCCACCACCTACATCAGTCTCCCAGCCAGCACCAGCCGATGTGGCCAAGCAGTTCTAGGCACTTCAGTCCAGAACCGTGCTGCTGCTATGGTCGCAGCTTCGAATCCTGCCTTAGGTATTGGTGTGTGTTCTGTCCATAGGTTAGTTAGGTTTAAGTAGTTTTAAGTCTAGTGGACTGATGACCTCATATGTTAAGTCCCATAGTACTTAGAGCCATTTTTTCCCAGCCAGCACACATCTCAGGCTGCCATGCCAGAGTCCACCCCCCACTTGCTCCTAGCTTGGGCCACACACCACCATTGGAACTTAGCGCTCATATCACTACACAGGACATCATCCACACACACTGAGCTAAACGCTACATTGCCTCTGGCCACGACCACATTACCTACCACCACCTCAAACCCAGCCCATCCTCCTTCCTTTCAGTCCTTGCCTCCTTCTACAACTGGCTTCTACACTGACCTGTGGAAAACCTCCCATATCCTGATGTTCCCTGAGCCTAACATGCCTCCATCTGATGCTTCTTCCTGTCGTCCCATACATCTCAGCTCGGTGTTCAGCAAGCTCTTAGAATCCATCCTTACCCATTGCATCCATCACCACCTCCACCAACACCTCCTCCACCCCAACACCCAATGTGGCTTTCGACATTCCTTCTCTGCCTACACTTCACCCACCTTGTCAGCCTGCAGCTTAACTCCCATCGCTCTGCCGTTTTTGTATCCTTACACTTCAAAGAGGCCTTCAAAGAGGTATGGCATACCAGCCTCATGTTTAAACTCCAGACCTACGCCCATCCTATCAACTATGTCCATCTAATTGTCTCCTTACTTTCCCACCGCCCCTTCTATGTTACCATCCATAACACTGATTCCCACACCTTCTACCCCTCTGCATGTGTGCCACAGGGCTCTGTCGTCTCTCTTCTCCTCTACCTCCTGTACACAGCAGATATGCCCCAACCTCCTCCAGCCCACCTCCTGCAGTATCCCAATGACACCGCCATCCTGGACCTCACTCCTACCCTTCAACAGTCCCAACACATTCTCCAGAATCACCTTGACCTTTTTTCCACATGGTGTAATCTGTGGCTTCTAAAAGTCAATCCTTCCAAGACCCAGGCAATCTTCATAGGTCGCTCCTTCCAGCTCTTTGATTTTTCCCTGCACCTGTCCTGTCCACCTCTTCCCCACACTCACCTACTTTGGACTCATCATTGACTGTCACCTTACCTGGACCCGTCATATCTGCTCTATTCAATTCAAAGCCCACAACTGCTTCCGTCTTCTTAAACTCCTCTCTGTCCGTACATGGTGGTTGAACCCCTCTACCATCCTCCACACCTCAAATCCTTGATCTATCCCATCCTCTGCTGTTCTATTGCCACCTGGATGTCTGCACTCCACCACCACAAATTCTATAAGTCCCTCCAGATCCTTGAGTGCCTCGCCTTCCGTATACACCTCCTGTCCCCCACATGGATCCTCTATGGCCTTATTCCTTTCCCCCATCTGCTCCTTTTTCTCGAACATATCCAAGTTCTCTACACCTCCTGCAGACTTGATACTACCCATCTCCTGGTTCTTCCTCTTCATTCCAACCCCCACGCACTGCCGCTCCTTAACTGTGTGTCCCACCTACTCTCCATCTCTGCACCCTTCATCTCCTTTCCCAAGGTGGCTTCCGTCAACTCCCCTTCCCAGATGATTGCCTCTCTCCCTCCATTTATCCCTCCTATCAACTCTGATCCTCACCTCGCCATCCTTAACTCTGTTCTTATCCTGGGCTCCCTCGTCCCCCCTTCCATCCTGTTTTTCCCCTCCTACTCTCTGACTCCCTTCTCTCCCCAGAGTCCATTTCCATTCCCCTCCTTTGCCTTTCCCACTCCCTCTCGCGTCCGCTCTGCTCCCGTCTTTGTGTGTCCTCTCCCTCCATCAGCTCCTTCCCCCTTTGCTTTTCCTCTTGAAGTGTTGCGAACAGAAATCATACTGTCGCTAGATGTCATTTTTTATCTCTTGCGAACAGAAACAAGACTGCGGCGTGTTTTTTAATTGTCTGTCTACTATTGTACCTGTCTCCTTACTGTGTGTCTTAATTAGCATCACCAGCCCTTTGTTTTTATATTTTAACTTCCACAACTTTCCACTATTTTACAGTTTAAAAAGTCACCGTTTTTATCGCCTGTTTTTATTGTTTATCTTTTTGTGTTTTTAAATATTCTGTAGGCTGAAGGGAGGCGTACTAAGCTGCTACCAGTCCCCCCCCCCCCTCTGGGGAAATCGAAACCGAATAGATGATAAAAAAAAAACTTGCAGTGTCCAGTGACGGACACCCAACTGAAGTTGGCTGGACGATTGCCACCAAAATACTGTGGCAAGAAGTCAACATGATCCGGCTGCAATCCTGAAACCTCATCAAACACATACTGCCTTCATATTAGGTTCTCTGTCTTGAATAAAATGATACGACTTTAATCAAAAGTTCAGTTACAACTTTATTCACAAGTTAATTAACTACATTAGGAAACATGTGAATGCGAATGTGAATACGATGTGCATCGATCAGCGTTACAAATTAATACTTCAATCTCTCTTTGTGTGGCAAAAATTGTGAAAGTTATTAGTTACTTATTGGATTTTAGTTAAACAAATTTGCTCGGCGGTGTATCTTCTCCGCACACCTGAGCATACCTGCATATCAACCGAACCGTCTTTACTTATTCTTTAACATGCCGTATGGTGAATTTTTGTGTTTATAATACTTGCATTGCCTATATGCAAACATGAACAAAGTAAATCTACCCTTCGCGCGCACCTTCACCAAGGTTTACCAATGCACTGAACTATGCCTGATACAAATGAAGATATTGAGAGGGTCACGCATGACAATTTGAATTCCTGCTGACTTTTCTTTTATATTGTGTTCTCTGTCGTCTATATTATGTGAAGAAATTTCGTGCATTTTATGTGCATTGTGTAAGATAAACGTTATGTTTTAAGCAATCTTTACGGATTATCACTGTTGTAATGATTTTCTATAGCAGTACCGAGTTAATTATTATTTTCAGCTAACGAAACACACGCACATGGAACGGTAAATTAAAAGACAAAAAACATGAATGTAAAACGTAAAATATCAATTTAAAACATATAACAAATATAAGTAAAGTTAATCAATGGAACAATAACGAATGTTTGGATATTTTAATTAGGCATGTAGAAAATGCTCTGACAGCACATTATGTACAGCTTATTTACAAAATATGGTATAACAGAGACCAATTTTATTACACATGGATGTATGGAGCTTGAAAACTTCTTTAATTTATGTTGTAAGAAAAGTTTTCATATTTCAAACTTAATTCATGGTGGTGGGATATTTCGAAAAATTTCAAATTATTACGTACAGCTTTTATACGAGAAACATTTTTATACATAATTGTTTCGAATGTATTCCCTCCAAACGTAATATGCAAAATTACCTTTCGGGATGTGTTTTACCCCTTACAATTGAAGTATTACACAAAAAAACACTTATTGCGCTATCTTTCCCCCCCCCCCTTCTACATACCCGCCAAATTTCATGAACATCGCTTGTTGACACGTGGGAGTGTTCCCTTGTAAGTGGGCTACCCCTGCCAATACAGACCAACCATTTTGTCTACACTTCAGCTCCTGACCTGCTGCCCAGGAGAAAATAATTATTATGGCTTGCTCTTGGCGCACGTACCTGGGGTACTACGAACCTGAAACATAAGACTTGTAATAGCAATAATCATTAGTTTACAAATGACGTAAATAATAGCTTAATGTTGTTGAGTACACCGTTCTCAAGTCACCAACAGAAATATTTGCACTTATATACTGATAGCACACTGTATATTTTAAAACCAGATAGTATTTTGTATAGCAAGAATAACAGCAAGAACAGTTTGTAATTAATATAGGGTCGCTGGTGTGGTGCGAGGACGATGTTGTTTGCAGCACGTGAGTCACTTGCGGATGTTGTATGACGGCAGCGTGCCGCTACTGTGTTAAGAAGGTTATTACGCTTACTGCCCGCGGCTGTTGCCAGACGCCGCTGGTATCTGAAGGTCTGGTGAACACATACTCCGTTCTCTCGTTTCTGACTGGACCGGCCGGCCTGGTCTTCTTCATTGGGTGTCTGCGAGCCGGTGAGCACCACGTCGCTGCCAGCCATTCATATCACGCGGAGCTTCCGGCAATGGCTGGGATGGGGCTCGGTTTTAATTACTCGCGCGGCCGCCTGGGCCGTTATGAGGCCGCATTGTGCTGCCGCAGGAGGGGCGCCCGCGGCCGCGTAGCGTACGCCCGACACGTCGCATTGCTCTCGTGTGTGGCGCACCAGACAATGGGCGGCCACAACTCAACCTGCCGCGGGAGGCGGCGCGAAAAACGCAATCACCTTCTGATGAAGTTCGTGCCGGCGGCGTCACCGATGTGGCTTAGTATTGCTGCTGGAATGAAAGATCTCGTCTATACACAATTCATAACAAGGCGTTGCAGTGGCTCGGAACGACTGCCTAATAATCTTATCATCGACTCAGAACGACTGCCTAATAATCTTATCACCGTACTCGATCGAAGTCTTATATTTCATGTAAGCCTATATTGATCGTGCGGTTACAAAGAGCAATCCTCATCACCACTGAAAAAAGTTGTTCAGGAACATTTCCTGAGTATTTCGGAACAAGTAACTTATGTTCTCCGGTAGCTAGTTACGGAGTAATAATGAAGTTATGATTTATTTGGTCTGTTACCACAGTCCAGGTGGCAGTTATAAGAGTCGAGGGGCATGAAAGGGAAGCAGTGGTTGAGAAGGGAGTGAGACAGGGTTGTAGCCTCTCCCCGATGATATTCGATCTGTATATTGAGCAAGCAGTAAAGGAGACAAAATAAAAATTTGGAGTAGGTATTAAAATCGATGGAGAAGAAATAAAAATTTGAGGTTCGCCAATGACATTGTGATTCTGTCAGAGACAGCAAAGGACTTGGAAGAGCAGTTGAACGGAATGGACAGTGTCTTGAAAGGAGGATATAATATGAACATCAACGAAAGCAAAACGAGGATAATGGAAAAATGTAGTCGAATTAAATCGGGTGATGCTGAGGGAATTAGATTAGGAAATGAGATACTTAAATTAGTAAAGGAGTTTTGCTATTTGGGGAGCAAAATAACTGATGATGCTCGAAGTAGAGAGGATATATTTGTATGGAGTGTACCCATTTATGGAAGTGAAACATGGACGATAAATAGTTTAGACAAGAAGAGAATATAAGCTTTCGAAATGTGGTGCTACAGAAGGATGCTGAAGATTGGATGGGTAGATCACATAACTAATGAGGAGGTATTGAATAGAATTGGGGAGAAGAGGAGATTGTGGCACAACTTGACAACAAGAAGGGACCAGTTGATAGGACATGTTCTGAGGCATCAAGGGATCAAAAATTTAGCATTGGAGGACAGCGTGGAGGGTAAAAATCGTACAGGGAGACCAAGAGATGAATACACTAAGCAGATTCAGAAGGATGTAGGTTGCAGTAAGTACTGGGAGATGATGAAGCTTGCACAGGATAGAGTATCACGGAGAGCTGCATCAAACCAGTCTCAGGACTGAAGACCACAACAACAACGTTACCACAGTTGCCCCTCTTTCACTGAAAATACATTCCTGGCAGCAAAAAACCCCTACTATACAGCCAGAGTAATGTAAGGAACAATCGGCAGCAGGAATCCACAGATTATACAGCCTTTCCCAGGAGGAATGGCCACTATTCAGGGATATGACAGGAGCGATCATTCGAAGCAAAATAATTCTAATTGACGTGGGCTCCAAATTGCATACATTAAGAGCTATGAGCACTTCTTCTGCTTTCATACTGTGCTACAAATCTTTTGTACTGCAGGCTCCTTGCTTTTCATATTTTGGAAGGAGGTAGTATGAGACAAAAAAAAAAAGACAAAAGGTCAGGTAAATATGGGTTCTAAAATACGTATCTTAAGATCTTTGAGCACTTGGTTAATAGAAGACATGTGTTTCACAGTAGAGAAGATGAACAATTGCTCATAGCCATCAAGATATGCATTTTAGAGCCCAAGTCTACTGGACTTTATTTGTTGTTTCGATGCATTCTGCCACCTCTTAAAATATGGAAGCATAGATCTTGCAGTACAGGAGATTTATTTCACAGTATCAAAGATGAAGAGGAGCTCGTAGCTCATAAGGTATGCATTTTAGAGCCCATGCCTAATACAGTTTTTGTGCTTCGAATGATCGTTAGTGGCATGTCTCTGAATACTGACACTTCCTCCAGGGACGATCTGGACAACTAACCCTCACATTTGCCTCCTAAAACACGTAACAATAAACACAAAAAGAGGGAAATGAGAATCTCTTAAAACATGATAGGAAACGACCTTATAAGCATAAGCACGATCAGAATGTTACAGGCCTGTCTTAACACATATATAGGGCTATTACAAATGATTGAAGCGATTTCATAAATTCACTGTAGCTCCATTCATTGACATATGGTCACGACACACTACAGATACGTAGAAAAACAAATAGTTTTGTTCGGCTGAAGCCGCACTTCAGGTTTCTGCCGCCAGAGCGCTCGAGAGCGCAGTGAGACAAAATGGCGACAGGAGCCGAGAAAGCGTATGTCGTGCTTGAAATGCACTTACATCAGTCAGTCATAACAGTGCAACGACACTTCAGGACGAAGTTCAACAAAGACCCACCAACTGCTAACTCCATTCGGCGATGGTATGCGCAGTTTAAAGCTTCTGAATGCCTCTGTAAGGGGAAATCAACGGGTCGGCCTGCAATGAGCGAAGAAACGGTTGAACGCGTGCGGGCAAGTTTCACGCGTAGCCCGCGGAAGTCGCCGAATAAAGCAAGCAGGGAGCTAAACGTACCACAGCCTACGGTTTGGAAAATCTTACGGAAAAGGCTAAAGCAGAAGCCTTACTGTTTATAATTGCTACAAGCCCTGACACCCAATGACAAAGTCAAACGCTTTGAATTTTCGGCGCGGTTGCAACAGCTCATGGAAGAGGATGCGTTCACTGCGAAACTTGTTTTCAGTGATGAAGCAAAATTTTTTCTTAATGGTGAAGTGAACAGACACAGTGTGCGAATCTGGGCGGTAGAGAATCCTCACGCATTTGTGCAGCAAATTCGCAATTCACCAACAGGTAACGTGTTTTGTGCAATCTCACGGTTTAAAGTTTACGGCCCCTTTTTCTTCTGCGAAAAAAACGTTACAGGACACGTGTATCTGGACATGCTGGAAAATTGGCTCATGCCACAACTGGAGACCGACAGCCCCGACTTCATCTCTCAACAGGATGGTGCTCCACCGCACTTCCATCATGACGTTCGGCATTTCTTAAACAGGAGATTGGAAAACTGATGGATCGGTCGTGGTGGAGATCATGATCAGCAATTCATGTCATGGCCTCCACGCTCTCCCGACTTAACCCTATGCGATTTCTTTCTGTGGGTTTATGTGAAAGATTCAGTGTTTAAACCTCCTCTACCAAGAAAAGTGCCAGAACTGCGAGCTCGCATCAACGATGCTTTCGAACTCATTGACGGGGACATGCTGCACCGAGTGTGGGAGGAACTTGATTATCGGCTTGACGTCTGCCGAATCACTAAAGGGGCACATATCGAACATTTGTGAATGCCTAAAAAAACTTTTTGAGTTTTTGTATGTGTGTGCAAAGCATTGTGAAAATATCTCAAATAATAAAGTTATTGTAGAGCTGTGAAATCGCTTCAATCATTTGTAATAACCCTGTATTTAATCTCTCTCTTGCGAATAGAACATCCTCACATAATGGTAAAGATTCATAGTCCGATCAGTCCCCAACAATGAAAATCGACAAACAGCTTGCGATTACAGCGCAATAACCACAGCATGCGCTGGAATATACTGTTCACGTCCAAACTACCAGTTGAGCTTAGTTGACAAATATTATTTCGGTTTTTCTCAACACCATAGCTGAAACACTGAATTATTAAGGTAATTAATTTCCTGAAATATGCTGTGGACAACCGTGACACCACGCTATTCCTTATAAAAGACTTCTGCAAAACATTTGATACCATCAGTTTTGGCATACTGCTCAGAAGAATAAGACAGCTAAAATTTTCAGCTCGTACGCTGAAGTGGACTGAAAGCTGTTTGAAAACAGAGAGCGACATGTAGTCTATTAGAATGAAAATTTGTCCGGGAATTTCTTCGAGAAGCGGTACATAGGTGTTTAAAGAATATTTCTAGATTCTTCACTTAATACTGACTCTTAAAACTTCGTGAAAAAGAGTTTGCAGGATCATTGGTGTCTACCTTCAAGTGAGTGTCAGTTCAAGTTTTTCATTTCCTTCATACTCTCCCGTGAGTCAAAAAGTCATGTGACTATTCATGCCGTCCCCCTGTTTGTAAGTTCAACATTTATTGATGGTCCTATCTTATGTGGGTCCCACACAATTTAACTATATTCTAAGATCAGACACACCTAATTTGTAAGTAGGTTCTTTTGTAGACTGAATTCATTTTAGCAGTATCCTGCCAATGAACTTAAGTCTATCAAGTCTGTGTCACTATTCCATTTCATACAGATTGTTACACCCAGGCATTTGTATGAGATTGTTCTAATTGTTGCTGTAACCATAGGACACAACCTCTCTGCATTTCGTCGAGTGGCCAGTTTCACATTTACGGAGACTTAAAGCAAGTTGCCATGACTTTGAAATTTTGTAGAGGCTTAACAGCATACTTTTCACCTCTTATCAGAATGTAATTAACTTTAGATAACTGTACCACATGCAGAACGTCTGAAAGTACTATCGATATTGGCTGCTAGGTCATTAACATACGTTTTTGTCTTCTTGTTGTCACTCTAGGCTTGTACAGTGGGAAGCAAGGAGAGGATGTTTTTTGGTGGCTTGTGTCCTCTTCTATAACACAAACTGCACACATATATTAACAGAGTTCTTTATACGTAAGAATACACAATTACTTAACGCAAGATAGTCCATGTGTTGTGTTGCAAGCTCTCGATAATAGAACACGTTAGCCTCACTGCTGGTGAAATAAAAGTCCGTTATGTACACTATCTGGCCACTATGTGCTGCTTGCGACTGTCTGCGACTGCAGATAACTGGGCTGCGACTGATGACTCGACTCGTTTACTCGCTGGGTGGCTGGCTGGAACTGGCTGGGCCCTCCGGTCAACAGCGGCGATCTAAATACTGGCGGCTGAGAGGGCGTTGGCGATGCGTTTCTTGTGAGGCTGTCTTTGGCCTCTATCGATCTTCTCGCAACCTGTTTGCCGCCTGGTGTGCTGGCGCCAGCTTACGCTAGGATACATACAACACGAAAAAGTGTCCAAACACACCTCTCTGGGGAACGCCGGAAGTTAATTCTGTCGATGAGTGTCCATCCACGATAATCTGCAATATCTTTACAGAAGCACTGAGATCGCATTTGCACACTATTGTGATGAATTTAGCTTCTCTGTACCAATGGAAACTGCTGCTACAGAGTTTCCACTTTTAATGCTTAACCATTCATTCCTCTGCAGACCAATCTTGTATATTTCTTAAAGTCCTTAACATATTCAGCAGATGTGGCCCATCATGAACATCAGTCGATTCTTGTCTATCCACATTGCTTCTCATTACGAAACTGCAGAATAAGGTCGTGAGCACCAACTTTTCATGCTTTCCAAACCTGATCTGCTGTTGTCTTATGGTGACTGCTAGTTTTCGTTAAGCCGATCTCATGTCACTAGAAAATAATTTGCAGCCATCCTTTAGATCTAATGGGTCACCAGTGCATGTTACGGGAAATTTTTAGCTAGTTAGGCCACTTCATTTGTGAGACCGAAAAGGCAGCGTCTACAAGGACTCAAGTTGATGTCGTATTTCCTCCGAAAGGAGTTCGATAATGAACGCACGTCATTTTCAACGGAGATAAATCTTCACTAATGGAAGAGCTTCTGGCGTGCCCCAATGGAGTGTTTTATAGGCACTACTATTCGACATACGAGTGTAAGTCAAAAAAGCCCATAAGACCGTTCGCAGAGGACCATCGCTTAGTATGTGGATTAACTTTCATTATGAACAAATCCAGTATATTACGGAAAGACCCCCTATGGTTTGACTGCGCCATTACCGAGCACTCACTGGAAACAATGAAATTCATTACACATCTGGGAATATATGAAAGAAAGCGATTTAATGTGAAGTGACAAAGTTAAACAAATCTAGGAGATACTAATACAAGAATGAGATTCACTGTAAAATACTCAGGAAGTGTAGTCCATCCACGCTGTAAATTGCTCAAATTGAATCGAGAATTGGCATTTGTAGCATACCAACCCTCGCTTGACCAGTACTTGAGTACTGCGTTCCTGTCTGTAACTCCTGCCGGGTAGGACTGATTGAGGAAATACAGGCGATACAAAGAAGAGCATGATATTTCGTCACCGTTTTGTTAGTGCCGGTGAAAGGGTAATAGTGGCGCGCTTCCGAATCAAATGGCAGAAGCTACAGGGAATATGTTCTGACTCGTGGTGTGTTTACTGTCTGTTTTGTCCAAGAATTTCTGAATGACGCCTAGACAATACCAGAAAAGTATCAAATGATTTCATATTTTGTCGACCGGTAACACGAAATGATACACATATAAATTACTTTTCCTTGAGACCTTTCATTCCTGGCCGCAGTACTAGGAATGATCACAATTACGGTAATGCTGAAGTACGGAATTTAATAACAGGCACGCTGTAAATTGCCTAAATTGAATCGAGAATTGTCATTTGTAGCATACCAAAAGCTTGTGATCAACTGGATATCAAAGGTAAGCCGGTCGGACGTGGAAATTGAGCCCGATGTAAACGCCTGTCAAATGCAGCCGTGACGTATTTAAAAACGCTATCAGACCGTGACAAATGAATCGTGCTTCGATTTGCGATACAATTCAGAACGGTACAGAGAAAAAAAAAGAAACGGTAACACATTTTAATGCCACAACTGTTTACTCTCGCAACCACGTATTTCACGTTGATTGCTGAGAAAGATCTTACCACCTTCACAGATTACTGTCTGGCAACTGTTTTGTCGGTACTGTAGACATTCACATTTCAGTTTAAACTTCCATTACAAAACGCAACGTACCCGTAGTACTACGACGGATGGATTAGTTTGGTGTATCACGAGAAAAACAGATTATCAGACCTACAGTAGTGCTGGTCGCGAAGGTGACAGCTTCAGTCTGGAACCGCGTGACCGTTATGGTCGCAGGTTCGAATCTTGCCTCGGGCATGGATGTGTGTGATGTCTTTAAGTTAGTTAGGTTTAAGAAGTTCTAAGTTCTAGTGGACTGATGAAATCAGATGTTAAGTCCCATAGTGCTCAGAGCCATTTGAACCATTTTTTTTTAAGGTGACAGCAGGGCAGAGGAGCACAGGATCTACAAGATTATCAAGGTGAAAATATTTTATCGTGGGTACCGGTCAACCGAGGGCGTCAAGCACAGCGCTTTCCACGCGAGTGTCTTACATGGTTTACAACTAGCCCTCTGATCCGTTATCTCTCGCCAGGCAACGATACAGGCAGATTATCTGATTCCGAACCACAGAGCGTCGTTAATGCACTGTACTCGCATTTGGAATCAGCAGAGTCCGAATACCCGTCCAGCAGTTCTCATTTAAGTTTTTCCGTTGTTCTCAAGACTTGCTTCAGGAAAATATCAAAATGGTTCTTTGCAAAAGGAACGACAAATTTGCTTCTCCGTCACTGTACAGCCCGAGCGTTTTAACACATTTTGTGATTAAGAGGAAGCTTCATCAGTAACAATATCACAACACGGTATATCTAGCGGCCAGATTTTCTCTGCATGTCGTTATTCCATTTAAATACCACAGTCTATTATGACCATCTTCAGGACCTAAGAAAAAGACAGAAGTACCCTGCCTCTTCTCTACTGTGAAATCTGCCAAACCGAACTGTCTCCACTAACGTCGTTATCAGAGAAAAAGTATAAGGTATACTTACTGTTACACATGCTTGTAGCTGACTCGAGCATTCGGATGTAAATTTTAATTTAGTATGGAATAGAGAGATTGGTCTAAATGACACAGTTATTCAAGTAAAATGTTGTGTGATATTACGAACCAATGATCTGCTCTTTAAGTGACTGCGATATATTACTGGACATCAATGTCCTCAATATAGCAGCAGGTGACTTTGAAGCATGTTACAGAAACCATAGAAAGAAAATGTTTAAAATGTTTTAGCATATCGTGATTGCATGCAATTAGCTTTCCATTTTCGATGATTTTGCGTAAGCACTGAATAAATGTGTGGTGTCACCGCCAGACACCACACTTGTTAGGTGGTAACTTAAATCGGCCGCGGTCCATGTAGTACATGTCGGACCCGCGTGTCGCCACTGTGATCGCAGACCTAGCGCCACCACCTAGGCAGGTCTCGTGATACGAGAGTGGACTCGGCCCCAGTTGTACGAGAACCAAGCTACCGCCCAGTTGTACGCGAACCTAGCTATCGCCCAGTTGTATGAAGCCTTTCTCTCTCATTAGCCGAGAGACATAATAGCCATCAGCTAAGTTAATGGCTACGAACTAGCAAGGCGCCAGTTGTATCAGTGACTATAGCTTACAAGTATTCAAGAGAGATGTATTCCAAGGATAATTAAAAAGTTAAGTAAAAAGCATCTACATACTTTTCTTCTTATTCATTCATAAGTTCTCATGTTCCAGACCTCACGCCCGTCGGCGTGTGTGTGTACGCGTGCCTGCCTTTCTTTTGGCTACTACCGTGTGGCGTAACAGTCTTGTTACGTCACAACAGATTGGCGACGAGTAAAAACTTCTTTCTGATTGCTTCCATTTATTTGTGTCATGGCTTCGCCACATTCTCCAGATGTACTGTCCGAATTTTATCGCTTGCAGACTCAGCAGACGCAGGCGTTACTGGATGCCCTTGGACAGCTCGTCCAGGGTCAACGTACCATTCAAACCGATGCGGCCGCCGCCGCTTCTTCGCTACCGCTGCCACTGAACGCTGTTGCACCTCCCTTTCGACCATACGTGGCAGCCGATGAGACCTGGCAAGAGTGGTCTCGTCAGTTCGCCTTTCACATGGCTGCCTACAGAATTCAAGGTAATGAGCGGCAGCCGTTTTTGCTTTCTTGTGTCGGTGTGTCCACATACCGTGTGATAGTGAAATTGTTTCCCCGACGCGACGTAGCAACTTTGTCTTACGAGGAAATTTTGTCTGCATTAGATGCCTATTTCAAAGAAACAGTTAATGTGGTTGCAAAACGGTATACGTTTTTTCGTACAAAACGTACGGCCGGTCAAACTAATAGGGAGTGGGTAGCAACATTGCAAGGACTTACTAGGGACTGTGCCTTTGAATGTGACTGTGGTCTTTCTTATTCAGATACAATGGTGCGTGATGCAATTGCACAGAACGTTTCTGATGTTCGCATACGGGAGCAAATTTTGAAGCTAGTTAATCCCTCCCTTCAACAAGTGATAGACATATTGGATAGACAGGACACACTTGACTGTGCTCAGGAATCTTTTGAAACTTCGCCAGCCGTGTGTAACATTAACCGGCCCGCTGCACGCGCTGAGCGACCCGGTAACCGGGCCTCGCGAACGGCGACACAGCGACCGCCGCGTGCTACGCCAGGTGTGCCGCGCCAGCCCACAAATGCAGTGAAATCATGCCCGCGGTGTGCTACTAGACATTCGCGTGAACATTGCCCGTCACGCCAAGCTATTTGCTTTTTCTGCAATAAGAAAGGACATGTTCAAAGTGTTTGCCAGAAAAAGCTCAGATCCGACAATCACAATCATTCCAGGCCCTTTGCTTCGCGCCGGAATCGAACCAAGGACACTCAGGCTCGTGGACCTTCGCCTATGGACATTCATGTCGTTAATTCCACTTCGTCCAGTGACACTTTCTCTAACAGTGACTGTGATCGTCCCACAAAAACTGTGCGTCGACGTCGCCGGAAATCACGTCAATTAGCAAGTGATTCTGTACCAGTGTCTGTTCCATTTGCACAAAACAGTCGCTCTTGTCGTCAGCAGGACAATAAACTTTTTGTGGACTTAGACTTTGACGGCCAAGTGATACCATTCCAGCTCGATACCGGAGCTGCAGTTTCATTGCTCAATCACGACACGTACAAACAACTGGGCAAACCTCCGTTGCGTGCCGCAAATGTTAAGCTAACTACATATTCCGGACAGAAAATTCCTGTGTTAGGACAGTGCAGCCTTCTTGCAACATTCAAGGGACAAACAAAACTTGTGTCATTTTACGTTCTTCGTTCTTCTTCTGCAGTGAACTTATTTGGTCTAGATTTATTTAAGTTGTTTAACATGTCTATTGTAAATCAGGTCCTCTCAGTGAATCAGACTGTGCCTACAGACAGTGTTTCTCGGCTGTGTGACGAATTTGCAGACATTTTTGCACCGGGCTTAGGTTGCGCTAAAAACTATGAAGCCCATTTAGAACTGAAGGTCAACGCGCAACCGAAATTTTTCAGGGCGCGCAATGTTCCCCACGCATTGCGTGGTGAGGTCGCAAGAACGTTACACGATCTCGAATCACAGGGTGTAATTGAACGTGTGCAAGCTTCTCTCTGGGCCTCACCCTTAGTAATTTTGCCAAAACCTTCCGGAAAATTGAGACTTTGCGTGGACTTCAAGGCCACAGTGAATCCACAGCTAGTGACTGCTACTTTTCCTTTGCCCCGCCCGGAAGATCTTTTTGCTAAACTGTGCCCGGGAAAATATTTTTCAAAGTTGGACCTAGCCGATGCGTACTTGCAAATACCGGTGGACGACGAATCCCAGCGCGTATTGGTGGTTAACACGCATCTTGGATTGTACCGCTTCAAAAGACTGCCTTTCGGGTGTGCATCCGCCCCTGCCTTGTTTCAGCAATATTTACAAACTGTTTGTGCGTCGGTCCCTACTGCAGCAAACTATCTGGACGATATAGTGATCTCCGGACAGACAGAAGAAGATCATCTTGCGAATTTACGAACATTATTTCAGGTCTTGCGGCAAAATGGTCTTCGCTTGAGGAAGGACAAATGTGTGTTTTTTGCTCGTGACTTACCATACCTGGGACATGTCATTAATGCCCAAGGCATACATCCAAGTCCAGAGCACCTCCGTGCCATACACGACTTACCGTCCCCTAAAAATCTCAAACAGCTACAGAGTGTGTTGGGTAAAATTAATTATTACCATAAATATGTGCGCAATGCCTCTTCCATTTCAGCTCCGCTTCATCGCTTACGCCGTAAAGGTGTTCCGTTCGTCTGGACGACGGAATGTGAACGCGCCTTTCGCCAGTTGAAATCGGCGTTGCTTTCTAATACTTGCCTTACGCCTTTCGATCCCCAGAAACCCCTTTTGTTGATGGTAGATGCATCGGATTTCGGGATCGGTGCTGTGCTTGCGCACAAAGTTGGCTCACATGATCGCCCTATTGCCTTTGCGTCCAAATTGCTCTCGTCTGCGCAAAGAAATTATTCACAGATAGAGAAAGAAGCTTTGGCTCTCGTGTTTGGTGTTACTAAGTTCCATGATTTCTTGTATGGTCGTCACTTTACCATCATCACGGACCACAAACCTTTGACATCGCTTTTTCATCCGAACAAGCCTGTACCTCCACGTACAGCGCAGAAATTCATTCGCTGGTCTATTTTCCTCTCGCAGTACCGCTACGATATCTTGTATCGGTCCACTGCTAAGCACGGAAACGCCGATGCGTTGTCCCGGTTGCCTGTTGCTGAGGATAAAGCATTCGATTCTTCCGAACTTGCTTGCATGTTCATTGATTCGGAAACCGATGAAGTGGTCGAATCGTTTCCGATTGATTTTCGTCGTGTCGCTACAGCCACAGCTGCTGACCCTGTCCTTGCTACTGTTTTGCGTTTTGTTACTACGCAATGGCCTTTGTCAAAGTCTCGGATCGAGGATCCGTTGGTTCGCCGATTTTTTGCTCACAAGGAGAGACTTTTTGTTCGACGTGGTGTTTTGTTGTTGCGTTCTGATAATGATCAGTCACGAGTCGTGGTCCCACGTTCGTTACAGTCCTCTGTTTTACGGCTTCTTCACCAAGGACATTGGGGTATAGTGCGAACGAAACAACTTGCTCGTCAGCACTGTACTTGGTTCGGAATCGATGCTGCGATTACGAATATGTGTTCTTCGTGCCCGGCGTGTGCCGAACAACAGTCCGCACCGCCGCGGAAAGTCTTTGCGTGGCCAAAAGCCACTTCCGCTTGGCAACGCTTGCACCTTGATTTTGCTGGTCCATTCTGGAATGCTCGATGGTTGGTTCTAGTCGACGCCTTCAGTAATTTTCCTTTTGTTGTTCGGATGTCTTCCACGACGTCCTCCGCCACCATCCAAGCGTTGTCTGCTATCTTTTGCATTGAAGGTCTTCCGCAGACTATTGTTTCCGACAATGGCCCACAATTCATGTCCGCAGAATTTCAGTCATTCTGCCAGGCCAATGGTATTCAACATCTGACTTCCGCGCCGTTTTCGCCTCAGTCCAACGGTGCTGCTGAACGATTGGTCCGGACTTTCAAGTCACAGATGTTGAAATTGAAAGAGTCGCATTCTCGGGAGGACGCATTGTTGCTTTTTTTGTCTTCGTATCGCTCTCAGCCCCGAGATGGTCGCTCGCCGGCTGAGTTGCTCCACGGTCGTCCTCATCGCACCTTGATGTCTTTGCTGCATCCGCCGCATCAGGTTCCTGTGCAGCGGCAGACTCCTGCTTTTGCTCCAGGCGACGTTGTATTTTATCGCAACTATCGAGGTTCACGGCGTTGGCTCGCAGGGCGCATTCTTCGCTGCCTCGGCCGCGCGATGTATTTGGTTTTGGGGGCCTCTGGTGAGGTGCGTCGGCATCTCAATCAGCTGCGCCTCTGTCGTCGCTCGGGTTCTGCCGCTCCCCGTCTGCTTTCAGCGACGGTGCCGTCCGGTCAGCGCCCTGGGGACCCATCTACTGGCTCGCCTCATCCCCAGGTGTTACCGACGATGCCTTCCATTTTGCCCCATGGCGACGCGCCGCCGCCGCAGCAGCAGCAGCAGCCGCCGCCGCCGCCGACCGCATTCGACGCTTCGTTGCAGCCGCCAGGCGCCTCCCAGGGTCACGCGCCGCCGGTCGCTTCCCGTGACCAGCTGTCCTCCGCCATGGAACTCCCGCCCGCTCCGGACCACGTGACGTCATCGCGCGTCGGCTACCCCGACGCAATGGAGGTCGACCCTTTAGGACCTCCTGTTTCTTTACGGGCGCATACACCACATGTTGACGTGCACCCTGGACTAGTTTTGCAGGCGTTTCCTAGCTCCCCTCGGACCGGATGGCCGGGTGCGGGTGGCACAGCCTCGCCTGTTGTTAGGCTCCCCACCTCCTCGCATACGTCAACATGTGGTCCTCCCCACGGCGGGCGGAAGCCTTATCTCACGACCGTTCGCCGATTTGCGGGGGAGGAATGTGGTGTCACCGCCAGACACCACACTTGTTAGGTGGTAACTTAAATCGGCCGCGGTCCATGTAGTACATGTCGGACCCGCGTGTCGCCACTGTGATCGCAGACCTAGCGCCACCACCTAGGCAGGTCTCGTGATACGAGAGTGGACTCGGCCCCAGTTGTACGAGAACCAAGCTACCGCCCAGTTGTACGCGAACCTAGCTATCGCCCAGTTGTATGAAGCCTTTCTCTCTCATTAGCCGAGAGACATAATAGCCATCAGCTAAGTTAATGGCTACGAACTAGCAAGGCGCCAGTTGTATCAGTGACTATAGCTTACAAGTATTCAAGAGAGATGTATTCCAAGGATAATTAAAAAGTTAAGTAAAAAGCATCTACATACTTTTCTTCTTATTCATTCATAAGTTCTCATGTTCCAGACCTCACGCCCGTCGGCGTGTGTGTGTACGCGTGCCTGCCTTTCTTTTGGCTACTACCGTGTGGCGTAACAGTCTTGTTACGTCACTACAAAATGAAACGTGATAAATATTCAATAATTTGATGAAGCGTATTTTGTTGTACACCTTGAGCTCCAGTTCAGAGGTATTTACTTGCCAGACCGTTACTCGAGCAGGCAGCTCATATTCGGTGCAATACCCTAAGCACATCTACAACAATAGGCGTGCCTGTCACGTGTAAAATCCTTATGAAAATTACAGATGACGATTGCTGTGGTGTGGCTGTGGCAAGTGACACTGCTCCTTAAACACAACTGTTAGAAGAAATTATCCGGTGATCGTATTTATATGTACATGGCTACTATAAACGATTCACTTGTTTTCGAAGTTCTATATTTACCGAAGTATTTCTTCTACAAATATCATTTACAGCAGCTCTTTATTTTAATGATATGTTCATTCTCATTCCGTTTAGTGTTTCACAGCTTTATAATATGTAGACGCGAAAATATGAACTGCACACAGATCGACATAATTTATAAGCATCGTAAGGATTTTACACCTGACAGACACGCCGCCTGATGCAGACGCCGCCGCTGTGACCGAGCGGTTCTAGGCGCTTCAGTCTGGAACCGCGCGACCGCGACGGTTGCAGGTTCGAATCCTGCCTCGGGCATGGATGTGTGTGATGTCCTTAGGTTAGTTAGGTTTATGTAGTTCTAAGTTGTAGGGACTGATGACCTATGATGTTAATTCCCTTAGTGCTCAGAGCCATTAGATTTTGATGTAGACGTGCACAGCACGTACCATTGGTGATGGGCTACGTGTCTGAATAGCGGTGTGCCAAATAAATACGTCCGAAATACCGGGATGGTTCCTTTGAAAGGGCACGGCCGACTTCCTTCCCCGTCCTTCCCTAATTCGATGAGACCGATGACCTCACTGTCTGGTCTCCTTCTCCAAACAACCCGAAATAAATACGTCCGAAGGGCAGCTGATCGTGTATTTAAAGATATCCTTTATCACACATACAAGCTGCAGAGCACCCGGCCTCCAGAGTATGCGACAGTCCTATAATAATCATTAAAACTTTGTCTTGAGTTATCTAAAGAGTTACGGCCGCGGCACAATCATGATTTCGGCTTTGTAACCAGTCTTGAGAATGGCTACAAATCTGGAACCGTGACTGTATAAAATAAATGATCGTTAACGAAGAAAGCCCATAACAGATAACCTCTCATTTATAATTTCTTCATTACATTAACCATGTTTCAACAAAATCTTCTAAAATAGAGGTGGATAGCTGTGTTAGTACCGCTACGCACATTAATTTTTTAAGCCGTGCTAGTAAGTAGCTTTCGTCCTCTGGCAGGGAATTCATTACATTCAGTGCGGAATGAAACGCAGTAAAACGAAGACCACCGGATTATGAGAGTGGTATTAATAATTTTATAATTTCAGTTTGCAGATGGGTTATTACTGAATGTATGTAGCGGACATAAATGCTGGCCGAGTCAATCCGCCACACGGAATTAGTTTCAGATGCGTGTGCATTATTCAAAAATGGGATGCGACATGATCTCGCTAGGTGCCCTCGGGAGACCTGCGATAAATCGATAGCAGGGGCTGCAACCAATCAGTCGCAATGCATGATTCAGAGGAGCTTTTGAGAGACTGAACTCAGGTTTTAGGAGTAATTGCCGTTTCCTGGAGAACGTGAAACATTCAGAGCGGCTAATACTGGTTGATGCGAAATGATTGAGGAGCTACGAATGGGCACTAGTTTATACGTTAATAGCATGCATGTTGTGAACGATGAGGGGCGACATCTGTTATTCATCCCGTGCACCAGAACCGATCTGCACTCTGCCGCGGGCTCAGCTGTGTCCATACTGAGCGGCTGTGTTAACAGAACTGGAACGTGAGTAGAAAGCTGTAGTCGGCAGCAAGTACTGCTGATGGACTGTGCCATATCTAGACATCACTTGTGTGGTCCTCTTTGCCAGTGAAACACATCTATGATACTTGCAGCCGTAGTCAAATGACTGATGTATTGCAATTAGCTAATGTCCTTGCATTCTAGTTGCTAATAATAACTTATAACATAATTAATAATGATTCACTTACTAATAATTCAGACTCCCATGACTATCGATTGTATTTATTTTGATATCTGATTTAGATACGTGAGGACCATGGTCTTATCTTTATTGTATTTTATATGCGTCGAAATGGTTTACATCTGTGACTGAACATTATATAGGGCGTCTTTGCGAGGAGTCGTTCATCTACATCTACATCTACATTTATACTCCGAAAGCCACCCAACGGTGTGTGGCGGAGGGCACTTTACGTGCCACTGTCATTACCTCCATGCCCTGTTCCAGTCGCGTATGGTTCGCGGGAAGAACGACTGCCGGAAAGCCTCTGTACGCGCTCGAATCTCTCTAATTTTGCATTCGTGATCTCCTCGGGGGGTATAAGTAGGGGAAGCAATATATTCGATACCTCATCCAGAAACGCACCATCCCGAGACCTGGACAGCAAACTACACCGCGATGCAGAGCGCCTCTCTTGCAGAGTCTGCCACTATTGCTATCACGCTTACCAAATAACCCTGTGACGAAACGCACCGCTCTTCTTTGGATCTTCTCTATTTCGTCTGTCAACCCGACTTGGTACGGATCCCACATTGATGAGCAATACTCAAGTATAGGTCGAACGAGTGTTTTGTAAGCCACCTCCTTTGTTGATGGACTACATTTTCTAAGGACTCTCCCAATGAATCTCAACCTGGTACCCGACTTACCAACAATTAATTCTATATGATCATTCCACTTCAAATCGTTCCGCACGCACACTCCCAGATATTTTACAGAAGTAACTGCTACCAATGTTTGTTCCGCTATCATATAATCATACAATAAAGGATTCTTCTTTCTATGTATTCGCAATACATTACATTTGTCTATGTTAAGGGTCAGTTTCCACTCCCTGCACCAAGTGCCTATCCGCTGCAGATCTTTCTGCATTTCGCTGCAATTTTCTAATGCTGCAACTTCTTTGTATACTACAGCATCATCCGCGAAAAGCCGCATGGAACTTCCGACACTATCTACTAGGTCATTTATATATATTGTGAAAAGCAATGGTCCCATAACACTCCCCTGTGGCACGCCAGCGACACAGCTGGTCTGATATTCCTTAGGCTCCTACTTTGTTTATCAGGCGACAGTGCGGAACTGTATCGAACGCCTTCCGGAAGTCAAGGAAAATGGCATCTACCTGGGAGCCTGTATGTAATATTTTCTGGGTCTCATGAACAAATAAAGCGAGTTGGGTCTCAAACGATCGCTGTTTCGGAATCCGTGTTGATTCCTACAGAGTAGATTCTGGGTTTCCAGAAATGACATGATACGTGAGCAAAAAACATGTTCTAAGATTCTACAACAGATCGATGTCAGATGTATAGGCCTACAGTTTTGTGCATCTGCTTGACGACTCTTGCGTTAGGCGCATTTTCTCTGGTGTTACGGCAGATGTCTGCAATTTCGTTTTTGCAAGGTGTAGCTGGAGTCAGCGCAAAGAGATACAGCTCGTTAAGTCTTTTTTTATGACGTTCAGTATGAACGGAAAGCGTCGATTTGTTTCCCATTACCAATAAAATGATTTTAAAGCGGAATTTTACGTTTTCATTAGATAGAGCGGTCCCAAATTAGTCTATTGCCATGTTTCTTTTATCGACATGAATTAACAGTGAGAGTAAAACACGAAGAATAACCCAGTTCTCCAGAAGCGACAGAGCTGCAGTGCTGCTGTACGGTGGTAGAAGTCAGTACGGACCAGGGCGGTTGTTTTGCTGCTGGAGTACTGTTTTACTCTCACTGTTAATTCATGTCGATAAAAGAAACATAGCAATAGACTAATTTGGGACCGCTCTATCTAATGAACACGCAAAATTCCGCTTTAAAATCATTTTATTGGTAATGGGAAACAAATCGACGCTTTCCTACGACGCTAGGCGTCGCATGATCGATATAGTGACCAGTATTTGTTTGCAGTGACTCCACATAGACATTGAAAACACGACATTGTAAATATCTGCCTAAACGTCAAAGATAATGGGCCTCAAGAGACACTAGGTACTAGCGTTCATTTCTCCCTCTTCCTCTGAAGCGCCACTAGTATAATGATTATGTTGAGTGTAATATTGTACTAAACTTTCATAAGTCATGAAAGATTTGTAAGAAGTCATGAAAGATGTGTAAGGAGGAACCAAAGAGGAAAAGGTAATAAAGGAAGTTGTACAACACACACATGAGCAAAGAAATGGATACAAAGATGAACTTGAGATGAAATGATTAGGTAGCGCAAATATCAGGTAAAATATGTCTAGGTAAGGTGAATATAAGAGACGGTTAGGTAAGGCAAATGTGAGAAATAGGTAGGGCGTTGGAACTAAATAATATGAACTTACAAGAATGTAAAAATTATATAACAGAAAGAAGCAAAAAGATAAAATAAACAGCTGTATTTGTTGGAAATTTGATTAAGTTATGGATAAAATAAGTAAGAGGTGCACGAACTAAAACACGAAGTATAACTAAATAGCATGCAAATTACTGAAAATATTAGATATAATAATAGACTGATGTTTGACCGACTACATAAGTATCCTTTGATGTAAACCTTGGTTACTATCTAATCCATGTCTTTCATAATTATATATTAGTGTTCTCCTAATATGTGTGTGACCATTATCCTCATGTGTTTATTTCTTGTGTGTGAGCACTATCCTTATGTGTCTCTGTCTACTTTACTCCCTTTACGTCTGTGTATCTTTCTGGTTTTATGCATACATATTAATTTGAATATATTTATAACTGTCTTTAGATCATTCTGTCCACACATAATAATTGTTTCTTATTCTGCCTATTACTGTTCACTGTTCATATGGTTTACTTGCCTGACGTTTCTCTAATTAATTATTTCAGAACCATGATGGCATATTTTTACTATTTCTACAGACATATAGATGTGTTATTTCCATTACATTACATTTGCAGTCGATGTATACAACTATGTAAAATCTTTACTCCTGTCTTAATATAGGTAACTTTAACACTGATTGACCATTCACCACAAATGATTCAGACTTCTACATCTACATATATACTCCGCTAGCCACCAAGCGGTGTGTGGCAGAGGGCACAATGCGCGCCAAAGTCATATTCCACCCCCCCCCCCCCTTCTGTTCCACTAGCGGATCGCACGAGGGAAAAACGACTGTCTGAACGCCTCAGTACGAGCTCTTATTTCCATTATCTTTGAATGATGATAATTACGCGATTTCTAAGTTGGTGGTAATAATATATGCTCTACATCCTCGGCGAAGATTGGATTTCGGAATTTAGTGAGCAGCCCCTTCTGTTTATCGTGTCGTCTATCTGCAAGTGTGTCCCACTTCAAACTTTCTATGAGATTTGTAACGCACTCGCGATGGCTAAATGTAACAGTCACGAATCTTGCCGCTCTTTTTTGGACCTTCTCAATCCATTGAATCAGACCAAACTGTTAAGGGTCCCATACAGACGAACAATACTCTAAGACTGGATGAACTATCGTATTGTAAGCTATTTCCTTTGTTGAAGGACTGCATCGCTTCAGGATTCTACCAATAAACCGCAATCTAGAGTTTGCCTTACCCGTTACTTGTGTAATCTGATTGATCCATTTGGGAGCATTTAGAATAGTCACACCCAGATACTTGACGGATGTTACCGCTTCCAAAGACTGGGCATTTATTTTGTGCCTGTACATTAACGGGGATTTTTTGCTTTGCTACACACAGTAGGTTACACTTACTAATATTCAGAGAGAAATGCCATTCATTACAACACACATTTATTTTCTGCAAATCCTCATTGATTTGTTCACAACTTTCGTGTGATACTACTTTCCTTTAGACTACAGCATCATCGGCAAACAGTCTAAGGTCTCTGTCAGTACCATCAGCCAAATCGTTTATGTAAATCGTAAAAAGCGGCGGATCTATTACGCTGCCCTGAGGCACACCTGAAGTTACTCTTGTTTCTGTTGAAGTTACCCCGTTCAGGACGACATACTGCTCCCTGTCTGTTAGAAAACTTCCTATCTAACCGCATATGTCATTGGATAGACCGTAAGCGCACACTTTTTGTAGCAAGCGACACTGCGGGACTGAGTCGAACGCTTTTCGAAAGTCGAGAAATATGGCATCAACCTGAGAGCCGGTATCTAGAGCCTGTTGTATAACATGCAAAAAGAGGGTCAGCTGCGTCTCGCATGACCGCTGTTTCCTAAAACCGTGCTGGTTTTTGCAGATGAGCTTCTCATAGTCTAGAAAGGTCATTATGTCTGAAGACAACATATGTTCCATGATTCTACAACAAATCGATGTCAGTGAAATTGGCCGTTAATTATGTCCATCCGATTTTCTACCCTTTTTATAGATTGCTATGGCATCAACCTGAGATGCCCTTTTTATAGATTGCAATGACCTGAGCCTTCTTCCAATCCCGTGGAACTTCCGCTGTTCCAATGATCTCCGATAGATGACGGATAAGAATGGTGCTATATTTGTAGCATAGTCAACATAAAATCTTACCGACTCGTCCAGATGCCTTTCTGGCGTCTTACAATCCCGGATACGCTAAACACTATGTCAGCCATCCTTTCGTTTGTTCGATAATTGAAAGAGGGAATGGTGCTGCAGTCCTCTATCGTAAACGAGTTTTTGAAAGCTAGGTTTAGAATTTCGGCCTTCTGTTTGTCATCATCAGTTACATTACCCATACTGTCAGCAAGAGAAGGTATTGAATTATTTATAGCGTTCATAGATTTTACTACGACCAAAATTTTTTGGGGTTATTTTTAGAATCTGCAGATAAAATATTGCTTTCAAATTCGTTAAAAGAGTTTCTCATTGTCCTTCTGACAGCTGCTTTCATTTCGCATAATTTCTGTTTGTCAGCGGGGCAGTGACTACGTTTAAAACGAATGTGCAAACTTTTCCGCTTTCTCAGCAACTTCTTATATGTTTGTTGTACCAAGGTGGATCCTTTCCCTCCCCTATACTTTTGCTAGGCACATACTTCTCTAGTACATGGTGGACAATACCTTTAAATTCCGACCAAATATGCTCAATATCTTTGTGTCCCGCGGTGAATGCTTGGAGCTGAATGCTTTGCTTTCCCAAACAAGAAAACTCTACGCAGTGTTTTTTTGATTATGGTCGCTAATACCTTCTTGTAGATTAACTTCCTCAAAATGATCAGGTCTGTTTGTCGCCAAGATATCTAATATGTTCCCATCTCGAGTTGTTTTTCTAACCAATTGCTCAAGGTTGTAAGTTGAGAGCGCTCCTAGAATAAGTTCACACGAATCTTTGCTTCTGCCCCCTGTGAAAAACGTGTAATTTTCCCAGTCAGTGGATGCTAGATTAAAGTATCCACCTATAACTAATGGATAATTTGGATATTTATTTCCTATGTACTCAAGACTTTCCCTGAAACGCTCTGCGACGTTTGTTGCGGATGCTGGTGGTCTTGCCACAGCAGGAGAAATATGTCCACTAGTTATACACTGAAACATTCTCTGCCATGTTGGCATACTTCACCAATATAAGCTGGAACTGACTTTTATAAGGAACTTTACCGTACTACAATATGGTTTTGGAGTTATCAATGGATCTAGTCTGGTTCAAGCACATACTACTACATATTTTACTGTTTGTGCCTGTGTGGGGTTACAGCTGAGAACTGTGTTCAGTCAACAGTGACATTCCAACGAGCTAATGAGAGTTTGGTCGTTTGTGACATGGAATCTTTTCTGCCTACTTTCATCGTGCAAATTACTACTGCCATATGCGACTGGACTTCAGAAATGTAGACCTAGTGTGATATGGATAGTGTAATTTACTTCCTGTGTGCTACAAAAACATTTTAGATCACCAATACTACATAGTACAGTACAAAACGTGACATATAAACTTTCAAAATAGCCCTTTTCAGAACGTTCTCACAAACATCTTGAGATATGATAACGTACTCATGCTGAATTCTGTTGATTGTTTTATTCAAATCATCTTGAATTTTGCAAATATTCCTTGCTTATAGTTCTTTAACTCATATTGTTGTAAAGATATTTTTCTCTTTGTATTTGCAATATGTTTTGTATGTTCCTATCCATGATGTTTTGTATGTTCATATCCACGATGTTTAGAATTTTGTCTTCATACCACTCCTATCTGAAATGATTCTCGTACAAAATTCTGCTGAGAGGAGGCCAAGGATATGTGAAGTAGACATGTCATTTTGATTTTTGTAAGTTATCGACGTGTACATGAGAGAGAGGGCAAGTTATGTTACTGTTAAACAATCTTTCGTTTTCTTGTGGCACAGTCTTTGCCTCTGTGCAGTCTGATACATTCTTAGTTGAAACGTGGTAGTGATGGCCATATTCAGGGCTGCTGTGTTGACTTGTAATTATATGTGTTGGATGAATAAAGCTTTATTTTGAAGGACAGCAGGGATGAATATGATGTATATATTGGAAAGCGAAGATAATATAAATTTTGAATACTGTTACTTTTTCTTAAGAGAAGAAGTTTGGCGTAAAAAGGCAGCACTGCGTGGCTAGTTTATCAGAATAATTATTATCAGCTAGTTACCTCGCTCAGAGCTGGAAAAGAGACCATCCCTTTCCCTGAATCAAGCATTAAGATGTCAACTGATCTTATTTTACCCTTTACTAATCATTATTCGCTTCGTTCAGCTTAGTATTGTTCAGGCCAATGATATGTGTCAAGATCACATAATGTTTTACTCTGTCTTTCTGAAGACGTACTTCATTCTAAAATCTACCTCTTGACATATCATTTCATTGGAATAGTTACTCTCCCCATCCCACTGTTTAAAGTATGTTTATCATCATGCAATGCCACTTTGCACCATATGGTGTGCAAGAGTTGGACATTGTTTGGAAATTCTATTTAAAAAATAGAAATCTAACTTAACTGCAACCTCATTGCTGTTTGCACGTTGTGCTTCCGAGAAATTTGCAATAATGTTATCAAAATGTGAGGTAAGGGAAAATTGATAGGGCCAGATAACTGTTTTACTTAAGTTGCGCTTTTAATACTAAGACATTTATTGAGACCAGCTACAGTTTTTTTCAAATTGGGTTCTGTTCGGTCGGATGTTAGCATAACAGTTACAGTTGGCTAGCAGTCTATATGTACATAGTATTGGTAAAACGTAGACTTCTTATAGAATGGGAGATGAAGTTGTGCTAAGCTTCATACAGAAACATGTAGTAGGGGGATTAGAAAATCATATGCTGGGTGTTTGCACTGGACGATTATTCCGTGCCCCTTCCCTGCCCCCCTTCCTCCCATGTAAACGAATCGGCTGACTGCTCGGTGGCTGCCTAAATAGTCTCTCCATGCACTGAACGGCCAGCATGTGGCTGCCGGAGATGAGCGTGCAGCTTCCGGCGTGGCCAACGCGTGGCGGTGGCCTACGGAAGTTTCCGCGATCTCTGACATCTAACTGTGACCGCTACTAAGGAATGGATCGGTATTTGAGTGTAGATGTACCTTGTCATTGTGATGACGGCTGCTGTGTGTGGCCCTGATTGCTTCTCAATACATCCCAGTGGACTCTGTCTAGCAGCGGAAAGGTGGAGCGGTAATTGTTTAAATAAAAGTGGATTTGTTGTTGTTACTATCCTATCAAGCGGTAGACCCTCTCCCCCCCTCCCCCATTCTTCCTGGTGTAGCAGACAGAACCAACTCTTGAATTCTACAGTGATTTAAGAAATACAATTAGCTGAGCTGTAGGTGGTTGGGAATTACACAACGGTGATGGCATAAATTCCAGCCAACATCTGAAACTACAACTATCATTTCATACAGCGCCGTCTCCAATAGCAATGTCAAATTCCTGATTGATCAATTTATTGTTTCTGATAATCGAACTGCAAGCACACTCCAGTCAAACCCCTGCCATATCCCTTTCAAATTGTTTAAGGACATAGTACAGTTGATCTGAAATTTCAAATTCTCACTACCATTTTGACCTACCTCCAACGTAGTAGATTTCCTACCAAATGACCTAATTCTGCCAGTAGCCACCAATAGGAGACAAGGAAATTCTTGAAGGGAGGAAAAATAGGGTTTGGAAACCAGGCATTTGAGGGATTGATTAATTAGTCAATCAATTTGATTGAGTAGAGGTAGCACAAATGGAATACTTCCAAGACATTCACAGCTCATTATTTTCGGCAGGGCTGAGGATTTACCAGATATCCGCTACTTTGTTCAGCACAGAAGAGGGGTTAGTATGGTTTCCAGTGGCATATGATTGACGCTCATTGGTCAGAAAGTAACCTCTTGAGATAGTGAGGAGCATAGAGGGAGCGATAGAGCTCGACAGCAATTTCCCAGATATCAGAATCAAAGAGTTGCCGCCACTTGATGCTTTGTCTGGCAGGAAGTAACAGGAGGGTCAGTGGAGGTATGGGAGAAGGTGATTCGAGGGAGGAAGGACGGGAAGGTTGTTTCTCCCAGCGTCCGCTGCTGGTGGTATTGTGAACTAACTCAGTCACTATTTGCACAGCAGGGCAAGCACACAGAGCAGCTGCTTTCACTGTCTTGGTAAGTGCGAGCTAATATGCCAAAGATGTTCTGGCTCACATGCGATTCCTCTTCGTCGAAACGTCTAGGGGTTGAACCTCACGTGCCGGATTACACGCCCTAAATTAGACACTTGTGACAATATGGTTAAATAGTCTGGCTGATGGTAAGTTTGCGAAATACAAAGTTAACATAACATATAATAAAAGTAATATACCGGTGACTAACTTAACTACTCATAAATGATGTACGCCACACAGTTAAGATTTGGTTAGAATAATGTATGTTCAGAAAACAAACTAATAGCGAAAGTGGTCGTATTTAGAGTTACTGTTGCACTCGACGGCATATCCATTTGACACAGTTGGATCGTTCACGATCTCATCGCGAAGTACGAGTTCGATACTCCACCTCGTTAACTACGCGTTCTCACCAGGCCGGCGGCTGCCCACCGCTCAGAGACTAAGTCCCATGATACCACACAACGCGAAGTTTTCTAAAACGTTTCACTTCCTAGCTGCCTAAAGAACGACTGTCCGCTTTCACGTCTCAATCCGAACTGTACCCTTTGTTGTATCCACCCGAACTTTACCCTTTGGTGTCTAGACCAGAACTGTCCGCTTTCACGTCTGGCCCACCACTGTCTCTGCCCGTCTCCGACAGCGTTTCCCGCGCGCAGAACATCTTCGCTCAACTGAATAGCGCAGTTCCCTTTCCTGAAGCCGCCCATCTGACTGTATACAGTTTATTCTACATTATTTTACATTTTAACATACATAAATAATCAAAGTTTGACCACAATCACGTTCTAAATAAACAATAATATTCATTACATAATAAACTTTAAGTTGTTTTACATAAAACCAATACAATTTCCTACTTAACTTTGAATGTCACGGCCAGTAGCCTTGCACCAGTGTGCTTTCTGATAAATGAATAAAGAACAAAAGTAACTATCATGCACCATCAAATAGGTAAAATGACAAGGGCTAATAGATTTCTTTGGATAACTTAGGAGATACTGAATTTAATATAAGAAAGGAGAAAATATAAAAATGCTGCAAATGAAGCAGGTGAAAAGGAATACAAATGTCTAAAAAGTGACATTGACAGGAAGTGCAAAATAGCTAAGCAGGAATGGCTAGAAGACAGGTGTGAGGGTCTAGAAGCATATTTCACTAGGGAAAAGATATATAGCTCCTAAAGGAACATCATTATCGAAGTAGTGACTGGCAAAGAATGGCTGCAGATATTATTAATAAGTCAAATCTGGTATATACCAGCCACATCACATGTGTGATATCGGATCCGACCTCAATAATTAACTCATCATAATGTAATGGAGCAGTTTAACCTCTTTGTAATGATGTAGTGTCATCCACATCCATATCTGGCCAATTACTGGTGACTTGAGGAGTCTACCTTGCTGCAAAAGAGCCATTCGTTAGCTATGTACGTTTTTTGACGCTCATTGTCAGTGTTCGCAACCATAGCATGGGTACTACTCTAACTCTTTTCGTATAGTGGATACATTTCAGGTGGAGAGAAGATAAAAAACTCGACACTGAAAGTAAATTTCACATGTTCATATAAAAAAATTATTTAGATTTCTGCAGCTGAACTTCGTGTTTTATCCAAATCTGTCAAAATTACCTACATCGTTCCTTTCAAAAAATTCCTTTCTGTACACTGTGAAGTGGCACTAACGGGAGATGGGGAGATGAGATGAAGGTAACTCCTCTTCTACGAACCACTGTTACTACTACTATGACTGCTACTGCCACTGCTATTACTATTACTACTACTACAATTTTCACAGTCGCAGAAGACAAAGATTTACACGAGGGCGGCCCATGATACCAACGTTTCACTGTGGCGACCTGTAGCAGCTCTCCTAGGCAACTTATCCTCAGGATGATGATAGAAATACTGTCGCCGATCGGAGCCTCCTGAAAAGCAATATGGTTGCATTTTTATATCCTTGTTATCGACTACGACAGAATAAAGATGATACAAAATACTGTTTTTTCTCAAAAGAATGGAGATACACTAAAATCGGATAAAAATTTTAAGTATAGAAGGTATTTTCTTATCGGATATTTTGAATTTAACCTTATATGGAAATGAAAAATGAACGGTAAATGGGCTCAGATAAAATGCGAATAGGAGTACTTGAAATGTGTTGCTGCCAAAACATCCTGGAGATTTGATGAGTACATCAACTGAAGAAATGGGAAACATTGAGGGAAAAGACTTGATACTTCTTCTTGATGGACGGTAACACAGCCAATGTCTACTGAATAAATGCGGCATTTTTTTCTAATTGGGATATTATTTATTTAATATTTATTTCTTTTTACAACCGTTTTCGACTTATGAAGTTACTTTCTACTGATAAACTGTATGGAAAATCACACTATGTTATCGATACCAAATGAGAGCACAATGGTATGAAAGTAAATTACCGGTAGAAAGCTACCTCTAATTATGTCAAATGTCTAAATTGAGAACGTGTTCACCATCTGTGTCTCCACGTGTACTGGTTTAGAAAACGCTGCTACACGTGACATTTCGACAGTTTTGCAATTTGGTTTGTGCACATCAGGCGGGAATGCAAAAAGATATTAATTACTTCTTTCTTTACCTTTAACACAGTGTGAAGGAGTTAATTTCTGATATTCTCAGGGTATACGTACAGAAGGGAAGTAATAATATAATATGAAAAAAATTATCAAAATTTATTACAAAATATGGGAGTTTGCAGATTTAAATTTCTTTTGGTGTGAAGGTAATATGAACAATTTTATCTGTCATTGTAGAAATTATATGTGGAATTCCGAACGGAAACGCTATTTTGGTCTAGATTAACCTTAGGCCTAAGTAGAATGCTTGTAAAACTGTCGAGATATCTTCTGTTTTCCACGCCAGTTTGTTTGTTGATAAGCTTATCAGCCTCATGTTTAAAATTACTAAATATTTCGATTTCTTCAGGAATAGCCATTTCTTTCCCTTCGTTTGTCTTGTGAGGTATTTCGGACATGTCGAAAATGTTTTGAGGTGTGTCTTTCTTGTGTATTAGTTGCATGGCAAACGAATTATGATTACTATTGTTCGATTTCATTCGTTATTTTAATCTAATCCGAAAATTCCTGACGGTTTGGCCATTGTATAGCATCACATATAATTTAATATATTCCTGATTTATTTAATGGTTCTGTTGTATGGGTGCCATATTTTATAACATTTTTAATATTGTTTTTGTCCAAAATCAAATTTAGATTTTCTTATGTATAAGAATTCTGGCTACTTTATCTGAAATATAACCATAATACTGGAGAACTGGAAATTTATTCTTTTGTTTAGTCATTTCTCTTTCTTGGGTAATACCACTGGTGGCCAACTTCTGTGTAATTTTCAACTTTTATGTCTACATTTCTTTAATCTTTTTTGGATGAAAATCGTTTGCCTTTACTAATTAATCTCCACATTATCGTACTCTAATTTCTATCGGTAACGCGGTGTTCTTTTCCATGAAAGGTAAACACTAGAAAATGGCTTCATAAGCTAAAACCAGTTGTGAAAGAAAAGATTAAATAAATAACATACTAAGTAGAAAACATGCGACACTCGTTCAGTAAATATTTGGCGTTCGTGCCCTCCATGAAGAGGGGGATGCCTCCCAAAAATCCTCAAAAATGCATACTTACATGTTTTAGAGAATGGTAAATTTGAAGTGGATGACAACTAAATTAATAAAGAAATATTATCTTTGAAAATGTAGCCAAAAGGAACGATTTTGTTCAAAAAATTTTTAAAGGAGTATACAAGCAAAAGCTGAATATTGTATGAAAGTCAACCACCAACAATTCTAGAAATAGAAGAAGACCAAACAAAAAAATAATTTTAAAGGTCTCCTGTATTATGATAACATTAGAGACAAAGTAGCTAGAAGCTTTAAACACACAAAAATTAAAATTGGATTTCACACAGAAAGCAGTATTAAATTCCTGTAAGGTATGTCAACCTTAAAACAGAACCATTAGATATATCAGGAATATATAAAATTAGATGTGATGACTGTGACATGATATAAATTGACCAAACTGATAGGAATTTTCGGATTAGGTTGTAAGAACAAACGACATCGAACAAAACTGATCCAAGTACATTTGCCATGCATCCAGTACACAACAAAAAACATCATGAAATATTTTCGACAAATTCCATATCCTGGACGACACAAAAAAAATGGAAGGAAGTTGATATTGTAAAAGAAAACGAAATTTTTAGTGATTTTGTAAATCAGGCAAATAAACATATCAACTAAGGAAGTGACATGAAAAACAGAGAACGTCTCGACGGTTTTGTTACCATTCTAATTAAAATAAATGAAGCTCAAAGTAGCAGTTCCGTTCGGAATTCCCTCACTAACCGAAGTCAAATATAGTTTCCACGCAGACTGATGAAAGTATTCATATAACGTACATAGTAAGTAAAATTTGAATTTCCGATCACCCCCATTTTGCAAAACTTTTTAATAATTTTATTTTTATTATTGTATTAGTTCCTTCCTTTATGTGTATCTGAGATTATTAGACACCCACTTGTTTATTTCTTGGTCAAGATAAAAAAATAAATTGCATCATAGCACATTACCGCTTTATCTGCTGAAACTAAATTTCAAAACTCTCAAAACATCATGTACAGTTGCATTTTGTAAACCAGCACGAATGGTGACGCAGACTGTGAAGACGCTGCGAATGTAGACATATGACAAAATTAAAGGTAAATGTTTCTCCGCTAATTTCCTTTACACCATTGTGCGCTTATTTCGCATCGGTACTGATAGTCACTAGAAAATCGCTTCATAAGCCGATATCGGTTGTGAAAAGAAATAGAGATTGAACAAGTAGCAACCTAAATTGAAACAGAAAGCCCGTATTCACTCTAAAGCCCGTATGGTAACATTTGACCAAAATGAGGGGTAGGATGACAGGTCGCATCGTGACGCATCAATGAACAGTGAAGTTATGGTAACAGAGGGAAGTGCAGGGGGTAAAAATTGTAGAGGGAAACCAGACCACGAATACACTAAAGCCCGTTTTACACTAGACGTGCAACATGAACAAGAAGTCATCTACTGCAGCGCTCCAAACGATAGTCGGACCAACTATTGGAAAGCTTTTACACTGCGCGTCTAGTCATCTGCTCTACGAGGCCATTGCATTTGTTTTCAACTTCCATCCAGCGAATCGACAGCTTAAATTCACTTTTCTAGTCCATCAAGTATTTTAGGTCCTTTTGTAATGATTACTATGTTCATATTAGACTACCTTGGCGGCCGTTCCTTCGCTCGCGTAGACTGTATGGCTTACAGAGTGTGGGGCGGCGGGTAAAAGTTATTAATCTTTAATTTTTATTTGCCGTTTTACTCACGCGATCCTGGCAACTAATTTTGTGGTCAGCCAGAAAGCGAAAGGAAATATACCGACCTTAGTTTTCAGGCTGCACGGCCACATTCTGGTCCAGCCCAGTGAAAGATACGTTTCTGTCCTATTTCATTGCGGGATCAGGACTATGATTTTAAATAACAGTATAAAGTTCCAATCAAAATTATATTGTATAAAGTTTCTCCCATACAAAACTTGGAAATTCACCATTTTCAATTGAAAGTAAGTCTTTCTATTCTAACAGCACATTTAGCAGTTCAGAGGCGACATCTACGGTACGTTCCTAGCCGATTGTCTTTCACCCTGACTGAAATTACTCAATGAAACTTTGTAATAAATGTTCAAAATTAATGCTCGCCATAAAAGTAGAAATAAAGTCACCATTTGCCATGCGGAATTGTAATTCTCACGGACGGCACACTAACAGTTACTTCAGCGAATTCTAAGCGGTCCAGGAAGGTGTAAGTCCACGCTAGTTCACTGTCCGTTTTTACCGCAAATACGCGATTTGACACTCTCCGGCTCTGACGTCATACGAGGCAGAGCGCGATCCGACGTTTAACAGACGTGAATCTCACAGTGTCAGAGTGCGAAGTGAACCTTACGACTGCCTCTCGGGCTGCATTTATATAGGTGCCGGAGCGGACGGCTGAGGGAACATCTGTTATACAGGGTATTACAAAAAGGTACAGCCAAACTTTCAGGAAACATTCCTCACACACAAAGAAAGAAAATATGTTATGTGGACATGTGTCCTGAATCGCTTACTTTCCATGTTAGAGCTCATTTTATTACTTCTCTTCAAATCACATTAATCATGGAACGGAAACACACAGCAACAGAACGTACCAGCGTGACTTCAAACACTTTGTTACAGGAAATGTTCAAAATGTCCTCCGTTAGCGAGGATACATGCATCCACCCTCCGTCGCATGGAATCCCTGATGCACTGATGCAGCCCTGGAGAATGGCGCATTGTATCATAGGCGTCCACAATACGAGCACGAAGAGTCTCTACATTCGGTACCGGGGTTGCGTAGACAAGAGCTTTCAAATGCCCCCATAAATGAAAGTCAAAAGGGTTGAGGTCAGGAGAGCGTGGAGGCCATGGAATTGGTCCGCCTCTACCAATCCATCGGTCACCGAATCTGTTGTTGAGAAGTGTACGAACACTTTGACTGAACACATGTGCAGGAGCTCCATCGTGCATGAACCACATGTTGTGTCGTACTTGTAAAGGCACATGTTCTAGCAGCACAGGTAGAGTATCCCGTATGAAATCATGATAACGTGCTCCATTGAGCGTAGGTGGAAGAACAAACTAAAATGAGCTGTAACAGCAGTAAACTGGGGCAAGTCCCGGCACACTTGCTCGCCTCTGTATCTCACACACGACACAGCGCTTGCTTTGATTCAAGAAGTCTTTTTTTCTTTGGTTTCTATTCAATGGAATTTTTATGTTGTTCACAAATTGCAACACCTAAGCTTTTCTTACTAATTAAGGTCATAGAGGCATGGCTTTTTCTGAATGTACTTCTGACCAAAAAGCGTTTCTGGTAGCCGAAGTCTATAGGTTTTGTTAATCATGCCTTTTGGTCGCTTGTAGCGGTATTTACATAACAACTTTCATCCTCTCACAATCGAGAATACCAATTTTCATAAATATATTTTTAAATTTTTGTAATTTAGCGAAATATTTTCTTAAAAACATTCATCCATTGTTGCACCCCCTAAGGGACTGAACTTCCAGAAACACTGAAACACGTATTTTTTCTTTCTAATTGATAAGTCAAATACCAGATGTCATAGATGTAGCCTCAAAAATTCTTTTTAGTACTTTAGTAATTATTTATTTGCAAAAATCTTTCGCCCACTACTTCACCCCCGTAGTGATTTTTCTGACTGAAAAACCAAATACCACTTTTCGCAGTTCTACGTGCAAAATTCCTTTAATACCGACATACTTTCAAAAAGCCTTTCGCCTCTATTTCACCCCATCAGGATTGGAATTTCGGACAATCACTTCTTCAACGATGCCTACAGTGTATGAGCCACACCGTCTTTAAACTTCAAGTTACCGGCTTGGGCTGGGCGCTGATGAGTTAGTGAATCAGTCTAACCCTATTCAACCGCTTTGGGGATTGAATTTCCAGAAACAGTGACAAGTGTATGTTTTATTTCCAACAGAGAAGCCAAATACAAATTTTCGTAGATTTAGCATAAAAAATTGTTGCACAATGAAATATTTCCACAAAACTTTTTCTTCTCCCATTTCGCCCCCATGTGATTTGAATTTCCAAAAGCAGTAAAACATTTTTTGTTTTTAACCGCGTGCCAAATGTAAATACTCATAAATTCAGCTTTAAAAATGTTTTCATAATAAAGTATTTTCATAAAGAATCTCATCCCCTTTTTCACACCTTCAGGGGTTGAATTTCCAAAATCACTGAAACATGGCTTTTTGAAATTTGTAATCGAACTCAAATACAAATGTTCAGTGATGTAGCTTTGAAAATACTTAAGTAGTTCTTTAATAATGATTTATTTTCAGAAAAAGCTTTCACCACTATTTCACCGCCATGGGGCTAAATTTCCAATAACCGAAAGACGTAATTCTTTATTTCTGACCGAGAACCCAAATACCAATTTTCGTAGATCTAGATTCGAAATTGCCTTACTAGCGCCACTAAAGAAAAAAAAAAGCCTAATCCCCTGTTTCATCCCCCTACGACGGGATATCGAAAAATCCCTCCTTAAACGACGCCTGCTACAAGATCCACACCTTCTCCAAATTTCTAGTTCCTGTCCTTAACGGTTTGGGCTGGGCCGTGATGAGTCAGTCGCTCAGTGAGTCACTTCATTGCTTTTTGTAAATAGAGGTGGACACTGTGAAAGTGTATTTAATAGTTTTCATGCAGTTTATGTGTAACTATGTCGCTTAAATGCGTAAAGGACCTCATTATAAAAGCTGGAAATTATGGACAAATCAACAGCGATATTGCTTTATGTTACCAGTGTTAATTTAGTCGACTGAGACAAAGTGTTCCTTTATTGATAAGACTCGCTGTGGTTCACTTCTTATTACATAGTGAATGCATGTACAAATTAACCAGAACATATTTGTTACGAGTAGTGCCAGACAGATCCCTAGCGCGAGCATCATTCAATTCCAATGAGTGTGCAGATATTTCACCGGTAATCTTTCTATGAGACAAACAAACCACAACGTTTAGCAGAGTAGCAGGCCACAAAGAACTTCACGCTGTTTGGCAGTTGGACTCCCTTCTCTGTCGTATACACATGCGCGATGCACCTTCATGCGAGTGAGAATAGGACCCATCCTACTCCGTCTAAAAGCGATCTTATGCCTGAATCTTGTGCAAGTGGCCCCGTCTACACGGTAGTGGGGAAGGGGGGGGGGGGGGCAGAACCACTGAATCCTGGATAGTCTTATAAGTTCACACGTCCCGTGTGGAACGGCTGTAGAGTACAGAAGTTATGCAGCTGTGGAAAGCCTAGCGGAAGACTAGGGTAGAGAGTTGCATGAAACTAGTCTTTAGACAGAAGACTACAGCAGTAACAACATTCAGAATTCTAAATATGGTGTCCTTTAAAATTGCCTTCATGAAGGAAGTTTCGAGTTGTAAAGGTAGAAACATTACTTACGATGAGAGCGAATGCTTCGACGCCTTTACCCATACGCAACAGTTCCCTTGAGGTGTGGACAGGAGAAAGCGCTTATGCTTGGTGAGCTGACGCAGCAACAGGGTGTGCTCTGACGAGGAATTGTGAGAGCGGGGAGGCAGTAGGGCCACCAGAGGCAGGGAGCCCGGGCCGGGTGTGGTGGGAGAGTGGCGGCGCTAACGGCGGGCCCGCCCCACGCCGCTGCCTCCGTCGGCGCCGGCGTCCGTCTTCTGCGGCGCTCAGCAGGCCCGGCCACGCCCTCTCCCCCCGCTCCCCTCCATTTTACCACTTCGCGTACATCTATGTCAGCGACTCGTTCCTGCGCCACAGATACATAGCAAATGCGCTTCATTGTAAAACGAACGTTTCCTTTTAGGGTTCCGTGCCTCAATAGGTAAAAACAGAATGCTTATAGGATTGTTTTGTTGTTCGTCTGTCCGTCTCTCTGTCTGTCCGACTGTTAAAAACCGTTTTTCTCAGGAACAGGTGGATGTATCTAGCTCAAATTTTTGTCACATATTAAGGTCTGTGGTTTCTTGGCGGTCTAAAACATTTAAGCTTCTAAGTCAATGTAATCAAACGATTCGAACATTTATGTCACATTTTTTGAAACTCAATAACTCACTCATAAAAACCTAAAGGTTAATTCCCGTTGACCTAGAATTATCAAAATTCGTAAGACGCAAGGATTCACACTACAAGCAAATGAAAAAATCCGAAAATTGTTAATCTGTAATTATGTAACACGAAAAAATACTTTTTGTCATTTTTCATCTCTGTCTTTTTGTATGTCCGTTTGTTACGATCCCAGTTTCTCTTGAACAGGTTGGCATATCAGATTCAAATTTATGTCCCGTACTAAGGTCTACGGTCCCTTGGTTGTGTAACAATTCTAAACCTGTCAGTCAATGCTATCAAAAGATACCGCCATTTATCTCAAATATTTTGATACTCAATAACTCACACATCAAAATCTACGTCGTTCTTCCATCTGTCGTACACGCATGAAATTTACAAATACTTACAGTTTCACACTACAAACAAAGGAAAAAATCTGAAATTATTAATCTGTAATTGTCGTTGTTGTCGTCTTCAGTTCAGAGACTGGTTTGATGCAGCTCTCCATGCTACTCTATCCTGTAGAAGCTTCTTCATCTCCCAGTACCTACTGCAAGCTACATCCTTCTGAATCCGCTTATTGTATCAAAAAATGTTCAAATGTGTGTGAAATCCTATGGGACTTAACTGCTAAGGTCATCAGTCCTTAAGCTTACACTCTACTTAACCTAAATCATCTTAAGGACAAACACACACACCCATGCCCGAGGGAGGACTCGAACCTCCACCGAGACCCTTAATGTATCCATCTCCTCGTCTACGAATTTTACCCTCCACGCTGCCCTCCAATACTAAATTGCTGATCCCTTGATGCCTCAGAACATGTCCTACCAACCGATCTCTTCTTCTAGTCAAGTTGTTCCACAATGTTCTCTTTTCCCCAATTCCATTCAGTACTTCCTTTTTAGTTATGTGATCTACCAATCTAATCTTCAGCATTCTTTTGTAACACCACGTTTCGAAAGCTTGTATTCTTGTCCAAACTATTTATCCTCCGTATTTCACTTCCATACATGGCTACACTCCATAAAAATACTTTCAGAAACGACTTCCTGATACTTAAATCTATACTCAATGTTAACAAATTTCTCTTCTTCAGAAACGCTTTCCTTGCCATTGTCAGTCTACATTTTATATCCTCTCCACTTCAACCATCATCAGTTACTTTGCTCCCCAAATAGCAAATCTCATGTACTACTGTAAGTGTCTAATCTAATTCCGTCACCATCATCCGATTTAATTCGACTACATTCCATTATCCTCGTTTTGGTTTTGTTGATGTTCACCTTATACACACCTTTCAAGACAGTGTCCATTCCGTTAAACTGCTCTTCCAGGTCTTTTGCTGTCTCTAACAGAATTACAATGTCATCGGCGAACCTCAAAGTTTTTATTCCTTCTCCATGGATTTTAGTACCTACTCCAAATTTTTCTTTTGTTTGCTTCACTGCTTGCTCAATATACAGACTGCATAACATCGGGGAGAGGCTTCAATCCTGTCCCACTCCCTTCCCAACCACTGCTTCCCTTTCATGCCCCTCGTCTCTGATAACTGCCGCCCCGGTAGCTGAGTGGACGCCGGCACGGTTGCTCAGCGTGTTCGGTCAGAGGGTTAGCTGCCCTTTCTAATAAAAAAACTGAGTTAATCGATCAACAACGAACTTAAACGTATGTCTTACGACGTCCGCCCCGAGCAGATGAAACGAACGAAACTTAACAAAATGAGATTTCTTAAAAAAAAAAAAAAAAAAAAAAAAAAAAGGTGGTCAGCGTGACAGACTGTCAGTCCTAAGGGCCCGGGTTCGATTCCTGGGTGGGTCGGAAATTTTCTCCGCTCAGGGACTGGGTGTTGTGTTGTCCTAATCATCATCATTTCATCCCCATCGACGCGCAGGTCGCCGAAGTGGCGTCAAATCGAAAGACCTGCACCAGGCGAACGGTCTACCCGATGGGAGGCCCTAGCCACACGACATTTCCATTTTTGTACAAATGGTAAATAGCCTTTCGTTCAATGTATTTTACCCCTACCACCTTCAGATTTTGAAAGAAAGTATTCCAGTCAACATTGTCAAAAGCTTTCTCTAAGTCTACAAATGCTGGGAAAACAGGTTTGCCTTTTCTTAATCTATCTTCTAAGATAAGTCGTAGGGTCAGTATTGCCTCATGTGTTCCAAAATTTCTACGGAATCCAAACTGATTTTCCCTGAGGTCGGCTTCTACCAGTTTTTGCGTTCATCTGTAAAGAATTCGTGTTAGTATTTTGCGGCCGTGACGTATTAGCCGGCCACGGTGGCCGAGTGGTTCTAGGCGCTTCAGTCCGGAATTGCACGACTGCTACGGTCGCAGGTTTGAATCCTGCCTCGGGTATGGATGTGTGTGATGTCCTTATGTTAGTTAGGTTTAAGTAGTTCTAAGTTCTAGGGGACTGATGACCTCAGATGTCAAGTCCCATAGTGCTCAGATCCATTTGAACAATTTTTTTGACTTATTATGGGAGTTCGCTAATTTTGTAATTTTCATATCTGTCAACAACTGCTTTCTTTGAGATTTGAATTATTATATTCTTCTTGACGTCGGAGGGTATTTCGCCTGTCTCATACATCTTGCCCACCAGATGGTAGAGTTTTGTCAGGGCTTGCTCTCCCAAGGGTATTAGTAGTTCTAATGTAATGTTGTCTACTCCCGGGCCCTTTTTTCGACTTAGGTCTTTCAGTGCTTTGTCAAACTCTTTACGCAATATCATATATCTCATTTCATCTTCATCTACGTCCTCTTCCATTTCCATAATATTGTCCTTAAATACATCGTCCTTGTACAGACCCTCTATGTACTACTTCCACCTTTCTGCTTTCTCTTCTTTGCTTAGAACTCAGTTTCCATCTGAACTCTTGATATTCAAACAAATGGTCCTCTTTTATCCAAAGGTCTCTTTAACTTTCCTGTAGGCAGTATCCATCTTAGCCCTAGTGGTATATGCCTCTACATCCTTACATTTGTTCTCTAGCCATCCCTGCTTAGCCATTTCGCACTTTCTGTCGATCTCGTTTTTGAGACGTTTGTATTGCTTTTCTCCTGCTTCATTTACTGCATTTTTGTATTTTCTCCTTTCATCAATTAAATTCAATATTTCTTCTATTACCCAAGGATTTCTTCTAGCCATCGTCTTCTTACCTACTTGATCCTCTGCTGCCTTCACTATTTCATCTCTCAAATCTACCCATTCTTCTTCTACTGTATTTCTTTCCCCCGTTCTTGTCAACTGTTCCCTAATGCTCTCTCTGAAACTCTCTACAAACTCTGTTTCTTTCAGTTTATCCAGGTCCCATCTCCTTAAATTCCCACCGTTTTGCAGTTTCTTTAGTTTTAATCTACAGTTCATAACCAATAGATTGCGGTCAGAGTCCGCATCTGCACCTGGAAATGTCTTACAATTTAAAACCTGGTTCCTAAATCTCTGTCTTACCATTATATAATCTATCTGAAACCTTTCAGTGTCTCCAACCTCTTTCATGTATACAACCTTCTTTCATGATTCTTGAACCAAGTGTTAGCTAAGATTAAGTCGTGCTCTGTGCAAAATTCTACCAGGCGGCCTCCTCTTTCATCCCTTAACCCCATTCCATATTCACCTACTACTTTTACTTCTCTTGCTTTTCTTACTATCGAATTCGAGTCACCCATGACTATTAAATTTTCGTCTCCATTTCCTATCTGAATAATTTCTTTTATCTCATCATAAATTTCATCAATCTCTTCGTCATCTGCGGAGCTAGTCCTTGGGCTTCCTGTCTGTCTTGGCTACAATAATGTGTTCACTATGCTGTTTATAGTAGCTTACCAGCGCTCCTATTTTTTATTCATTGTTAAACCTACTCCTTCATTACCTCTATTTGTTTTTGTGTTTATAATCCTGTATTCACCTGACCAGTAGTCTTGTTCCTCCTGCCACCGATCTTCACTAATTCCCACTATACCTAACTTTAACCTATCCATTTCCCTTTTTGAATTTTCTAACCTACCTGCCCGATTAAGGGATCTGACATTCCACCCTCCGACCCGTAGAGCGCCAGTTTTCTTTCCCCAGATAACGACGTCCTCCTGAGTAGTCCCCGCCCGGAGATCCGAACTGGGGACTGTTTTACCTCCGAATTATTTTACCCAAGAGGACTCCATCATCATTTAACAGTACAGTAAAGTTGCATGCTGTCGGGGAAAATTACGGCCGTAGTTTCCCCATGCTTTCAGCATTTCGCAGCACCAGCACAACAAAGCCGTTTTGGTTATGTTACAACGCCAGATCTCTTTTCAGGAACCACACGTTTGTCTGGCGTCTCAACAGATACCCCTCCGTTGTGGCTGCACCTATGGTATGGCTACCTATATCGCTGAGGCACACAAGCCTCCCCACCAACGGTACGATCCATGGTTCATTGGTGATGGTGGTGGAGGTAATTTGTAATTATATCACACGAAAAGAGTATCTTTATCATTGTTTTATCTATTTGTGCGTCTGTCTGTCTGTTAAGATCAAGTGTTCTCTGGAACAGATTGGCGTATCATGTTCAAATTTGTTAACATACTAAAGTCGATGATCCGTTGGCGGTGTAAAGCATTTAGGCTTCCAAGTCAATGTAATCAAAAGATTCGGCCATTTATGTCACATATTTTGATAATCGCGAACTCACTCGTTAAATCCTTTATCCTGTCAACCTAGAATAATGAAACTTGGCAAGATGCAGGATTTCACAATAGCAGTAAAAGAAAAAATTCCAAAATTGTTCATCTGGAATTCTATAACCCGAAAAATAATTTTTCCCATATTTCATCTGTCTGTCTCTTCGCTTCTCATTTTGTTAGCCCCCTTTTCCTTTTGAATAGGCTGGCGTATCACATTCAAACTTATCACCTACTGCGGTCCGTTGGTAGTGTAAAAATGGTGGTGTGAAAATTTTAAGCTTGTACGACTATGCATTCGAAAGATACAGTCATTTATGTCATATATTTTCATGCCCAATAAATCGCTTATCAAAATCTACATCTGTGTGTCTCTCCGTCTGTTAAGACCCAGTTTTCTCTGGAATAGGTTGACGTATCAAATTCAGATTTATGTAACATACTGAAGATTATGATCTCTTGGCTGTGTAAAACATATTAGCTTCTTAGTCAGTATAATTAGAAGATTCATCCATTTGTGAGTGTTCACATTTTTTGATACCCTGAAACTCATTCATCAAAACCAATAAGGTACTTCCCATTAACGTAAAATTATGAAATTCGGCAAGAAGTAAAGTTTAACAGTACGCGTAAAGTAAAAAAATTCTGAAACTTGATAGATTTTAGTTATATCACACAAAAAAGTCTTTCTGTCATTAAAACGTACTTTGCATTTATCATCTATCAGAGGCATAATACATTAACATAATTTCACGCAAGCTTAAAATGTAAATTGCAGTCACCTTTTAGTAGCTAAATAAAAAGAATTTCATTAAATCTTCTCCATCTGCTTAAATAAACTGAAGTTCCCTGCTCGCTTCTCTTTGCAAGTCCAGGCTAGTTTGAGGAACTACTGTAGAGAGTAGGTACAGTCTTGGAATTCCCATAACCGATATCTATTCAAAGTCTCGACTTCCAGGATGGATGAAGTACATATATACACACGATTAAGTTTACATAGAATCCTTACTACGCGAGTCTTACTGACACTTCGCCATTTTCTTTTCAGCATTTTTCCACTTACCTTCGTCTCCCTTTTCCAACCTAACTCTTCTTTTACTTACGAGGACGTTCCTGGAATTTCGTTGTAACTGTTTTGCTGCTCCTCGTATTAGTCTGCATTAATTACTCTGATTTAACCAATTGTTCTTGATTACTCTGTAATGATTGGCATAGTGTTGTTTTCTTTATCTTGTTTACTTTCAGGCTGCGGTGATCTGTTGGCGCGATGTCACAGTTCGTGCAAACGGCGAACATCAAATTTTCGTGCAGATCGGAGAAATCTGCTGCAAAGACTTTGTTAGCCTTACAAACAGTTTACGGGATCGCTGCTGTAAAGGAAACAGCCATTTTCACCAATTTTCAGGATGTCGGGATGGACAGGAATCGCTGAAAGGTGAGCACCGCAGTAGAAGACAATCAAACTCCAGAAATCAAGAAATGGTCGATCAAGTGAAATAGTTAATCAAATTGACGATTGCCCATCAACGATTTGGCATGAAAATCGCAGCTCTCTAATGGATCCATTCATGCAGTGTTGTCAGATGATTTGAAGACGAAACGTGTCAGCGAAAAGTTTTTCCAGCGGATACTGACTATTGATCAAATAGACACTCCCTTTTTGACCACGACCGTATGTTTAAAAAAGGAGTTTCTTGAGACTGTCGTTACTGGTGATGAGACTTGGGTGTTCGCTTACGACCCGGAACAAATAAGGCAGTTATCAGAATGTTACACAACGTCCTCTCGGCGACCAAAAACAGCACGTCATGTCAAATCCACAACAAAAATGAGGCTAACTGCGTTTTTGACAACGAATGTGTGGTGTACTACAAATTTGTACCAGCTGAACAAACTGTTAACAACCTTTTCTACGTCCAGGTTTTGAAAACGTCCCACGAAATGGCAAGGACGATGGACACTGCTTTCACGACAACGTCCTCTCCCACACATCGATTGTTGTGGGGACATGGCTTGCAGAGAAACATTCCACTCCTGTATCGCCGTCCCTATCAACCGCACTTAGCACCGGCGGATTCACGGATTTATAGTCTTCCCCAAAATCAAAACGATCCTTAAAGGTAACCGTGTTGCCACCGTAGAAGACATCAAAAGCAACGCTACGGCTCTGCTTCTGAAGATGCTGAAATAGGAATTTCATCATTGTTTCTCGCAACCACGGTAGAGATGCCCTCGTATTTATTTATTCTGTTTCTTGCTAGAACTCAATCGGTTTATATTCACAGTGCTGACTGTTACAAGGCCAGGAAGATAGCAAATAACGAAATTTTAGTCAACGCGTGCATACAATACAGTATATGTGACACAAGATTAAATCTGTAGGTGATATGGTGGTACAAACGTACGAAATTTACTGCATGGATCTGTAACCTCTGGCAGCTAAGACGCCTCTAATCTGGCTGGGTACCGAGTCGAACTAAGATTGGTTGCGAGATCTGGATAATATGTCATTCCACGCTCCTTCAACTGCATGGCTGAGGTCGTCAGTTGTTGTGCGTGATGACTAGTAGTGAGCTAGTGTCTCAGAAAGCGTTCTGTGTGGGTAAGAGATCTGGAGAAAGTGCTAGGTAGCTTTCAAATACTCTCTGCATCAAGGTTCTTGAGAACAGGAAGCACAACATGCCATCTTCCCGTTATCTTGTTGAGAAATAACGTCAGTAAGACCTCCCAGATTTGGTACCGTCACAGTTCTCAACACATAACGAGTGTAACGGCTGCAGTCTAAACTGCCAGTTATGTGAACCAGAAGGGAGGGCGTTGTGTACCTAGTGGCTCCCAATGCCGTTATGGGCTCACACTGCGGGATGCTGCGGCAGACACGCTCTCGAGCACCTCGAGGACTTCTTGAGCCCTCGGCTGTGATGGGTTTCAGGCACTCAAAAGAACTATCGTAGGTGCATGCGCGGACGAGAGAAGCTGAGTCAACTTGGAGTTGGAACCGTATAACTATGACGATTGCAGTGTGGCAACATTTTCTCTGCTCGAAGCCTTCATACACAGATACATACGACGTGATACTGCATGCAGAACAAGGACTTATCAGCAGTACCTCGTGTGGCTGTTCCTCTATCCTGTGCTTTTGGGTGCAGCACTGTCGGTATGTATCACTCTGCTGACGTGTCAAAGGAAGATACAAAAATGGTCACCGGACTGAAAGTCTGTGGTGTTTGATCCATTGTTGTACTGTCTGTATGGATACTTGTGATGCTCTAAATAAGCCCACTTGTTCCTTGTAGGTAACTAACCTGGCTGTATGACACTAAACTGCCAAGCAACCATTATGTCTGAAACTTCCTGGCAGATTAAAACTGTGTGCCCGACCGAGACTGGAACTCGGGACCTTTTGCCTTTCGCGGGGAAGTGCTCTACCATCTGAGCTACCGAAGCACGACTCACGCCCGTCCTCACAGTTTTACTTCTGGGAGTATCTCGTCTCCTACCATCCAAACTTTACAGAAGCTCTCCTGCGAAACTTGCAGAACTAGCACTCCTGAAAGAAAGGATACTGCGGGGACATGGCTTAGCCACAGCCTGGGGGATGTTTCCAGAATGAGATTTTCACTCTACAGCGGAGTGTGCGCTGATATGAAAGTTCCTGGCAGATAAAAACTGTGAGGACCGGGCATGAGTCGTGCTTCGGTAGCTCAGATGGTAGAGCACTTGCCCGCGAAAGGCAAAGGTCCCGAGTTCGAGTCTCGGTCGGGCACACAGTTTTAATCTGTCAGGAAGTTTCATATCAGCGCACACTCCGCTGCAGAGTGAAAATCTCATTCTGGAACCTCTGTCCTCTCAACCGATAGTCACATGGGACCGCTGAGATCCTGCATGGCGTTGAGTATGGCACTGAACTCATTGATTCCATATTCACATGACAATCGTTGGATCCTGACATATGTGAGGAACAATATCGTGCAACAATAAACTGCGCTCTCGATGGGACACAGTTTTCTTCTGTCAGAGTTTCTCCTTACACAAAGAGTAGCACTATCTTCCAACAGACAACCTGTAGGGTGGCCGCTTGGATTAATGTTAATTTTGCACTTTACATGAGATTTTATACGTCATAACAAGTAGATGAATATGTCTCCTGATATACTTAGGTAATAGTGAGCAGATGTGCCTGTCAAAACGTACAGTACGTAAAGGGATGACACTCGAGTCGTCAGTATTAACACACCGAATCCAAATCCTGCATGTCAATGGGAAAAAGGTGAAGAAAGCTTCTGGAAGAAAGTTTGGGGGCAGACGCTAGTTGCGCCGTCACGGCCCACATACAGCGAAAGGCTTCTAACAGGGTTTGGTGAGCCACAGTGAGAAAGACAACGAACACGCCAGACGATACATCGAGGGGAGCAGGTAGCGACCCAATGCTGCCTGCGACAGAAAAATTCTTTGGAAAACTGCGCTAGAGGGTTTCCAGATGGATGCGAGCAAGCCAGAGACGCTCTTGATCTAGTGAAAGGTCCGTGGTATGCTCGGGATGTAGGTGTGTAGCTTTTAGGCGTCAGGAGTGGGAACAAAATGTCCGATTGGCTGAAATAAACTCGAAAGGAGCAAAAGGCGTGATATTTCGACACAGTTTAAAGGTAGGCCCTTTGCGATTGGTATGGGTAGTTTCCACAAGATGAAAGGAACGCTCCCATTGATCTGAAAAAACGTGACGTGAAGCTCGAAAGGACACAGGTGGGGGACAGTTTGTTACGAAAGGCACAATACCGAACTCTTTGGGGACTCTCCTCTGAACCAGCATCAAGTGTAGAACACGACGCGTCATGCTCTGCACGACGACACTGCGTCCACTTCGGCTGACATTCAGCTACAAATTAGCTGAAGAGTCGTTCAGTTCCAATAGCGGAGAAGCGACACAGCCACAAGTTAATTGTTCTTGTGAGAACTGACAGCGAGTTCAAGTATACACCTTGCTCCATCTATGCGCGTGTATATCGCCATATTTTCCGGAATAATGAGAGACATAGGACAGTTTCAACTGATAAAAATCAGTAAACATTTTGATTAGCTTTTTGTAGGATTTTCAGAGGTCGAGAGCAGAAATGCAGCCAACAGCACGTCGCAGTTAAAGGTAAATGCCGCTGGCAGAGGCGTAAAATTGTTGCATCACCATCTTGCATCCAGTCTGAAAATGAGCAACCTTTAGTAATCTTTTGCTCATCCTGTCACAAAAACTAATCATCCACCGCAGACTTGATTGTCGTCCTAAATAGTACTGAATTTAGAACCGGAATCGGATGATTTGTCGTAATATTGGCCACCTCAGACGAGCCCACACTGTCTAGAAGTAAGAAAAATCTTATAGAGAACCTTCAATTTAAAGTTATTGTTGTGTTCAGCGTTATTTCTGCTAATCAGGACGTAATACGTTATCTTGACAACTGTTCTGAAATTGTCATGTCACAGTCTGTGCCTCTTCGACAGCAAAAGAGAAATTAAACAAATTTTACAGCTAAACACTTCTGTGCTCTGTCAGAGAATAAGGTTACACTCCTAACCCCAGCAATTTATTCTAATTACGCTAAAGCACTCACAGGGCGTTTTTTTCTGATGTCTGACGAATGTGAAAAGGAGTGGAGTGTCAGAAACCAACGTACAAATCTGATTTCGGAATGAGAATCTCGCCGTGTAATCCTTAGTTCTATAGATAATGAAGATGGCGGTACTTTTAGATAATTTTTGTGGTAGACCGGTACACTTCAAGCTAGTATGACGCCCGTTGCATTTTTAATGGCCAGTCCAGTAATTTGGAACCAACATTCCCTTCCTGTCCCAGATGAAACTTTTTGATTTCTATGTACCCAGTACACAAAAATTTTCTCGACCATATCTTATACACGTTGTAATATTTGCTTCTCCCTACAGCTTCCTCTCACTGACGCTATTCCACTTACCAAGTGAAACATTTCTGTATGCTGCATCAGAGTCCCACTAACCTGTCTGGTGACAGTTTCTCGTTAACTTCATTTGTGACTGATTGTTTTTAGTATCTCATTACTTCTTTCTTAAACCATCATTTTAATCCACAGCATCGTTCTGTAACATAATTTTACAATTATTTTCATTTCTTTACAGTCCATGTTGGACTTCGTTACACTGCTGCGTCGCAAGTGCTCTAACTAAGGAGTTCGTGCTCAGTTATAGGACGATTTTGGAAACCAATACATCTCAGTAGGAGAGCAGGGCCAGGTGTGGTCCGAAAACCGACGATGTTGGCACTTTTTGGTGTCAGTGTTCCAAGAACTGCACTGGTGTCTGCACTATTTTGTGAGCATTCCTGGAATTGCGCTCTTGTCACCACATTCCGCTGTCAGTGTTTCTGGTGGTAGGGTAGTTAGTTTTGTTATATTCAAGGTCAATGATCTATCTTCCTCTCCCCAGTTTTACATTCAGCAAATTGTGAGTTCTCAACGTCATCACGCTTCCAGCAAACCGTTGGTGGGAGGTGGGAGTGGGTACAGTGGAATTTGTGCTTCATCAAAATGTCAGTTCAGGCTAGGTGCTACATAACTGATGTGTGTGTGTGTGTGTGTGTGTGCGTGTGTGTGTGTGTGTGTCATATTCGCCAAACCAATGTGTGTTAATTAAAATATGAAACTTGAAGGCAGCCATTATTTATTGTAACATCGGCTAGAATTTTTAGGTGGAATAGCCCCCCAATCATATACAGTTCACCTAGATAGCTAACAAAATGGCTCTGAGCACTATCTTAGGTCATCAGTCCCCTAGAACTTGGAACTACTTAAACCTAACTAACCTAAGGACACATCCATGCCCGAGGCAGGATTCGAACCTGCGACCGTAGCAGTCCCGCGGTTCCGGACTGCAGCGCCTAGAACCGATCGGTCAAGGCGGCCGGCTTAATCGAAGGGTGTTCTAGATCAACAAACAATATGTATGTATTGTAATGTTTCTTAATTATTATTCGATTCATCGTTTCTCCCGCCTCCCTGCCAAACCCCCTACCTGCTACTAATTTCTTTCCATTACGAGTGAATGTCTCCAAAGCCCCAGTAGTTCCTGACAGTATTTTTTGGATTGCAGTTACAACACAACTCTATAAGTCGCATGATGTTATTTTACTAAATTTTAACAGTGATCGTATTGAAAAAAAACCACTCCGTCTACAGGCCACGAGTGGCCCATCGGGACCATCCGACCGCCCCACCATCCTCAGGGGAGGGCGCGGAGAGGAGGGGCGTGGGGTCAGCACACCGCACTCCCGGTCGTTATGGTGGTTTTCTTTGACCGGAGCCGCTACTATTGGGTCGAGTAGCTCCTCAATTGGCATCACGAGGCTGAGTGCACCCCGAAAAATTGCAACAGCACATGGCAGCCTGGATGGTCACACATACAAGTGCCGGCCACGCCCGACAGCGCTTAACTTCGGTGATCTCACGGGAACCGTTGTATCCACTGCGGCAAGGCTGTTGCCACAGTGATTGTATTAGTAATTGTTTTTTTAGGAAATCATTATTTTTAAAAATTCGGATCGTGAAACTTACCTGTTTCAAGGTAATATTAAGTCACTAGTGTGTCGTGAATATGAGCTGTTTTATGTCCTAATGCATGACGTTATGCTAGATCGTGTGATTAGAATTTAGCTTACTAAAGAAAACATGAACATTTTAATTACAATTAAAAATAACTGCCACAATCCTAATACAATCGATAAAATATATATAAAGAAAATTATGGCCAAAGTGCAAAAGAGATTGAGGAAATAACAGTAGCGAAAACAGAAAGCAAGAAAAATTAGTTACACAAACATATATGGCAAATATTTCTCAGAAATTAAGTAAAACCCCACTTCGTAAAAGATATGTTCAAATTAACTTGTGTACAGAGAATAAACTGGAAACGAAGGTAGCACGCAAAACAGAAAAGCATTGTAAACAGGACCACTCAGGAATAAAAACAAATTTAAAATCAGTAATTTTTACAATAGCTAAATCAGACAAATAGGACCAAAATTTACAGTAAGATACGAAGGACGTATAAACAAAAGTGCAAACAACCTCTCCACATCTGGCATACATCTTCGATAAAATCAACAGTTTAACGTAGATACACACTGAAGCACCAAAGAAACTGGCTTAGGCATGCGTATTCAATTACAGAGATATATCAATCAACAGGTAGAATACGGCACTGCGGTCTGCCGACCGCAGACAAGTGTCTGGTGCAGTTGTTAGATTGGTTACTGTTGCTACAATGGCAGGTTATCAAGATTTAAATGAGTTTAAACGTGGTGCTGTAATCGGCTCACCAGCGGTGGGACACATCTCCGAGGTAGCGATGAAGTACAGATTTTCCCATACGACCATTTCAATAGTGTGCTGTGAATATCAGGAATGCGGTAAACATGAAATCTCCGACACCGCTGCGGCCGGAAAAAGAACCTACAAGAACGGGACAACGACGACTGAAGAGAATCGTTCAACGTGATAGAAGTGCAACCCTTCACCAAATTAGTGCAGATTTCAATGCTGGGCCCTCAACATGTGTCAGCGTGTGAAACGTTCAATGAAATATTATCGATATGGGCTTTCGGAGCCGAAGTCCCACTTGTGCACCCTTGATAACTGCACGACACAAAGCTGTACGCCTCGCCCGGGTCCGTCAACACCGACAATGGACTGTTCATGACTGGAAACCCGTTGCCTGATCGGAAGAGTCTAGTTTTAAATCGTATCGAGCGGAAGGACGTTCAGGGGTATGAAGACAACTCATGAATCTATGGGCCCTGCATGTCTGTAGGGGACTCTTCAAGCTGGTGAAGACTCTGTAATGCTGTGGGGGATACGCAGTTTGATATGGCACCCCTGATACCTCTAGATACGACTCTGGCAGGTGACATGTACGTACGCATCCTCTCTGATCACCTGCATCCATTCATGTCCATTGCGCATCCGTCGGACTTGGCCAAATGTAAAGCCCCACACATCCAGGATTGCTACACAGTGGCTCCAGGAACACTCTTCTGAGTTTAAACACTTCCGCTGGCTACCAAACTCCACGAACATGAACATTATTGAGCACATCTGGAATGCCTTGCAACGTTCTCTTCAGAAAAGATCTCAACCCCCTCATTGTCTTACTGATTTATGGACAGCCCTGCAGGATTCAGGGTGTCAGTGCCTAAAGCACTACTTCAGACATTAGTCAAGTCCATGCCACCTTGTGCTCCGGCACTCCTGCGTGCTCACGGGGGCCTTACACGATTTTAGAGAGGTGTATCAGGTTCTTTGGCTCTTCATTGTAAATACTAATCTTTCTACATTTCACAGAGCCGAAAAAGGAAGCCACATGAGTTTCTTGGACGAAATAGAAATCTACACACATTTGTCAAAACATGAAAATAACATCCTAAACGAACAAGCATAACTCAGAAAAAAGAAACATATTGAGAACTTCGAGAAAATTTTTAGTGGTAAAAGATAATTCAGAAAAAAGGCTGTCCTCAATTTTAAGCACACTATCAAACAATTTTCATCAGAGATATTCGTAGAAATTTAGGAACAAACCAACACTGATGAGCCAAAACATTATGACCACTGCCCACCGCGACGTTCATTGCCCCGTGATGGTGTTGTGGGGACGTTACGCAGTAATGAAAGATTGGGAGTAGGAGAGAGACGTTCGGGCAGTCATAATAGCGGAAATATGGGCCACAAATGTGGAAATCCACTGACAAAAGAGGTTTTGACAAAGGGCACATTGTTGTACCACTGTGATTGGGAAATGGCGAAGATGGCCTCCTGTTGGCGTATTACAGTCGTAAGCATTTATGGAAAGTGCCTAAATGAAGGTGAAATAACAAGTAGGCCGTATGGTATTGGACGACCATGACTCATCAGAAAATTCAGAGTTCAGAGGATCCCCTACTGTGTAATCCAGGAGAAGGAGCGATCTGTGGCAGAATAAAATGATGTTCTACAAATGTTCCGGAGCACACCGTCCAAAGACCATTGATGAACAAGGAGGTCCAGGTCACATGACCCCTACGTGTTCTTCAATAGAACCGTGTCGCCTGGTGAATGAACCGCTTGTCTTGTTACTTCAGGACAATTGCTGGATCCTTACACGCCGCCATACAGGCGAATGACTGCACGACACATGCACAGATGCAGGCCTGTGAGGGCATAATTATACGTGTGTTTGGGCTTCCATGCGATCTGTGGTGGTAAGGAATCATAACAGCAGTGAAACAACTTGAACATTGTTGCAGACCACCTGCATCGATTCATTCTTGAAGTCTCCCTCTAAGGCGATGACGTCTTCCAGGGTGATAACTGTCCGTGTTGCAAAACTAGAATCGTGTTGTAGTGGTTTTAGGGGCATTATAGTGAACTAACATTGATATCTTGTCCAGCAAATGTGTCTGACCTGTACCCACTGGAACACATATCTGGCGCCGGCTGCGTGCCCGTAAACCACCATACCGTAATTTGCAGAAATTGCTTGACCTGTGGGTAGGCAACTGGTGTTACATACTTCTGGATCCTATCAATGACTTGTAGAAATCCATGCCAAACAGAATCTCCGTCGAACTATGTTTGAAAAGTGAGACAACACTCTTTAAAGGCATGATCATAATGTTTTGGCTCGTCGGTGTATCTCTGATACACAGATCGATGCTATAACGACCATGAACAAGTACAGGGTGATTCATGAAGATAGGCAAATATTGTAATATGTTATTCTACTAGTAAAACTAAAGAAAAAAGTTCATATATATATATAGGTCCGCAAATATTAGTTATTGAGTTACGGCTAATAAAAGATCTTGCCCGAAATTTAGTAACTTCGCTAATATGAAGCCATCGCAACTCTGTTCAAGGTTAACGTAAAGCGCAGTCTCCGTTTATTTTGTTGTTATTGGTCTGGTAAATCCAATAAAACATGTCCCAGACGTGTATCTGCTGTAGTTTTCCAGAACACCCAGAGAAGCGAAGATTATTATACAAGTAAATATGTTTACTTTCCATTAAGAACGTAGAAACGTTTATGTCATTGTTGGCAACCGTTAGTGAGTTGTTTCAGTCGTTTCTGAACCTTGAAAAGAATTAGTTTTCTGTATTTTTCAGTGAAAGAACATAATTACAACAGTGTATTTATTTGAAACCACATAGTAACTTCTGTACTTTGTAGGTTATATATGAAAGAGGGATGCCTTTCGAATTTACGACAAAGGAATACGCCGATATGGTGTTTATTTATGGTGAATGTGATGGTAATGCTACGGCTGTAGTTACCAAATATCGTGTACATTATTCAACTCGAAGTATTCGGAATGCAGGAACCATTAGTGGAATATTTCGAGTGTTACGTGAGACAGGTTCTCTACCTAGCGTTCATAATCAGTATGGGCGTTCGATCCGTATAAGACGATGATGAGGATATTATGGATGCTGATCAACGTAGCCCGGGTACCAGTACACGACGTATCACTCAACGATTAGGCATTTCACAATCTAAGGTATGGCGTATACTGAAGTGCAGTAATTGTATCCTTACCATAAAAAGCGCATCATTTATATCCGGACGATCCTGCCCTTCGCTTAGAGATGTACAAATGGCTAAAAACTAATCGGCAAATGCACAAATACATTTTACCTACTGATGAGACACAGTTTACTCGAGATGGTATAAACAATTTACACAACGAGCACTTATGGACTGAATCAAACCCACATGCAACAGTACAACGCGGTTTCCAGCAGCGATTTAGCACAAATGTGTGGTGTGGTATAACCAACACACACTTTATTGGACCATTAATTTTCCCAGGACGTGTGACTGGCGAACCGTATTCACAATTCCTTCAAGAAGAAATGCCCCGTTTGCTCGAAGATGTTCCGCTTGCTGCGCGATTGCAAATGTATTTTCAACATGACGGCACCCCTCCACATTTCACGAACGGAGTTACTACCTATTTCAATGAACATTTTCCCCAGAAATGGATCGGTAGTGGTGCTACACGTCTGTAGCCACCAAGATCCCTCGATTCAACACCAGTGGAGTTTTGTGTCTGGGGATGGATGGGAGACATAGTTTATGAGGACAATGTCAATACACGTGAGGCATTGCTTTCTCGCATTATGAATGCAATACACAAAATTACGAACATCGCTGTGAAAGTGAAACGAGCAATAAAACTTTTTCATACATGTGCAGTTAAATGAATTGAAATCGGTGGAGATATTTCTGAACATTTATTGTGAATGTATTGTGAAATTGTACACTATGTGATCAAAAGTATCCGGACACCCCCAAAAACATACGTTTTTTCATGTTAGGTGCATTGTGCTGCCACCTACTGCCAAGTACAACATATCAGCGACGTCAGTTGTCATCAGACATCGTGAGAGAGCGGTATGGGGCGCTCCGCGGAACTCACGGACTTCAAACGTGGTCAGGAGATTCGGTGTCACTTGTATCATACGTCTGTGTGCGAGATTCCACATTCCTAAACATCCCTAGGTCCACTGTTCCCTGAAAACGTTAAGGGACACGTACAGGCCGACCTCGTCTGTTGAATGACAGAGACAGCCGACAGTTGAAGAGGGTCGTAATGTGTAATAGGGAGACATCTGTCCATACCGTCACACAGTAATTCAAAACTGCTTCAGGATCCACTGCAAGTACTACGACAGTTAGGGGGGACGTGAGAAAACATGGATTTCGTCGTATAGCAGCTGCTTATAAGTCACACATCACGCCGGTAAATGCCAAACCACGCCTCGCTTGGTGTGAGGAGCGTAAACATTGGACGATTGAACAGTGGAAAAACGTTGTGTGGAGTGCACAATGTGGCGATCCGATGGCAGGGTGTGGGTATGGCGAATGCCCGGTGAACGTCATCTGCCAGCGTGTGTAGTGCCAACAGTAAAATTCGGAAGCGGTTGTGTTATGGTGTGGTCGTGTTTTTCACGGACGGGGTTTGTACCCCTTGTTGTTTTGCTTGGCACTATCACAGCACAGGCCTACATTGATGTTTTAAGCACCTTCTTGCTTCCCAGTGTTGAAGAGCAATTCGGGGATGGCGATTGCATCTTTCAACAGGATCGAGCACCTGTTCATAATTCACGGCCTGTGGCGGAGTGGTTACACGGCAATAACATCCCTGTAATGAACTGGCCTATACAGTATCTGTATCCTCTGGGATATTTTAGAACACTGACTTCGTGACAGGCCTCACCGACTGACATCGATACCTCCCCTCAGTGCAGCACTCCGTGAAGAATGAGTTGCCATTCCCCATGAAACCTTCCAGCACCTGATTGGACGTATGCCGGCGAGAGTGGAAGCTGTTATCAAGGCTAAGGGTGGGCCAACACCATATTGACTTCCAGCATTATCTATGGGGGCCACCATGAACTTGAAAGTCATTTTCAGCTAGGTGTCCGGATAATTTTGATCACATAGTGTATGTACACTGTACAACTTCCTTAACACTGAGTTTTATTTTTTCCGGTTATCATGAATTCACGTGAGACCTAAGTTTCTCCTGCCGTATACAATTTTCAAATAACTTCCGGAATTTCAGCCAGGTAACACTATTTCGGCGAGAGAACACCCCGCCATTTCAAAGCAAACTGCAAAGCACAGGCGACGTACATACAAATTGAAAACCTCGGTTCTCTGTCTGATGCAGGAAAGATAACACACACTGAACACTAGTGCCACCAAAGATAATAAAAGTCAGAGCTGTCGATAGTGAGACTACGAACTCGCAGGTGAGGTAGTACTGTCACTCTGTTTTTTGACAAAGGAGAGAGCCGGATTCAACACAGAGTTTAAACGAAAACCTCCATCCCTGTTAACGAGGTTGCTTGCTAATTTAATCTCAATTGCCTCCTTAATAACACTGTCCCAATAGGTGCACGTGCATGCCAATATGTCAGTGTTATTATATAACCTGTAGACTGCATGTGCCAATGATCCATCATCTTTCCCCCTAACCAACACGTCAAGAAAGGGAAGGCAACCATCCTCTTCCACCTCCATCATAAAACGAATGTTCGGGTGGATCGAGTTCAGGTGTTCTAGAAAGGCATTCAAATTCTCCATACCATGAGGCCAAACAACAAAGGTATGTTGATGAGCCAGCCGGGATGGTCGAGCGGTTTTAGGCGCTGCAGTCTGGAACTGCGCGACCGCTACGGTCGCAGGTTCGAATCCTGCCTCGGGCATGGATGTGTGTGATGTCCTTAGGTTAGTTAGGTTTAAGTAGTTCTAAGTTCTAAGGGACTGATGACCTTAGAAGATAAGTCCCATAGTGCTTAGAGCCATTTGAACCATTATGTTGATGAAGCTACAACCCTTGGAACACTTCTGATCACCATTGTTCTGTTGGTTTTAGATTGTGATTTTCATTTTAATGTGAAGTATTGTGCAAAACCTTCAACTGTCTATTAATTTAGTTTATTTAAATTTTAAAATAAGGCCTTCAACCTACTGAAATTAAAATTTGAAGATTGGTTTGTTTAAAAACTAAATTCTGAAAGTTGGTTTCATCTGAAATTCTTGTTATCCAGGCCTTAGGCCTTGAGTTGTTTAGTGTCTAGTGTGTGAACTATTTTTAAGATAAGGCCTCCAGCTGTCTTAAATTTAAATTTTGAAAACTGATTTGTTTAAAACTATTTTTTTTTAATTTGCTCTGTCAGAAATTCTTGTTATCTAGGCCCTAAGCTCAAAAAATGGCTCTGAGCACTATGGGACTTAACTTCTGAGGTCATCAGTCCCCTGGAACTGAGGGTATCAGTCCCCTTAGATACCTAAATCTAACTAACCTAAGGACATCACACACATCCATGCCCGAGGCAGGATTCGAACCTGCGACCGTAGCGGTCGCGCGGTTCCAGACAGTAGCACCTGGAATCGCTCGGCCATCCTGGCCGGCCAGGCCCTAAGCCCTGAGCTGTTCAATGTCTTGTGTGTGGCCTTCAGCCGAGTATTTATGTGAAATATTTTTTTAAGCAAGGACTTCAGCCGTGTTTGTTCTTTAAAGTAATTTTTATAGCTTGTGTTCAGGCCTTCAGCCGTTCTTGTTTTTGGTGTGGTTTTGGGCCTTCAGCCCAGGAGGTATCGCAAGTTTTCTTAACTAGGCTTTCAGCAGTATTGTTTTAATTTGGTCCTTTTAAGGCAATGTGTAGCTAAGTGGTTCATAGGAAAATAAAAGTTTGTGTGTTTTGTGCAACTAACGGTAAATGATTACGGCCCCCTCCACAACCATAACCTGATCCGCTCTATCTTGCGAAACCAGTTGTCAGCCTATTCACATTTTGCGCCAGTCGCGCCACTATGAGGATGCAAATCAGGTTTCTTTAAATACACACTGCAACGGTCGTGAGCGTTAGTTACCTTTGAGATTGGACGTGGAGAGTTGATGGCAGTCAAGTATACCCTTAAGGCGACAGGGGTACCATTATCAACACCTCACTGTGCTTGAATGAGGGCGTATAATATGGCTATGGTAAGCTGTTCATTGTGCGATACTGCAAAAAGACTTGGCAGGAATCTAGCTACTGTACATGACTGCTGGCAGCGTTGGTCACGAAAGTGTACTGTCGCAAGAAGACCAGGTTCCTGACGGCCATGTGGCACCACCGTGTGGGAAGACCATCATGTTCGGCGTGTGGCTCTGGCGCATCGTACTGCATCTGCAGCAGTAATTCGAACGGCAGTTGTCACGACAGTGACACAACGAACTGTTACAAATCGGTTACTTGAAAGACAGCCCCGATCCTGAAGCCCTGTAGCTAACCCCTATCCACCGTCAATTCTGACTTCAGTGAAACCTCATTAGAGAAGAAAGTGGAGTTTGTTGTGCTTTTTTTAATGAAATCTGGCTTTCTCTGTGCCAGTGGTGGCTGTGTGATGGTTGGAAGGAGGCCAGTTGAGTGCCTGCAACTAACCTGTCTGCGTAATAGACACTCTGGACCTACTCCTGGAGTTATGGTCTGGGGTGCGATCTTGTACAACAGTTGGAGCATTATCGATGCTATCTCACACTCCCGCGCTCCCTTGACTGCAAATTTGTATGTCAGTCGTGATTCGAGCTGTTGTGCTGCCACTCAAAAAATGTTCAAATGTGTGTGAAATTTTAATGGGACTTAACTGCTAAGGTCATCAGTTCCTAAGCTTACACACTACCTAACCTAAATTATCCTAAGGACAAACACACACACACATGCCCGAGGGAGGACTCGAACCTCCTCCGGGACCAGCCGTACAGTCCAAGACTGCAGCGCCTTAGATCGTTCTGCCACTCACGAGCAGCATTCGAAGGGGGGGGGGGCGAATGGGAAGGGGAGAGTTCCAACAGGATAACGCTCGCCCACATATCGCGTTTCTAACCCTACATGCTCCACAGAGTGTACACATAGTACCCTGCCATTCTCAATCACCATATGTGTCATCCTATCGAGCCCATAGGTAACATCATCGAACGCAAGTCCATCGTCTTCAGCAGACAGCAGTAACCGTCCTTGTATTGACACACCAAGTGCAACAGGTATGGAACTCCATCCTATATACTAACACTCGGCACCTGTACAGCACAATGCATTCAAGTTTACATGTTTTCATTCAAGATTCTGGCGATTATCCCGGTTATTAACGTATCAGCATTCCACCTTTTGCAATGGCTTTTCTGGTGCTTACATTAAATTGTGATTTTTCAAATGTTAATCACTTAAATGTGTTACCTAGGCAAATGTATTCCCGAAATAACATTACCTACTTTAAATATTTTTTGTTGTTGCGAACTTTTCCGTCAGTGATAACACAGACTGGAGACAGCACTCACTTCTCAGTTTGAAAGCGTACCGTGAAACGGCAGATTTGATACTGATCTGATGTTCAAACTTATTTGATACCCAAACGGTCCATTCCTGGACAAGGGTTCCTTGTCAAAACTTTATCTATCAAGTTCCCTCGACAGCCTGTAATAGGAATTGAAAACCAGCTTGTATATAGGGACATCGATGCTCCTAAATGCTTTAGGTGACTGATGCATTTAGACAAACATAAGTTTACTTCTGCTAATATCGATACCTTCGAAACAAGAACATCTTTGTGCGTGGGTCACGTTCGCATTTCGTTTCGCAATATTCTGTAAGACTGACATAACATTAGCTTCCACTGACTGCAAAGCAGAAGTAGCTACTGTAAGAAACGAACTCTCTGTCGCATCGGTAGGAGAAAAGCCTGCACATTTCGTTATTTGGAACCAAGCATTGCTAACTAAACCGCATGTACTGGAGTTTGGTGACAACATCTAAAGCGACATTATGTGTATCTTGAAACGCCATTCAACCTGTTTCTCGTTTGAGTGAACAGAATTAAATGCAACAATTATCTTCCTTGTTGGCTTGCCGAGTGTAGATGTATGTGTTATCCTGCAGTCACACCGTACACACCGCTTCTTGGAAGGAAGTGAAGTGTGTTGGAAAGCTATTCAGTGTTTGATAGCACTAATACCTTTCACATATATGCTGATTCCTTTCGATAATCCTCGAGAGAAGTTACCACAGAGGATTTTGTAGTTACTTTGGCAGCCACGTAGTAGGCGCCGCCGACTTTCTAGCCTCACTGTCTTTCAATACTGTTTTGGTATTCGTTTCATTTTTGATTTTTCTCGCGCAAATACTGTAGATTTTAGAAGTTACCCGTTGTGCGTACTGTTCAGGTTGTGCTTCAACAACACTTGATCATGTACTTGAGTAGGTACATTCAGTGATTGACGAAGTTTGCTAGTGCTCTTTATGTACGTTTAATCCCATTATTTTGCTGTTATCTTTCAGTGTTTGATTTAGGTAACACGAGTATAATATTTTGCATTTCTCCTCCACCACTCCTAAGCTTATAATTAAAACACTCTGCAACGAATTATGCAAATCTACGTCGGAGGGTTCGTAAATTTGCTAAGGTAGTGTAGCTGGAGAACTTGCCCACGAGATGCAGAGAATATCTACAGAGAGATTCCTGTTGGGCGAAACAAAATCATGGCCATACTAGTCGTGTTCATCCACTTCGGACTGTATTAAAAAAGGCAGCTTTCTAAAGCACATTAGTTACGGCATCCGCTAGTAGAGGTCGTGTCTACTTTCAATAAGATGGAATGCTGATTGTCAGTGAGAGAATAAGCGCACACACTGTAGTCAGAATAACAACCGTTCAAACTGACGATCTATCAGTCTCGATGCTTCCGTTATTGGACAATTCATTTGTTAGAATCGAACTCAGAATTTAAATTAATTCAATTCTTTTATATTCAGGTTCAGATGTTGCTCTACCTGTACTATACAGGGTGAGTTACTAACTATTGCCACCTAGAATAACTCTGAAATTATGATAGGAGCTGAAACGTTTGTGGGACAAAAGTTACATGGGACAACGGGGGCCGTAATAGGACGTTGACTTTTTGTTACTAGGTGGGATCTCGTCAGAGCTATGAAGGTCAGCTTCGTTTTTTGAATGGGATGCTATAGTACGGTACTTGTTTTCTGATAGCGGCTATCGAGGCGAATCCAATGATGTGTAACAGTAAGGTCTTTGAAGGCCAACGAAGGTCACAAAGGTGGCATGAACGTCCCTTTACAGAACGTGTTCGAAGTGGTGCTGCATTCTTCTTATCATGGATTGAGTGGTGTTCGTTATCACTTCAGCACTTATCGAAGCACATGCTCCAACAAGTCCCTCTCGTATATCGTGCAAATAGTAAATATTCGCCGAAAACGGCGTATGCATCTAACGTGCCATTGACATGTAAACACCATTCTACGGTTCGAAATACAACCCTAATAGGAACGGTGAGACTAGTATCGTTGAATCAAGCGAATGTGAATCATGTATTCCCCTGAAGAACAAGTCGATATGTTTCTCATTTACGGATAATGTCAATGAAATTCAATGAGAGCTAGAGACTTATGCGCTGAAAGATATCCTCAACGTACTCACCCTACACGTCGTACATTTAAATATGTGTATGATAAATTGAGAACCACTGGATCTTTAACGCATCGGAAACATATCCGGGAAAGGAAAGTTACTAACAAAGAAACGGAAATTGGTACCCTTGCAGCTTAAGTTCGTGATCCTTGTGTTAGCTCGCGTCAAATCGCAAGGGAATCTGGCATGAGCCAGAGTAGAGTTGTTCGTGTTCTGCATCGCCATAAATATCATCTCAGTCTCATATCAGTCTCCACCAAGAATTATCTGGTGTGGATTGTATGCATCGCATTGAATCCTGCCAATAGGCTCAACTTCGGTTTCAGAGGGATGACACATATATTAATTTGATTTTATTTACTGACCACGAACCATGGAAATGTTAATTTCCATAACATGCATTATTGGGCAACTGAAAATCCATGTTGACTTCGGCAAGTTGCACACCAAAAACCGTGGTTGGTGAATGTATGTGCCGCGCGGAGTGGCCGAGCGGTTAGAGACGCCATATCAAGGACTGCGCAGCCCCTCCCGCCGGAGGTTAGAGTCCTCCCACGGACAAGGGTGTGTGCGTTGTTCTTAGCGTAAGTTAGCTAGTTTAATGTGTAAGTCTAGGGACCGATGACCTCAGCAGTTTGGTCCCTTATGAATTCACACACATTTGAACATTTAGTGAATGTATGGTGTGGTATTCTGGAGGCCAGAATTATAGGCCCCTATTTCATCGAAGGAAATCTTAATGGTAGGAACCACACCACATTCCTGCAAGAATCATTAGGTCTGCTATCATAGGAAATAATTTTAGGAACAAGGAACACAGTGTGGTATCAAATGGTTCCACTGGCTCTGACCACTATGGGACTTAACATCTGAGGTCATCAATACCCTAGAACATTTTTTTTTTTTTTTTTTTAGCGTCCCTTCCATCTCTGGTAGGGACTCTGTTTTTTTTTTTTTTTTTAAATCTTTATTACCAGAAAAGCTTATTAATTATACAATCTAGCCCACTGCCTTATGTGATTAGTGGGCCGAAAATAGTGATACAGTGATACAAGTTGCAGCTATTCTAAGTTATGTTTCAGTAACTAGTTAGTAGGTAAGCTATAAGGAGAATGCAATTGGGCGAATTAGTGTGTTAATTTACTACTAAGTAGGTATCCTAACTATGGACTAGTCACTAAAGCCTGCAGCGTTACAAATGTGTCAGTTGAAAAGTATAAACCTACTGTAGAGCCTTGCTCATTGAGCTAACCCCAATGAGCGTGCCCCTGACACTGGGCAGGCCGAGATGTTGATCGCTGCAGGTTCCTAAGGATAGTGTCTAAAAACTAAGTCCTACAACTAATCTTATCCTAAGGCCAAATCAGGTGCGTTGTCCTGATTGGTAAGATTGTACCCCACTCCCCCTAAATCCTGAGGCGCGGCGGATTCAAGACTGAGGAAGTCGACCTTTCCGCACCCAGGCGGTTTGGGAATAGGGTACCAGACTCTATCGGTGCGTAGGTAGGTCTCTTATAGGTGCTAGTTTAATGCTCTCAGATAGTCCTTTAAGACTTTCTGTGATACCGCGTTAGCCAGTTTATTAATAGTCTGAAAGGTGTCGTGTTGTCTAAGCAGTCTACATGTGTCATTGTGCGGTAGTTGGTCACGTAACACTGAGGCCACATCATTGAAATGGGGGCACTCGTAAACTACATGGTCGGGAGTACCCTCCGGAATACCACAGTCACACGCGGGTGTCGCCTTTTTCCCGAATCGACATAAATATGTCGGGTAGGGTCCATGTCCAGTGAGAAAGTGAATTAGTCCCCGGGTTGGTTCGAAATATGACATTCTCATCCTTTCCCTAACATCTGGTAAGAAATCAAAGGTTCTGCGCCCTGTTTCTTCGCCCTCCCACGAATGTTGCCATAGCTGATCCCCTCTTAGCCTAATCTCAACTTTGTTCTCAGTCCAGCTTCCTAGAATTTCCTCTGTTTTCTCCCGATTCCCCTTCTCTGCCCAGTAGCAAGCGGCCTGCTCCCGAATTTTGATATCTAAGGGGCAGAGCCCCATTATGACTAACAGTGCTCCTCCTGGTGTAGTCCTGTATGCCACCACTGATCTCATAATCATGTTTCTCTGCACTCTTCTGACTGTCATGGCGGGCACCACCCTCGTGAGCCTGTGTGCCCAGACTCCCGAGCCGTAACCCACTATAGAGGTGAGTATGCTATTGTGATAAAGTTTGGTGAGATGTGGTGGGAGATGAAAACGTTTGTGTCCTATGGAGATGAGGTTGTTGAGTACTTGTAGGGCTCTTTGAGTTACGGTTTCGATGTGCCTGCCGAATGACCACCTTTCATCAATGATGATGCCGAGATAGCGAGTGTCACGTCGCCTGAGAACTGGTGAGCCCTCTATCTTGACAGTTGGATTGCGAACTAGTTGTCCCTTTAGAAGAAGGTATGTGGACTTAGCTGGTGAAATCTTCATTTTTGTGTTTCGGCACCAAAGTTAGAACTACTTAAACCTAACTAACCTAAGGACATCACACACATCCATGCCCGAGGCAGGATTCGAACCTGCGACCGTAGCGGTCGCGCGGTTCCAAACTGAAGCGCCTAGAACCGCTCGGCCACATCGGCCGGCTATGTGGTATCAACACGATGGGTGACCGGTACATTTTTCGCTGATGGCAGAGACAATTCCCAAATCGTTGGATTGGACAAGGAGGAGCTGTGCCGTAGCCGGCCCGCTCACCAGGCTTGACACCTGTGGATTTTTTCTTGTGGGGATTCGTAAAAGATATTGTTTATAAAGACGTTCCAACTACACCTGAAGATATGTGAGAGAGAATTGTCAGAGCATGTGCTTCGATAAGTGCCGAAGTGATAAGGAATACCACTCAATCCATGATAAGAATATTGCAGCACCGCATTGATACAAATGGTCATCACTTCGAACATGTTCTGTAAATGGATGTTCATGCCACCTTTGTGACCTTCGTTGACCTTCAAAGACCTTACTGTTACACATCACTGGATTCGTCTCCGTAGCCGCTATCAGAAAATAAGTATCAAACTTAGCATCTCATTTAAAAAGAAAAAAAATTGACCTTTATCTCACTGAAGCGACCTCACCTAGCAACAAAAAACCAACGTCATATTATGGGCCTTGTTGTCCCATGCAACTTTTGTCCCACGAACTTTTCAGCTCCTATCATATTTTCGGAGTTATTCTTGGTGGCAATAGTTAGTGACTCACCCTATATTCTTGGACGCATGCATTTCACGGTGAGTTTGACTCGTGCTTATTAACGAATACTTTCCCACATTTTCTAACTCTCTCTCTTCAAATCCTACGACGCAGAGGATCCATCGAGAGCCTTGGTTTGAATGACCCAGTTACTCGTAGCAGTTTATTTATTTATTTTTTCATGGCGATAAATTGCTTCTGATTTTATCAGGGTGCAGGAAGATATCCTGTTCCAAAAAGTTTCTTTCTGCATTCATTCGGCTATTTGGGAACTAAATCCATCTGCACCACATAAAAACGCATATCTGCACGTTCCTGCAACGGGTAATTCTCCACCTTCGACGAGTTTCTATGGGTAGCAACCGGTCGTAAACTCGAACACATGGTAGTCGGTAGGGGGGCGCCACCATCGTCGATGAGTAAGATAGTCATTTGTTGTGGAATATTAAGGGCTCTTTGCATGACTTGCTCATCAAGACCTCGTATAGCGGGGATTAGTTATTTCAGACCTTTGTTTTCTCACTTCCAGGCATTCAGTTTTGGATCCTACACCGTCTGTATAATTCTGGCCCTAAAGCTTTATAATACGGCTCGTATCGCTGGGAGTGATACGTCATTCCTTAGCAAACAAAATAAAAAAATGGTGTCTGCTTTGGTACACACGCATTAACACACACACACACACACACACACACACACACACACACACACACACACACAAAGATAACGAGTGAGGGAACAGTAATTAATAATTTTAAATTAATTCTCTTTATCTGCAAATTTCCGCAGGCAGTTACAGAACAAACACCAGTTCATCAATATTAACGGACACACAGCATAGCCCTGTGTGTCTCTTGCTGATGAGAAGGAGATTTTTCTCCGTCGGGTTTGCATGCTTTTTTTTTCCAGTTTGCAAATCAAGGGTTCACCTAATGCTCATTACAAAGGCTTATCTATGGTAGCCGACCAGCTCACATGCAGATACCTGCCACTGAATATTTGCCTGTATGTGTGTTTCCATCACTCACGAATCTTTCAACAGTGTAACACACACGTGAATTAGAGATACCAATTTATTTCATCGATATGTGATGCAGAGTACTTTCGACTACTGTATGCATCTGTTGGATTCGATTTTTCGGCAAAGGAGAACATTGTAGACTTAAGACCCGACTTGTCTCCTGCTCTCAAAGCTAATCGTAGGAGCAATTCCTAGTCAGATAACTGTCCTCAGACACCCAGTTTCCCCAATACAAACGTAGATGTACTCCGAAAACCATTGCTCGATGCGTGGCTGATAAACCACTGAACAAAAGATCCATTTCCTTCTATTCCCATTACATTTTTACATTACCTATGGAACGATGAATATCTCAAGTTTCACCACAACTGTATATAGGAAGAAGTAATATGAGTTTGGCGCATATTGGAAGGTAAGTTCTTGTAATTTTAGGAGCAGACCTTTCCACACGCACGACGTTCTTATTATACCATAATCTGGAGTAGTTAACTGAGCGTTTATGTGATGCTGTCACTCTGAATAAATACTCTTTACGAATGGGGTAACTCTCCTCTGAATATTCTGTCTCTTCCGTGAAATAAACCTGGTGAGTATCTCGTTGATGAACAGTATCCAAGATTCGATCAGATGACAGGGCCTGAGCTACACTTCGTACAGATTACACCGTACGGTTTTGTGGTACTATTTGATGTTACAGTAGGAAATGAAGCAGGTTGTATTCGTACCATAGACGTTAGCTCTTTTAGTTTAAAAATAAACTCAATTATGCTCTCCTAATCGAGAGATTTCAGTCTCAGTCAGAGGCAGTTGTCTGAGAGGCTTTTATTGAGTCACGTGTATTTCAAGGAGATTCCACTTGAAACTGAGTCCCGTGAAAGGGTTTAGGTCACTATTTTTGCATTTTCAAAAAAAAAAAAGAAAAAGAAAAGCAAAGAAAACTGTAGTCAAAATTGACACAGGACTGGCTTCGGAGTCGGAGGAATTCCTAGAACATTCAAAAAGAATTATTCGTACATATCAGGCCCACAACCTAATAGATTTAGAGAATCAGGAGAATTCGTTAAAAAGTATTGTTTTGGATCCACTGCGGAAAGCCTTTCCTGACTGGAGCTACAGCGAAGTGGCCTAGTGCCTGCTTTTGGGCCAGAACCGCGCTTCTTGCAATATTGTTTCATATTATTTTAGCCTTTCCAGTTGTGTCCTCTGCTAGGACTCCCTCAGTGCCCTGCAACATCTATGTGCGCTGTACACTGGTCATCCCTTAGAGCAGCGGGTCCAGAAAAACTGTCACTTGCTCACTCTTCGTGGAGCCAGTGTCACGTTTCTGTGTACCCTGGTCATGTAGGTCTACCAGGAAAAGGGGATGCTGACGCTGCTGCCAAGGCTGCAGTCCTCGTACCCCAGCCCGCGAGTACCTATTTTCCCTCCGATGATCTCTGTGTTGCCGTCGGTCAGGACGTGGAGTCCCTTTGGCGTCGTCAATGGTCTTCCCTTCACGGGAATAAGCTCCGGCTTATTAAGCCCCTCCCAGCGCCGTGGACGACCTCTTGTCAGCCCTCCCGCAGGGAGGAGGTTGTTTTAACTCGTCTGCGTATTGGCCACTGCCGTTTTAGCCATCGTCACTTGTTAAGTGGCGCCACCCCACCACTTTGCACGCATTGCGCCCAAATTTTAACTGTCCGCCACTTTCAGCTGCAATGCCCTTTTCTTAACAATTTGCGTTCCAGCTTAGGTTTGCCTTCTGATTTATCAGCAGTTTTAGCGAATGTCGCGCGGGTTGTCGACCGCGTTTTACTTTTATGCGCCGAAGCAATATGGCGAAGGCCATTTAATTTTAGTTATGGACCTCCATTTCTGTATGGTGTTTTTTTAACTCTTTTTCCCACGTGCCTGTTTTTCGCTGTCTCCTATTCTGTCCATTGGGACTGGCGTATAGTCGCTTAACTCCTCCCTGTGTTCGTTTTCTATTGTTTTGACTTAGGCGCGCATGACCCCAGTTGTTTTTTGCGCCCCAAAGCAAAACAAAACCAAACATATTACTTTAAGAGTACAGTGATTTACAATTTTCAAAATTCTGTGGCAGAATTATTATATGGCACAATTACTGTACGTTAGTTTATGGCCGGCTGGAGTGGCCGTGCGGTTCTAGGCGCTACAGTCTGGAGCCGAGCGACCGCTACGGTCGCAGGTTCGAATCCTGCCTCGGGCATGGATGTGTGTGCTGTCTTTAGGTTAGTTAGGTTAAAGTAGTTCTAAGTTCTAGAGGACTGATGACCTCAGAAGTTAGGTCCCATAGTGCTCAGAGCCATTTGAACCATTTTTTAGTTTATGAAAACTATCAGTTTAGGTCACACAACAGACCATTTCCTAAAATAAAACAACGACACTAATTACAGAACACGCGTCCAGTCACGACTTTTTATACTTACATCACTTTTGTACATTAACTGCATCAAAATTTAGAATACAGGATGGTAGCCAATTTGTACGTAAGGCAATATGTTAACAGGGCTAGTGATAGCTGCAGCGAAACACATATACATTCACTTTCAATAAAATATATTTTATTTTCTCAGTGATCATTTCTCTGCTTTCCCAATGCTCTGTTGCATACTATCCGACGCGGTGGGTAACCAAGAAGAAAACAATACGATCTTCAAGAAACAGAGAGTGAGAGAGAGAGAGAAAGAGAGAGACCAGCATTAGCTGCGTCACACTTTCAATTGCATTTACTTTTCACATTCCCTTTTTTATTCTCGTATCAGAAACATACGTATTATTACATCACTTTCACCCAGAACTGCCCACTTCCAATGCTTTTCTGCTCCATGATGAAGTTCATCCTTCCGTGCAGGAGGCTGGACACAGTCGGCATATGATGAACAGTCTGATCTCCACAGTCGCACTGAATATCTTGATTAGTGTACCCTCATCTTGCCAAATTTACCTTTGATCTGCCAACTCCAGACCTCAGTGTATTCAACGACTTCCAAGTCGTCCATTTCTCGTCATAGCCACTAGGCAGAGTTTCTGAAACACTATTCCAACAAGGGGGAAGGTAGGTCGTAGGCCTCCACAGGTGCAACCTAGTTTTTTCAGCAGTGGTTACAGGTACCGTCGATGTTCTCACAAACTCCTCCTTGATTTCAGTGGTTGCGGGTGCGGTTCGTACTGATTTAGAGGATGGCTTCTCCACTGCTCCATTTACTTTATTCCCCCATTCGCAGCTATTTCTCTTCGAACAGGAGGTGGTGCTACTTCTACGAGATGGCGAGCCATTCAGCTGCAATGGTTTTCAGGCAACTTTTTATGATTCCGCAGGCGCCATTGTGTGCTATAGCCACCTGTTTGGCATGTGTCGAACTATACCAAACAAGGTACGTATATTCTGCTACAGAATACCATAGTGTTCGCACGAAGTAATGTATGCTATCGACAGGGGATCTCAAGTTGATTCCGTATTTCTAGATTTCCGGAAAGCTTTTGACACCGTTCCTCACAAGCGACTTCCAATTTCTAATCAAGCTGCGGGCCTATGGGGTATCGCCTCAGTTGTGCGACTGGATTTGTGATTTCCTGTCAGGAAGGTCGCAGTTCGTAGTAATATATGGCAAATCATCGAGTAAAACTGAAGTGATATCAGGTGTTCCCCAGGGAAGCGTCCTGGGACTTCTGCTGTTCCTGATTTGCTGTATGGTGTGGCAGGTGGCAGTTGACGCTAAATAACGAAAAGTGTGAGGTGATCCACATGAGTTCCAAGAGAAATCCGTTGGAATTCGATTACTCGATGAATAGTACAATTCTCAAGGCTGTCAATTCAACTAAGTACCTGGCTGTTAAAATTACGAACAACTTCAGTTGGAAAGACCACATAGATAATAACGCGGGGAAGGCGAGCCAAAGGTTGCGTTTCATTGGCAGGACACTTAGAAGATGCAACAAGTCCACTAAAGAGACAGCTTACACTACACTCGTTCGTCCTCTGTTAGAATATTGCTCCGCGATGTGGTATCCTTACCAGGTGGGATTGACGGAGGACATCGAAAGGGTGCAAAAAAGGGCAGCTCGTTTTGTATTATGACGTAATAGGGGAGAGAGTATGGCAGATATGATACGCGAGTTAGGATGGAAGTTATTAAAGCAAAGACGTTTTTCGTCGCGGCGAGATCTATTTACGAAATATCAGTCACCAACTTTCTCTTCCGAATGCGAAAATATTTTGTTGAGCCCAACCTACACAGGTAGGAATGATCATCAAAATAAAATAACAGAAATCAGAGCTCGAACAGAAAGGTTTAGGTGTTCGTTTATCCCGCGCGCTGTTCGGGAGTGGAATGGTAGAGAGATAGTATGATTGTGGATCGATGAACCCTCTGCCAAGCACTTAAATGTGAATTGCAGAGTAATCATGTTGAAGCAGATGTAGATGCTGTAATGATGCAATTAGAATGTTTATTAGTATCTTGACGCTTGGATTTCACTAAGACAGGGGAAACAGGAAGCAGTGAAAAGAAAGAGAGGAAAATCCTAACAAGAATATTGGGATCAGTAAAACACAACAGTGAGTATGGGATCAGGAGTAATGAAGATCTGGACATGAAAGTTACTTAACTGAATGTAACGATGAGAATTAGTAGAGAGATGTTTTATGGCCATCTGGTTCAGCTACATGGAAACAGGATATGCAAGAGAATTTTTGAATGTGTCAACCAGAAATAAACGTACTATGTGCAAGTGGCTGCAAGAAATCGGAAGCGATCTGAAAAGCATGAAGATTGAGGAAGATGAACTTCTGAATGCCCATATGTTTCGAAAGAAGGCCTCAGATACATCTCTCTAGACGAAAACAAAAAAGAAACCTAAAGCAAAGTGGGAGAAAGTTCAGAAATAGTAGTATTCTGATCGAATGATAAATTACTGAAAACACCTAAAGTTAAAATTAGAAGTAGTTAAAATTAGAAGTAGTCATTTATATGTCCCGTAGTAGGCACGAAAAATACCAGCAAACCCTTAGAGATAGTGGGGTCTGGCTCAAAGCAAGAAAAACATATTCAGTAAATATAGGCTCTGAAACGCATAACTTAAGAGCTACCATCACTTATTCTGTAGAAGAGATGTGTTTCGTAATAGCGAAGATAAAAAGTGTTCACAACTCTTAAGGTATGTTCCTTACAATCCATAGCTACTGCACAATTTTCTTCATATTTTGGTTCATACTATCACTTCTGATAGTTTGTCAGTGGAGTTACAGTTCATATATATTGCAACAGGTACTGTTTGTACCTACGTGTATGAAAAAGTTGCCTGCCATCTCGTCTTACACTACTTCGCTGCCGCCCCAGCTACCGAGGGCTTTCTGACTTATGCGTATTTGCAGCGGATCGAAATCATTAATTCTCCTATTTCTCGTGAATTATTAGTTGTAGGGATGATATGTACATGTAACATACAGTTATTTTTCGAGTACCTGCAATGTTATAGTTCCTTTTATATTAATCGGTCATTTTCTAATTAGGAATGATCTGCGTTCAACCATATGGCATCGGACAATGGAACAGTATCTATCGTATGCAGCAGCTGCTCTGTAATACTTTGCGTCTTGGCTACGTAGAGGAGAAAATGCTATCTGAGCTGCTAACTGTTTCGACACTTCGAGCCGACTGTTGGAGGGACCTTATCATAACACATATAAGAATTTAACCATAAAATACTTGAATCTATGTGCACTCAAAAACGTAAAACAGAATAACATTAAAAGCACTTCTAAATCCACTGTTAGTATAGGTAACTAACAGAAGTTAATCATTCAGTTAACCTGTATTGGACTGAAGACTCAGTGTGCTCCGGTGGCAGGAGTCTTAATCAAAAACTTCCAACACATTTGTTTGTAAGTTGTTACAGTGCGCAAAAGTAGGCGTAACTTCATTTAGTCGTAATGATATGAAAACTTTTAACTGCTGAACATAATTTTAACAACCTGCCTTTGTATTACGAAAACACTTGAATTTCGTCACTTGTAAAGGACGTACTGTTTCTCTGATTTTCATCACCCAAGTGTCTATGATTTTTAATAGAGAGCGTGGCATACTGCCTTTTGACGTCAACGTTCTGGTGTGATTTGGCGTAAGTTGATGTAGGAAGCTGGACATTCGTAAATATGATTCGTAAGAATTTTTGATGTTGGAAACTCCTTTCCCATGGTCTCAATTGCTTTGGTAACCGTTGAATACGGGAATGGTTTTAGTCAAAGGAAATATAAATTTGAGATCGCTCACACTTTCTAAACCAAAACAACTAACACGCTACTCTGTTACTAATTAACTAATTATTCAAAAATTCGAATACCACGCTGGAGAGACTTTGACTCAGAACTTAACTTTAAATAAAAGTTGCTTCCAAACTTGTTCACAAATTCTAATATCATTCTAGTAAAAATACCTTATGTTCAGTTGTTATAGTGAGCGTTATATTTGTCTCAATTGAAAATGCTATGTAAATTCACAAGGCTGTTTCAGTTATACATTTGGCTCTTGAAGATAGCTTGCAACAGATACTAGCTGCTACAAAACACCAATGAGGATCGCCTTGCGGGGTAGCCGTGCGGTCTTGGGCGTCTCGTCACTGTTCACGCGGCTCTCCCTGTCGGAGGCTTGAGTCCTCCCTCGGGCATGGGTGTGTGTGTTTTCTTTAGCGTAAGATAGTTTAAGTTAGATTAAGTAGTGCATAAGCCTAGAGACCGATGGCCACAGCAGTTTGTTCCGCTAGTCCTTACCACAAATTTCCAATTTTTACCAATGAGGATCCATTAGAAACCTTCTGATGTCCATATCACCGTAGTAATGTTGGATTCTCAATACATGCAGAAACTGGGCCAAAATTAATCCATTTCGACGACACACAGCTTTTATACATACATTTTCTTTTCAGACAGCATTATTATTACCGTTTTCTGAGGCACTGTAGAATCTGGTCACCGTCTTTCACAAAAGCAACTTTACACTGTGAATCATAGAATCGTACTTGCTCCACGAGACCCACTTCACACTCCTCTCAACAACGACTTATAAAAAAGTCGGGATTTCATTGCATCCTTTGTCCGTTGGTACATCGCCTGTCACGTCCCGGCACAGCCTCACTATACCAGAATGAAGTGCGTGCGAACTGCGTGGCGCAATCGGGATGTTAATGACAATGGGTTAGTTATAAATTGCTGTCAACCTTTATATTGGAGACGAGAGGGAGCGAATCTCCTTGGTTTGAAGCAAATAAGTTTCCTGAAAATAGGACATAGAATTGCAATAGGCAGAAAAGATTGGTTGGTTTCTATCAAGTTTATTCTCACATATACTTATGTGAGGTGCTGGACCATAAACCCCTTAGTAACATTCAGTCTATTTATTCGGACTTGCTACTTCCAAGCTAATTGCCGGTACATATAAGAAACAAGTACAAAGCAATCACTTGTTCCTGGTTAGCACTGAAATCTCTCTAAGTAATTGAGACAAAGACTGACAGCCTCTGTTCAACACTATTCCAATGAAACTCTAAAAATCCTACTTGACCTGCAGTTCCCTAGTGTCCACCAGTCTATCAACGTCTTCTCATAGTTGAAGTCTTTATCAGCTGTATGGGCTGCTATGGGCCTACTCGGCCCCACTACCGTCTCGCTGTGGAATCTCCAAACTGCCGGCACTGGCTCTGAATCTGCATCTGAAGCTCTGCTTCTAGCTATTCCGCTGCCTGGCCTTCTATTTCGTTTCTCATGTACTTGGGTGCACACGAGTTAATTTGTTTCACACGACCCTTTCATTTCAAAGTGATCGGATTGCACAAGAATGCCTATGGTTCCACACGACACTCTCGTTTCTAATTGGTCGGCTTGCGCAAAAATGCCTTCGGTTCCATACGACACTTTCGTTTCTAGCTGCACACAACTTAATTTGGTTCCACATGAGTCTTTTCCGCATGTGACTGACGCTCTCTCATGCTGTATTATCGGCCTGGTGTTTGCGTCTTCCATTGGGCAAGTTCGATTCGTGTTGATTCATGCTGCTTCCTCTGGTAGTAAGTCAAACACTAAGTTATTTGTTCCACAAGCCATACTTGGCAGCCACCGCAGCTTATCTTGTCACTACGTCCTGGTGGACTATTTCTTAATGTCGGCTGCTGTTGGCCTATGGAGCCTGGACTCTTATTATGGTCACAAAAGCAAGAATAAAAATTAAAATTTTCTACGGGTACAACACCCCATGCCCCTTAGTACATCTCAGCTAATTATTCATAGATATTTCTCTCTCTTTAAAAACACAATGCTTTTTACAGTATTGTATGATTATTGGTTTTAGGTGTAACGAATTCTCCATATTAAACATTTTAACAATTCATATATTTTATATATACCACAGGAAAGAATACATTATAGCATTTCATATTTTCGCCACTAGGTGACAGCACCGCACAGTAGAATTTTCAGCACGTGGTGTCACTCAGCTCCATTTCATACTATTGCCCCTACGAGGGATATGCTTACACATGACCACTGTTACTATGGCGTTGGCCTTCAGACAAATTGTCCACGCTAAATGTAGGCGTTGCCAACTCATGAAGCTAAAATTAATATTGATTGATGACAATAATAATGCACGTATCGGCCGGCCGCAGTGGCCGAGTGGTTCTAGGCGCTTCAGCCTGGAACCACGCGACTGCTGCGGTCGCAGGTTTGTATCCTGCCTCGGGCATGGATGTGTGTGATGTCCTTAGGCTAGTTAGGTTTAAGTAGTTCTAAGTTCTAGGGGAATGATGACCTCAGATGTTAAGTCCCATAGTGCTCAGAGCCATTTGAACCATTTTGAATGTGTGTATCGTTAAGTTCTCTAATGGTTTCTTCTGGTCCGAAACCCATCCCGTGCAGTGACTTTTCACCTCATATTTTGGAAATGGAAACATAATGATGTGAACTCCTTCACAGGTTTTAGTTTCATCTGGTCTTTGTCTGGTAAGCCGAAGCACGTTGAAAATGGCGTTTCGTAGGGTATGGCCTCTCCTTGAAAATTTACAGGTTCAACCTCAGAACACCATTAGGAAGACCACTAAAATATATGGCTGAACTCCTAATGCCACGTGGGTTATAGTAACGGCTGCATAGTGTCTTCTCTTTATTCCCTCCCGGGAGCATCCTTGCCGTTTGCAGAAGATCTGGAATTGTTTCCTGTATGGTGTAAACGTACCTTTGGCTGCCTTAGTACTTTTACATTTTGCCTTAGTAAATTTACATTTTGACGACGTAAGATAACATCCTCAGAGTCTTGTTTCTTTGCGTCGCTGTAGCATCAGGGAGAGGTAGTTCTATTGTTTACTCGTTCATTGCATTATTGTCAACTTGAGATAAAATTTTCTTCCGCTGCACATCCATTAAATTGGTTCTATAATTTAACAGACTTCTTGTCTTTCCATTAACCAAAATTTCAGTATCCTGAAACTAATCTTCCCTTTATATAAAAGGCAATGTTCCGACTGACTGACTGAACGACTCATCATCGCCCAGCCCAAACTACTGAGGACAGAAACTTGAAATTTAGAGACGGTGTTGATTTTATACTGTACGCATCGCTTAAGAAGGGTTTTCCTAAATTTCAGCCCTATGAGGGTGAGATAGGGATGAAAGGTTTCTGGAAAATACGTCGCTGTTAAGGCAATTTTGAAGTCAGACCTATGAAAATTGGTATTTGGTTTCTCGGTCAGAAATAAAGAAATACGTGTGTCAGCATTTTTTGGAAATTTAACTCCAATTGGAGTGAAATAGTGAGAGGATGATTTTTTAATAACAAATATTAATGATGTTACAAAACTATTAAAGAACAAAAGTATTTTTAAAGCCACATCTACGAAAACTGGTAATTGACTTCTTGGTTACCACAAAAAAAAGAGTGTGGGGAAAAAATGTTTTATACAAGTATTTCAATGAGGAAACATTTTAAAGCTAAATCTATGAAAATTTGAAGTTGAGTTAACTGTTAGAAATCAATAACATACGTATTTCACTGCTTTCGGAAATTCAACCGCCAAGTGGGTGAAATAGGAGGGCAAACGTTTTATGGAAATATTTCAATGTGAAAACATTTTTAAAGATAAATATTTAAAAATTACACTTTTGGGGGGTCGGTAGAAAATGAAAAAGTACGTCTTTGTCTGTTTTTGAAAATTAAACTCCTAAGAGGGTGAAACAGGGCCAGGCTGATTCACTGACTCAACACCACCCAGTCCAAATCGTTCAGGATAAAAACTTGTAATTTGGAGAGGATCTTATACTGTAGTCATCTTTTAAGATGGGATTGTTCGAAACTTCAATCCTAAGTTGGTGAAATAGGGGATGATGAAAGGCTTTCTGAAGGTGCATCGCTATTAATGAAATTTTGAAGTTAGAACTACAAAAACTGCTATTTCATTTCTTGGTCAGAAATAGAAGTAAAATAGCTGGTGAAAGTTTTTTTGAAAACAAATCATTATTAAAGAACCATCTACAGCATTTTTAAAGCTACATGTATAAAAATACCTATTTCAGTGTTTTTGGAAAGTCAACCCAATACATCTGTGAAATAGGGGATGAAAAATTTTAAGAAACTATTTCATTACGAAAGTATCTTCAAAGTACTTCAATGAAAATGTGTATTTCGCTTCTCTGTTAGAAATTTTAAAAACTGTGTTTCACCACTTTTGGAAATTCAACCTCAAAGGGGGTGAGCAAGAGATGAGAATTTTTAAGAAAATATTTGCTACATATTAACAAAATTTAAAAGAAAAGTTTGTGAAGATTGGTATTTCACTTCTCGGTGAGATATAAAGAAATGTGCTTTAGAGGATGGAAGTTCCTATGGAAATATTTGCACAAGAACGCAAAAGACGTGATGAACAAAAACTTTGGACTCCAGAAACTGGAATCACTGTTTGGTCAGCAGTACTCTCGGAAATGTCCATACTTCTATGGCCCTAATTTGTGTGAAAAGCTTAGAAGGTGTGGCAGTTTGTGAACAACATAAAAGTTCCATTAAAGGAAAAAAAGAAAAGAAAATCTGTGCAGGCCATACCGTCTATACAAGCAAAGCAGTGAATGCTAAGCTAGTTCTTGTACAAATCAAACCTGTTCATATAACTGGATTGCTACACTCTTCGTAACTATGAAAGAAACATTCCATTATAATAAGTCTTCTTTTAAGCATCACATAAGGAAGCATAATTGTTTTTCAAATAAACTTCTCAGACAACTTAGTTTAATTTCAACACTCTGGCAACATAGTATTTATTTCCACTCTTCATCAAAATGACACATCACTGTTAAAACACGTGAACACAATCACATAGTATTAGTGACGCACAACCCTTTGTTACAGGGTACAACGTACAGACTCAATCACATAGTCTTAGTGACATACAACCCTTTGTTACCAGGAACAGAATACAAACTCAATATTTACAAAGTTAATTTCAAAAATTGCTCCGAGCACTATGGGACTTTTTTTTAACATCTGTGGTCATCAGTCCCCTAGAACTTAGAACTACTTAAACCTAACTAACCTAAGGACATCACACACATCCATGCCCGAGGCAGAATTCGAACCTGCGATCGTAACGGTCACGCGGTTCCAGACTGAAGCGCCTAGAACCGCACGGCCACACCGGCCGGCAAAGTTAATTTCCTATATGTTTATACCTCTTCTCTTTACTTTTAAGAATAACAGACAAATGTGAAAAGAACAAAATGCCTCTATTTTCTCGTTATCACTCAACGTCGGCTCTGATCGGCGCCTTGATTGTCCAATCCTGCGAAGTATACACGGCGTGTTACTCTGATCCTCATTCGCTTAATATGAAACATAAGAGATACACATTTGTAGTTACGTCATAAAATCACAATGTGAAAGAGGTCTTTACTTATATTTTGAAAGAAGTAAATATCGTTATATTCTTAGGAGGCAATGGTAGCAGTGTTCTCGAAAACCCCGTCACGTGACAAAGTTCAGTTAATTTCGGCTCCATTCAGCTCGTATCTCATTTCCTAAAACTGAAATTCAAATGCGTTGCATGTAACGTGAAATGTTGCTTTAGTACCTACGTCCTCTTTATCACACATTGACACTCCAGGTACAGGACACTGCTGCGTGGAGTGATTAAACCATCTAGTGCTGGATTATAATGTGTATCACATCACTTGTTTTCATATGTCTCTGAAGCAAAAGGTTTATGAGAGAAGTATTCGCCGGCCGCAGGTGGCCGAGCTGTTCTAGGCGCTTCAGTCTGGAACCGCGCGACCGCTACGGTCGCAGGTTCGAATCCTGTCTCGGGCATGGATGTGTGTGATGTCCGTAGGTTAGTTAGGTTTAAGTAGTTCTAAGTTCTAGGGGATTGATGACCTGAGATGTTAAGTCCCATAGTGTTCAGAGCCATTTTGCGAAGTATTCCTGAAGAATTATTCGTTCATCACGAGACGGGTTATACTGAGTGACATCACTTGAATGGTTTCAAGCATAGCGGTTTAAGGAATTGACAATTCTTTGTTGCTACCACATCATGGTTCCATCGAAAGACGATGTGCTGCTGGCTGTGTGTGCTGTTTTTATCCTGTGCACCATCTTTGTTCAAATGTAGTTATATCACTATTTCTGCATTGTAAAAGTCAATGAGACTTCTATCTTGGCCAGTAATATTCAATTCGAAACAATCTAGTAGGAAAATGGCACTGTCGGCATCTCTACGAGGGTTCTCCAGAAAGTAAATTTCGATCGGTCATGAAACAGAAACCACAGTTAAAATCAGAAATGTTATATTTGCTACAGTCAGCTTCGCCTTCCAGCTACTTGTGTACATCGTTGCTATTCATACATTTGTTATAGCATTGTACCAACTTTCCAGTATTCTTGTCATAGAAGGAAGCCACCTGTGGTTTTTACCAGTTCTCTATGCTAGTCTGTAGCTCGTTGTCTGTGTCTTCATAGCCAGAAGTCCATGAAAATCAGAGAGAGCCACGTCCAGGCCGTACGTTGGGTGATCAAACAGTTCCCACAGGAAATGCTGCTGGGGCATCTTCATTGATCCTGCAGTGTGCGGCCGAGAATTGTCATGAAGAAAGAAATGTATGGCAGTTACCTCGCATGAAATCAGGTGAAATCTCTTGGCAGGCAACCATACATGGTGGAAGAGACGGTTTTCTAGGCATCTTTATGTGCTGACTGTGCGCTCTGACCTGCAAAGTACAACGTGGTGTGATTCATGCGCATATTAGAGACACTGCCCAGCACAGCTGTGCAAAGCTTTATCCGATTTTCACTGTCATTTCCACTTCGTGACCGATCAGAACTTACATTCTGGACACCCCTCGTATATCGTGGGCCAACTGTAGGGGATAAGCTGTAGATGATGATGTGCATCAGCTTCTCATTGAGAAATTAATTAGTTGTAATATTGCACTCGACACGAATCATTCTAACCGGTATTTTATCCAATGGCAGAACTGACTCGTAAAATTTTTTCTCATCCTTGTGTAAACTTTGATCTTTTGAGAAACCTAGCAGCGATTCTATGGAATCTTGTTGTGTGAAGTGTATTACCTCCTTGATCATTCTTGTTTCCGCTTTAAACATACCGACGTTTACGTATAACTCAGAATGTGATACAGTCTATATAAAGTATAAGTTTAAATCTTCAGTTCCATAGGCTCCGTGGGATATTCCATAGGCACCACTTACTAGATGTAGTTTGCTGTTCGATGCTGTGAATATTGTTGTAATTTCTAATCCTGTCACCACAATGTTCTAATCCTCTTCGCTTAATTTGATTGTTGGAAAATAATTAGCACTTAGTATCGACGACTGCTCTTTTAAAGTCAAGTTATATGACGTCACTCCTGAAGCTCAGCTGATGAACCGATGCCGCTGATTATTGTTTTTATATATTTTTTATGACTGCAGGATTAAAATGAGACATGAATGTCCACTGAGGCAGTATTTGACTTTTGGTAGCTTTGGAAATTGTGAAAGACGTGGTTTAGTGTAAAACAGGAGCATAATTCTTCTGGTGGCTATAAATCACTGAATCAAACAAATTAGTAGACGCTATTTTGGTGTCTTCTCTACATCTACATTTATACTCCGCAAGCCACCCATCGGTGTGTGGCGGAGGGCACTTTACGTGCCACTGTCATTACCTCCCTTTCCTGTTCCAGTCGCGTATGGTTCGCGGGAAGAACGACTGTCTGAAAGCCTCCGTGCGCGCTCTAATCTCTCTAATTTTACATTCGTGATCTCCTCGGGAGGTGTAAGTAGGGGGAAGCAATATATTCGATACCTCATCCAGAAACGCACCCTCTCGAAACCTGGCGAGCAAGCTACACCGCGATGCAGAGCGCCTCTCTTGCAGAGTCTGCCACTTGAGTTTATTAAACATCTCCGTAACGCTATCACGGTTACCAAATAACCCTGTGACGAAACGCGCCGCTCTTCTTTGGATCTTCTCTATCTCCTCCGTCAGACCGATCTGGTACGGATCCCACACTGATGAGCAATACTCAAGTATAGGTCGAACGAGTGTTTTGTAAGCCACCTCCTTTGTTGACGGACAATTAATTTTATATGATCATTCCACTTCAAATCGTTCCGCACGCATACTCCCAGATATTTTACAGAAGTAACTGCTACCAGTGTTTGTTCCGCTATCATATAATCATACAATAAAGGATCCTTCTTTCTATGTATAAGTGTCCAAGGAATAGAAAAGCAACTGGAATCACTCAATAGAGGAAAGTCCACTGGACCTGACGGGATACCAATTCGATTCTACACAGAGTACGCGAAAGAACTTGCCCCCCTTCTAACAGCCGTGTACCGCAAGTCTCTAGAGGAACGGAGGGTTCCAAATGATTGGAAAAGAGCACAGATAGTCCCAGTCTTCAAGAAGGGTCGTCGAGCAGATGCGCAAAACTATAGACCTATATCTCTGACGTCGATGTGTTGTAGAATTTTAGAACATGTTTTTTGCTCGAGTACCATGTCGTTTTTGGAAACCCAGAATCTACTATGTAGGAATCAACATGGATTCCGGAAACAGCGATCGTGTGAGACCCAACTCGCTTTATTTGTTCATGAGACCCAGAAAATATTAGATACAGGCTCCCAGGTAGATGCTATTTTTCTTGACTTCCGGAAGGCATTCGATACAGTTCCGCACTGTCGCCTGATAAACAAAGTAAGAGCCTACGGAATATCAGAACAGCTGTGTGGCTGGATTGAAGAGTTTTTAGCAAACAGAACACAGCATGTTGTTATCAATGGAGAGACGTCTACAGACGTTAAAGTAACCTCTGGCGTGCCACAGGGGAGTGTTATGGGACCATTGCTTTTCACAATATATATTAATGACCTAGTAGATAGTGTCGGAAGTTCCATGCGGCTTTTCGCGGATGATGCTGTAGTATACAGAGAAGTTGCAGCATTAGAAAATTGTAGCGAAATGCAGGAAGATCTGCAGCGGATAGGCACTTGGTGCAGGGAGTGGCAACTGACCCTTAAGATAGACAAATGTAATGTATTGCGAATACATAGAAAGAAGGATCCTTTATTGTATGATTATATGATAGCGGAACAAACACTGGTAGCAGTTACTTCTGTAAAATATCAGTTACATGACATCCCTCAACCTTCAAATGTTCAGTTTCATATTCATTTTCACGTAATAGACAGTGTATCCCCTATAAAAACTCCTTAAAATCTTGGAATGAAAGACTTTTTAAAGAATTTAAGGAGATCGATATTTCTAAGCAGTCTGTCAGGCAGTATATCTGGCAGCGTTTTTATGTGAACACTCCAAGCCCTTTCCTGCGTGGTTTCAAATATACTCCTTCATCCTTCCTTCGTCATGCTGCTATTGTGAGTTTGCTGCATTTTACACTGTTCTGACTAGAGATCCAATTGCTGAAATTCCTGCCACCACCAGAGTTATGAAAGGAGCAATTCCACCCGATGTGCTAAATAATAGTAGCTCACTAGGAATTTTAATCTGTTTTCATTTTGAGATTATTTTTGTTGCTGCCAGTGACAGTAGAATAATTTTTTAAATGCTCTGACATGGTCTTCTACTTCTTTTTCTTTTTCTCTATCTTCACTGGATAACGAACCGCCACCATAACTTGACTGAAATTTAATCCCATACCCAATGTAAGTGTCACATGCATTACTTCATGAATTTCAACAGCAGTGGTATACTCGACAACACCAATATCCGTTCTTGCACATATTTCTTAGCTCTGTCAGCGGAAATTCGATCTGCAGCATTTGTCATGGTAGAACTTATTTTTGCTGTATACACAATATCATACGATCTTTGCAGGTCTCGTCTAGTAGACCGATTCCTTTATCACCATGTACAAGACATTTCTCAAGTTTGGTTCCTTGTCCGCAGTAGTTATATGTGGGGATGTGAAATCATGTCAGTAAATAAGTCGCGAACACCACTATCGCTACTGACAGACTTCCTGTCATGCATGCTATGCTTCTGCTTTGGTTGATGTTTATCATCATCATCAAGGTTAGTCTTAGTGTAGTTAACAAGATAGATTAACCTTGTCCATAACCTGTGCCAGTAACCAATTAAGTATAAACTGCTTTTGCTATTGTATGATAAAAGGATCCACTAATTAGATAGGTTTTGGGTTATTGTGTATGACTATCAATGTTTGTTGTTTTGAATTATTGTATCATTGTATCATTATCCTTGTTTTGCGTTTTTGTAACTGTCTTGTGTTGTATCAAATAAAGATTTAAAAAAAAAATCATTATCAGGAACATCAGTTGCTTTCATTTTTACAGTTCAGTGCATGGTTCAGTTATACTTGTCAAGGATTTGAGGAATGATATTAGTTCTTTCTTCAGCTCTGTGAATCAACATTCGTATTTTGTTATTCATTTCAAATGTTCCATAATATTTGCCTTTGCCTTTATCTGGAAGAACGTCAGTTGTGTTCTACTCCATAGCGCCTTATTACCGTCTTGAAGTAGATATTATAAAACTCTCTACAAATATCAATTTGAAAGTTGTCCGGGATGTGATTGGTCCTGGTCTGCAGAAACTGATCAGACACCTTTAAAATTGTATTGTCCATCTTAGTTTCCACAGGTAAGGTCCAGGTACATTTTCAGTACGTATCTTTGAACATGTCCGCAGCTCATGGTCTCGCGGCAGAGTTCTCCCTTCCCGAGCACGGGGTCTGAGGTTCGATTCACAACGGGGTCAGCGATTTTCACCAGCCTCGAGATGACTGGGTGTTGTTGTGTCGTCTTTATCATCATTATTCATCCCCATTACGGTCGGAGGAAGGCAACGTCAAACCATCTACATTAGGACCTTGCCTAGTACGGCGATGCGGGTCTGCGCATCGTTCCCCTACGCTCTGTCAAGCAGCATGGGACTTCATTTTCATTTCCATCTTTGAACATAAAAATGTATTTGAAATATATGTTCTGCCATCAGCATACTGTCATATCTACAATATCAACCTGTCATACGTTTCCAAGACCTAAAATTATAATGCACCTATGTGTAAATTTTTTGGTTACTAATTTATGGACCTCTCGACCTACTGTCTCCATAATTATATGATAAAACATGTTCCTCAAAACTCTGAAATCAAGGAAATAATTTCACTCGAACGGGTTCAGGGCTGTGACCAATGCTGTGAAGAGTCATAATCATTCAGCTATTTCACTAAGGTCGTCATTGTTGATGTTTTGTGGAGACTGGTTGTTAATTTTCTTATTCTTCATATCGATAACGCCTTTGGGGTGTTTGTTCTCTAATGCATGTTCAACAATTTTTTTGTACTTCGAATTGTTCGGGCCTTTCATTTCTATTCCATTGGTTGTCTTATATACTTCAGTTATATGTAATACCTGACTACACATTTCTGTATCTTTAGATGAATACCTCTCGCGGTTTGGCGTTTTTAAGAGTATCAGATTCAGTAAACCAGGCAGTTTTTCAAATCCTCCGTCACCGATCTGTATTGTTTTTCTGGTTAAGTTTGTAGTTTGATTCCTAGTCATATACAGTTTTCTCTTGAGTGTTCCGTCTATCCACCCAACTATCGCTGTGATGTTCAATGAAATCAGCAACACCATCTTCTTCTTCAGGGTGATTTGCCTTCAAGAGTCATTTGATAGATTCTGTAACAGGCCTAACCGTTTCTCTGAGTGATTGATTTCTCACTCCAAACGCCTTAACCTCAGGAATTACTGTTTCATGTGGACAGCCATGTGTGTTTCGACGACATTATGTTTCGTCGACATTGTGCCATATACTAAGCAGAGATTGGAACAATATTCAACATACATACACTGTCATTTGATTTCCTTTTAATTACATAATCCTTTGTATTCAATACAGGGATTAACCTCAAAATGGTCTTAAAATGAGTACTTGATTCCCTGATGTTTTTGTTGAGTGCATAGTGTAACATTTGATACTTTCCTCTTTGTCCTTAGTAAGAAAGGAGTAATGGTGGCGTAAAGTCCTTGATCACCAGTCTTCGTGTCAATCTCCTAGATTAAATTCCAAACCTCTCTGAAGTGTGTAATGATGTGAGGGTATGCCACAATACTGAGGGTAATCCATCCATCGGGTGTGGACATTAAGCTCGATGGTCTCCTTGGTGTCCTTCAACAGCAGCTAGCATCTGGTTTCTCCCTATCTTCTCCCATCAGCTCCAATATGAACGCAACGCTTCTCTATCCACACATCCACTACTGTTACTTACACTTAACAGATACATTCACACACACAGCTTTCGTACTTCACAAATGAAATACGCCTGAGAGTGTAAAGGATAGGGAAAACCTTTCCTAGCCATTCATACCATTTTACTTTATATTATTTTACTTTACTTACTTTACATTTGATGCTGTCGTGGATTATTTGAATTTTTGCGTCAATGCACACATGAATGTTCTGTCTTTTAACACTCTCATGTTCATTGCTGGGGGACATATCTGCAAGTCTGTCTGTAGCATGATGTTTAATTGAGTAATTACCCTGTTGCTTCAGTATACACACATATCATCATCTTCCAGAAACTTCTTGAAAGTTCCGCTGGTATCAGCCATCATTCAGTTACCTTGTTTTATAGATAACGAAAAAGCCAACCTCTGAATGACTCCAGAAATCTCTGTATGTAGTTGTAAATCCATTAAATGTGATGTCAGTTCCTACATGTACCCAGTAAATCTGTTTCAAATTCATCTTATCCTGTTTGAATTCAATAATGAGATTTACGTTATCTTTTCTCAATAGCTTTGATAACCTAGAGTATGTTTGACTCAGGTGAAAGACACCTCCCTCCATGTTTAACATGGCAGAAGTATTGTCGTTTTTGTTCTTGATTTTCCACCACTATATCATCAAATATGAACACGGTATCCGGTTTTCTTCCTTCAGTTGGTGTGACTTCACCACTTTCAGTGAAAGTCTTGTATATAAGCCCATCAGTGGCTGAAAGTATCTCCTCCAGTACTTGATATCTGGCCTGTAATAATGGTTTGGAAAATTCTTTACATTTTCCCACGGCAAAAAATATATGACTATATTAGCATGTATGGTATTTTAAAGGAAAAACATAGGCAAATGCCATGTACACAAACTCCATTTTTTGTGAACCCTTACATTTGACTATGTAAATATACATACTCAAATAGGAATGCAGTCCTGTGCTTATATCTAGTGTGATAAACTCACACTTAGTTCCACATATTGATGTGTAACAAGCATTGAAATATTGAACTACATTTTCATCATTAGGACCATTGGTCCATAACTTTCCATGAACGCTACAAATATAACGTTGCCAACTCATTCTCTGATTGAGTGCGTGCTCTACGTATAACTGCAGTACATTCAATTCTTAAAAGTTTTCTCCCGCATGTGAATGGATTATATTTCACTGAAAAGTTTAATTACTTGTGGAAAGTCGCATGTGCTTTTGTTCTGATCAACTAAGTAACATTGTAGGTGTTTGAGTATTTCGAGAAAATATGCCAGAAATCGCAAATGATTTATTATGTAACCTGCACCATTCTGTAAGGGGTAATATCACTACACTACCTCAATAACGTGAGTTTTACAACGGGCCGGAATCACGATCAGACATCATTCCAATTCTGAAACATTTCTTCTTGCTTGAATTTCAAATGAATGACCAAGAAAGTTGCCATAGTGTTTAGTACACTGAACTTGCATTCGGGAGGATGTCTGTTCAAATATGCATCTGGCCATCCAATTTAGGTTTTCGATGATTTCTCTAAAACTCTCCAGGAAAATGCTGAGATGGTTCTCTTGAAAACGTATGGCTGATTTCTTTCCCCATCCTTCGAACAATCTGAGCTTATGCTCCGCCTGTGACGGCTCAATGTCAATGGGATTTTAAATCCTGATCTTTCTTCCTTTTAAAATGAATGAAATGTTGTGTAGTGGCATTTGCTTCTGCTGGGGAACCTTCATCAATGGACATTCCATTACAACACTTGAAATAAAATGAGCTTAACTAGGCACAAACATTACATACATATTTATATAATGTCTGTTGTTTTGATGCAGCCTGCAACTTCAAGGTGGTGATGTTGACTATTTGACATTTGATTGCTGATTATACTAATTATTCATTGGGGGTATATAGTCCAGTTAGACATCGCAGAATGGTAACTTTGTAAAACATGTGTGTGGTCGATGTGTTGCAGTTCCATAGAGGATCTATCGTTTGAATCTTTGGTTGTACAGAAGATATTCTGGGACTTACTGTTTGAATCTTTGGAATGAACCTACAGCTACGATTACTACAGCTACGACTATACTAACTGAGGTACATTGACCACAAATCATTATGAATATTTAGGTGGGACTATGGGCTAACAGGAATGCTACTAATGTATAATTGTAATTTTCAAGTTTCTTTGTTTGCTCATTGGGTTTCATCAATTTTGAATAAACATATTCTTTCGGTAGCACAATAGAAATTTTGCAAACATCAAAGAATATATATTCATTTGTTATTTGGTGTGCTGCATTGTGTTGCTTGCTCAATATTGGGAAATATGGGTCAGCTATAAATAGCTGAATGAATGTTCTAATGGAATGTGCTACTGGTTTTGACATGTTCATGCTGGGTGACAAGATAGTGGAAAGTGGGAGATATATAGTATGTTTGTACATATCTAGGTCGTTTCCTGTTTCAGAATGTCTCAGTCTTGGTGAGTGAATAACATGTTTATTCATTTCCATGTAGCTTTCAACTGACAGGATAAAACATGATTATGTTAGCTATAAATAGCAGTCCTTCTAAGTGAATTTTCATATTGTGCAAACTAGTTCAGCTATGAACAGCAAGTCTACTTACTTTGAAATGTGCTACAGTATCAGACTGTCTGGGAGGAGACATTTTTGTATTAGCTATGTATAAAAAAGGGAGAAGCCACAAATCTAAGTCTAAACCTGTCAGTTGTTGGAATGACATGGTCTGTGGTCTGTTGGTTAGCGCACATGAATACCAGTGTGCATCATGGAGTCGTTTAAAGACAGCTAAGGACCTAGATCCACTGATAAATCTCTGATGACACATGGCTCAGTTCCCATTACGGTACATTGTGCAGTCTGTAACGTGGGAGGGCGGTTGGTAGTCTGTGACAGCAGCACTCAGTCATCCCACAGATACAATACAACTACTGCTGCATGCCGTTACGTGGCTGGTAACACCAGGAGCTGGTTGTGACAGCTCACATAGTGAAGCATTTTGTCCACCTTCCTGGTGACACAAAATCTGTGAATAGGGCACACGGTGGGCGAGATGCTTGGACTTGGTGCACGACAAGGAGTTGGCCTCTACTAATTTGTTGCAGCGTGACTCTGGCCCTGGTATTCACAGCGCTCGGATTTCTCTGTCAGTGCAGACTGAGAAGTGACCTCCCGCGTGGACAATGTCTAGACAAATAACGACAAGCCAAGCATTCCTGTTCTATCATAAATGTTTAAACAGCACAAACTGGTTGATAGCTGGGTAGTGGACTGTTTAAATATGCAAGCAGTGTCAGTGAGTTGTGACATGAAAGGGGAGGGGGAATCTGTTTAAACTTAGGATAACTATGCTATCACAATTTTAAACTTAGCTAAGTGGCACATGATGTCTGGAGAAAACCCAGGCACCATCTTGGATTCTCTATTTAGGAAAAGAAATTTGAGAAGCATGCAGGCTGCATCCATTTCCTCATGTCTGCCATCTTCGATTCTGACATCACACGTCTGGGGAAACCCAAAGATCTTACACCCATACAGGCTGTGATCGTGTCAGCCATACTGGGTTCTGGCATCATAGGGCAGTGCCTGTATCCCCAAAACAGTCGTCATGGATCACTATCTTGGACTTTTTTTTAACTGCATATCGGTGGCTTTTCTTCCTTTTGCTGGGAGCATTTCCTCGAAAATAGGAAGAATTGTAAAAAGATATCACATCAAAAGTATTTTTCGTCCGCCGGACAAGATTAGAGCGCTTCTTGGCTCTGTTAAGGATGACTTGGGTTTGAGGAAGCCCGGTGTGTACAAGATCCCTTGCCTCTGTGGGAAGGCTTATATTGGTCAGACAAACCGGACCATTCAGGACAGATGTGTTGAGCACCAGCGGCACACACGGTTGCTTCAGCCTGAGAAATCTGCAGTGGTGGAGCACTGTCTCACCGAGGGACATAGAATGCTGTATGACGAGACGCAAATGGTTCCCCCTGCATTTCGCTATTGGCTCTGGGTTTTAAAAGAATCCATAGAGATTCGTTTATCTGATAATCTTATTAATAGAGACGAGGGTTACCTTTTAAGTAAGGCTTGGAACCCGGTGTTATCAGACATTAAAAAACAACGGTCTGTCTTTCTATCGTCGGAATAATTTTTAGTTTTTGATAGCAATATCTCGATTTCGCCTGTTTCCACCACCGGCGGCGCGGTATGTTTACTTGCGCTAGAGGGCAGGTACGGCACCTTCTCGCGCACGCGTTGTGGGCCTCCTGCGGCCTATATAGGAGCCGCCGCTTGCGCTGAGAAGTCAGTTCCGACGAGATCGTGTACCAGCACTCTCACCTGAATATGGCGGCCAGCTGGACCGCGGAAAAATTGTGTCAAGATGATGTTATGATCCGGCTGCACACCCGAGAAGAATATTATTAACTGTAACTAATTTCTCAATATGATTTATGGGCTCGAAATCTTTTATAGGTGCACGTTTTATTGTAGCTCTCTCGTATTATGAACTTCTTTTAAATCGTTTCATCCATTTTACTTTGTTATTTTCTCAATTTTCAGCAACACAAATACATAAATCATTTGAGTGTTATTTCTTACTTACCTACTGTAGGTCTATCACACAAATAAAAGTAATACATTTTTTTTTTTACTAAAGTTCAGTCTTGATCACACCATTTATGTTTCAGTGACATAGGTAACAGGTTTCGGTTGTATTTATATAACCATCATCAGACCCATGGCTTCCTTGGAGGATGGTAGGCGGAGCTCTCCTCAGCTGCTACGAAGTCAACTGATCTAGCAGCTGAGGAGAGCTCCGCCTACCATCCTCCAAGGAAGCCATGGGTCTGATGATGGTTATGTAAAAATAACCGAGACCGGTTACCTATGTCATTGAAACATAAATGGTGTGATCAAGACTGAACTTTAGTCAAAATATAATAATCTACTGATCACTGTATTCCAAAAATGTTTATCAAAATTGTAAAAAGTAATAGACACATTTTACCAACTTAGAGCTATTACTGACTCTCTTAATATTTGCAATTACCTGACAGGCTAAAGAGATTAATTCTTGAACTAAAGTTATTTCTCTGGTGAACGGGAACATCCTCTTATTGGAAATACTATAGTGAAGATGCGGGCACATTCATTTTGGTATTAAACATTGAAAGTCTGGAATCGCAACAGTTCTGTACTTGTAACTTACAACAGCGAAAATTTGGATTTAAGTCGTTTTGAAAATTAATTACTATCGTATACAGTAGCTAAAATGAACTTATTCGTGCATGATTTTCTCTATTCAAGCACTTCACAATGAACAAGAAGATCTAAATCGGTTGTGCTCGAACGAAATACAGGAGGTTCCTGTGTACTGTCTATCGTTTTTTCTCGTAAGTGTATCAGAAATTTCATTTACATTTGTGCGTCATTATATCTAATTTGACTAAAGGGTGAATCGATTTGAAAAAGGATGAATGCAGAATGTATTTGAAAGAGAAATAGTTTCAGCTGATTCACATCAGAAAATACTGAATGTAAAGAAATGTCGGGAATACATTTGTCTATGTAGCATATTTAAGTGATTAACATTGCAAGATCACAGGTTAGTGTAAGCACGAGATAAGCCATTGAAAATGTGAAATGCTGGTACATTAATAACCAGTGTAGCCTCTGGAATGTTGAATGCAAGTATTGAAACGTGCATCTATTGTGTTACACAGGTGCCGGATGTCAATCTGTGTTCCATGTCTGTTGCACTTGGCTTGTCAAACCAGGGATTGTTAATGCTGTTTAAGCTGCTGGAGTCGTCATGGTTCAAATGGCTCTGAGCACTATGGGACTTAACATCTGAGGTCATCAGTCCCCTAGGACTTAGAACTACTTAAACCTAACTAACCTAAGGACATCACAAACATCCATGCCCGAGGCAGGATTCGAACCTGCGACCGTAGTGGCTGCGCGGTTCCAGACTGTAGCGCCTAGAACCGCTCGGCCATTCCGGCCGGCCATGCCTAACAACTTTCGTTTATGTCGCACAAGTTCTTCTTGGTGCTGCGATTTCTTTCCGGCAGTGCGTTTGAAAGAGAAAGAGCTTCACATTAATATCGATATGAAAGTAGACACATTTTGTATCAGAAAAATTAATATCTGAGATAATGAGAAAACTGTAACACTTAGAAACTACTGTAAGAAGTGTGATATCCCTTGTCGGATATGAACCATAATTTCAGTTTTCACGTCCCGCGAAGAGCAAGTTCATAAGAAGCGAAAAATGGACATTAGGGGGGAGCCGTAATTGCGGCGTTAATAGTGCGGGTGATCCAGAATTTTAAGCGCGCGGCCCTATCGCAGCGCCAAGTTGCGCCACAAACTGTCGGCCGGGGACTCGTAGCGACCTGCGTCGGCCATATTTACGGCTCCAGGCGGCGCCAAGTGGTCGTAAAGCTGGGGACGCGAAACAGACTCCCCCTACACCTGGCCTCGTATGTCCGCACCGTCTCCAGCCACCAGCCTCACAGTTTGCTTTTGCTTTCCAGGTGAAAACGACGCGCCGTGTAAGATACCCGGCACGAGGATTCGTAGACATTCCACACTGAGCTTTACCAGAGCAGTATGTCGAAACCTTATACTGTATAATCAACACTTACGAAATGTGACTAAGGATTATTGTGTTGTCTTTACTTTTTTGAAATAAATGGAGGCTAATTCAGAACAAGAAACTTATTTGGAATTTACGACTGCTGCTGGGTGACTATGAACCGAAAGGTCGCGAAATTGGAACGGCAGTGAAAATCCGATGAAGGTATGCCCCTAGTATGTTTGTCGATGGCGTCACGCCGCTCCTTTCCATTCTGAGAACACGAGCACATAAATATGCCTCCAACAATAGTGTCTCCCTCCTAGTCTGGGTGGCTGCTAAGAAGTTTCGCCTGATTTCACGCAACCCCACATAACCGACCTGTCATGCATTTCCTTCTTCATGACAACTCCTGGCCAAACACTGCAGGAGCAATGAGGACATCTCTGCAGCGTTTTCGATGGGAAGTGGTTGATTACCCACCGTATAGATCAGACATGGCTCCCTTTAATGTGCATCTCTTCGCTCAGATGATCTGCTGGTCATGAAGAGAACATTTTGGCACAGACAATGAACTGTACACCAGTGTAGAGAAGTGGTGGAAAGCACAGGCAGCTGTTTTGCATGAAGAGAGTATTGGAAAATTGCTACAATTGTCTAACTCGGATTGCGGACTATGTTGAAAAGTAGCTGGGAAATGTAGGAAACACTTTTGTTTTTCACTATGGTTTCCATTTCGTGGGCGATAGGATCTTACTTCGCGAATAGTCCTCGTATTTGAAACATCCTGGCAGATTAAAACTGTGTGCCAGACCGAGACTCGAACTCGGGACCTTTTTCCTTTCGCAGGCAAGTGCTCTACCATCTGAGTTACCCAAGCACGACTCACGCCCCGTCCTCGCACCTTTACTTCTGCCAGTATCTCGTCTCCCACCTTCCTAACTTCACAGAAGCTCTTCTGCGAACCTTGCAGTACTAGCACTCCTGGAAGAAAGGATATTTCGGAGACATGGCTTAGCCACAGCCTGGGAGATGTTTCCCGAATGAAATTTTCACTCTGCAGCGGAGTGTGCGCTGATATGAAACTATGAAACTTCCTGGCAGATTAAAACTGTGAGCCGGACCGCGACTCGAACTCAGGACCTTTTTCCTTTCGCGGGCAAGTGTTCTACCCATTCATTCTCATTCTGAGCCCTCGCATGTATTCAACCTAGCGCTTAAAATTTAAAACTTACTTCTCAGATTTGAAAAAGAGATACAGGGGGCTGACAAAAATATGGAAACACAAAAAACACTACATATTACCCTGCCCTAGGAAAGACTTGGGCTTTCAAAACATATTGTAGTCGCCTAGGAATGGATGCATACAGGCCATGGTTTTCAAAGGTCTCTTACACGATTCTTCCTAAGAAATATGGCAAGTTCAAAAAAATGGTTCAAATGGCTCTGAGCACTATTAGACTTAACTTCTGAGGTCATCAGTCCCCTAGAACTTAGAACTACTTAAACCTACTAACCTAAGGACATTACACACATCCATGCCCGAGGCTGGATTCGAACCTGCGACCGTTGCAGCAGCGCGCTTCAAGACTGTTGTGGCAAGTTCAGGTATAGATGATGGTGGGCAGCGAACACGTACCTTTCTCTTCAAACTAGATCACAGAGGCTATTTAAGATCGAGCAGGGGTTCTGTCGTCTTGGAACGGTCAAACAACCCTTGGCAGTAATACAACCTTCCAGAGTAACCGTCTTGGCAGTAATGCGACCTTCGAGAGCAACCATGGAGCCCACAGAACACCACGATATGACTACCTAAATTATCACCGAACTCCCGTCATGTTTCACTTTTGGGATGCAAACTCGTCCAGAAGTAGGAAATAGTGCGAATCCAGGCTCATCGGACCAAATGACCTTTTTCCGTTGCTTGGTTCAAATGTCTCTAAGCACTATGGGACGTAACTTCTGAGGTCATCAGTCCCCTAGAACTTAGAACTACACTACTGGCCATTAAAATTGCCACACCACGAAGATGGCGTGCTACAGACGCGAAATTTAAGCGACAGGAAGAAGATGCTGTGATATGCAAATGATTAGCTTTTCAGAGCATTCACACAAGGTTGGCGCCGGTGGCGACACCTACAACGTGCTGACATGAGAGAAGTTTCCAACCGGTTTCTCATACACAAACAGCAGTTGACCGGCGTTGCCTGGTGGAACGTTGTTGTGATGCGTCGTGTAAGGAGGAGAAATGCGTACCGACACGTTTCCGACTTTGATAAAGGTCAGATTGTAGCCTATCACGATTGCGGTTTATCGTATCGCGACATTGATGCTCACGTTGGTCTAAATCCAATGACTGTTAGCAGAATATGGAATCGGTGGGTTCAGGAGGGTAATACGGAACGCCGTGCTGGATCCCAACAGCCTCGTGTCACTAGCAGTCGAGACGACAGGCATCTTATCCGCATGGCTGTAACGGATCGTGCAGCCACTTCTCGATCCCTGAGCCAACAGATGGGGACCTATGCAAGACAACAACCATCTGCACGAACAGTTCGACAACGTTTGCAGCAGCATGGACTATCAGCTCGGAGACCATGGCTGCAGTTACCCTTGACGCTGCATCACAGAGAGAAGCGCCTGCGATGGTGTACTCAACGACGAACGACGAACCTAGAATCTGTTTACAGCATCATGATGGTCGCATCCGTATTTGGCGACATCGCGATGAACGCACACTGGAAGCGTGTATTCGTCATGCCGTACTGGCGTATCACCTGGCGTGATGGTATGGGGTGCTATTGGTTACACGTCTCGGTCACCTCTTGTTCGCACTGACGGCACTTTGAACTGTGGACGTTACATTTCAGATGTGTAACGACCCGTGACTCTACCCTCATTCGATCCCTGCGAAACCCTACATTTCATCAGGATAATGCACGACCGCATGTTGTAGGTCCTGTACTGGCCTTTCTGTATACAGAAAATGTTCGACTGCTGCCCTGGCCAACACATTGTCCAGATCTCTCACCAATTGAAAACGTCTGGTCAATGGTTGCCGAGCAACTGGTTCATCACAATACGCCAGTCACTGCTCTTGATGAACTGTGGTATCGCGTTGAAGCTGCATGGACAGCTAGCTGTAACTGTACACGCCATCCAAGCTCTGTTTGACTCAATGCCCAGGCGTATCAGAGCCGTTATTACGGCCAGAGGTGGTCGTTCTGGGTACTGATTTCTCAGGATCTATGCACTCAAATTGTGTGAAAATGTAATCACATGTCATCTGCATTTCTTCTTGGTGTAGCAATTTTAATGGCCAGTAGTGTACTTAAATCGAACTAACCTAGGGACATCACACACATCCATGCCCGAGGCAGGATTAGAACCCGCGACTGTAGCGGTCGCGCGGTTCCAGGCTGTAGCGCCTAGAACCGCTCGGCCACCCTAGTCGGCTTTTTCCGTTGCTCCATAGTTCTTTTTTTACAGCATCGACATTATGTTTTCCTGTTTGTGCGTTTGCATCACTGATGAGTGTTTCTGGAACAACAAATTGGCCTGTAATTCCTTGCTTCTGGAGCTCCGTTCGTGCGACTTTCAGTTCTGCCGTGACATTCGCAATTTTCGTCCGTCTGTCGTGATCACTCAACATACATTTTCGTTAGCGTTGTGACTTAGCGGATTATGTATTTCCGCTTTCCCTGTATGCGGTGTGAATCTTCGATACGGTGCTTCTTGGAACATCAAAACTCTTTGGCTCCCTTGGTTACGGAAGCATTCACCAACAATTTGTCCACGTTCTAATTCACTTAGCTCCGACATAAAGCCCTCATAGCTAAATAGGACACTATTCTGACCACGGATGACTCTTGCAACATATTGAGTACGTTGCACAGGGCCGGCCGTTGTGGCCGAGCGTTTCTAGGCGCTTTAGTTCGGAATCGCGCTGCTGCCACGGTCGCAGGTTCGAATCCTGCCTCGGGCATGGATGTGTGTGATGTCCTTAGGTTAGTTAACTTTATGTAGTTCTAAGTTCTAGGGGACTAATGACTTCAGAAGTTAAGTCCCATAGTGCTCAGAGCCATTTTTCGTTGCACAGGTGGCGTTCGTGGCCAAATACATTCATGTTCAAGCATGCATTTCTCACGGCTGTCCCATATTTTTGGAAAACCCCATAGATTCTAATGTAGAAACAGCATGTGAAATAATTTTACTCGCCAAAATATTCATCTTCTCCTCAAATGAGCGCATTCTCCTCGATGATGGTTGCCGATACAATAAGAGCACCAATAACTTGCCGTTTTGATGCTGATAGCACTATGATGCGTGATCAATTTCGCGTCTTCGTTGGTAGTCGGGGAAATAATTTCAGCATCCAGGAGAACAGGTAAAACGCACTGAAAACGCAAGTGCCGTTGTCTTCCTCCTGAAAGTCGATAACAGTTGTCCGCACATAGGAGCTCTGATAGAAGGGTTTCTCACATCTAAATATCCAGACCGAGCCGTGTAGACTATGTCTCGCCAGTATATTCGCTGGGAAGGTGATCTGCAGCCTTTCAACTGCCACAAGAGGCTCTTTCAGTCCTCCAAGCAGCTGTTTCTGAGAAATTGTCTATACAGATGAATACTCTCTTCCAACACTTCATAAAAAGAATGCAATATCTCTCTAAAGCAGATGAGGTAGCCAGGATATTTGTGTTTCTTATGGAAGTAACTTTCCAGCTTTGTTACAATAAAAATTTTATTTTTGGATTCATAATTATTATTAATTTATTGGTTTTGGACACTGTTTCATAGCAAGAGGTACTTTGGTGTAATGGTGTCTATGCGTTTTCTTACAAGGGTACCCCGTTACCATTTGTCATCCTATATCCGTAAGACACTGTGCAAAAGTTTCTATTTGACGGAACGCATAATTCACAACATGAGTCCGTACGCCACAATCTGTCCTCTTGTTATTTCATCGTATTAAATGGTATAAGAATGCCACAATTTATTTATTGAAAATCATACTGCAGTGACGAATCACATAGTTTTGCAAGCAGCTTTACTGATAACATAGCAAAAAAAATATTTTACACTTGTGTATGGTTACACTAAAGAAGCAACGTCGAATGACTTGTAGGAAAGGAAGAGCTATAAGGACAACACGGAAACAGAAATGACCCACTGTTTTGGCTGTTGTGGAAAGCTATATTTAAACTGAGCCTTAATACGTCGTAATATGCGTATTTCAGTACAGTCTTGAAAGATGAGGGAGATTGAGGAATTTTCTTTTTCATTGAATTTATTAGGTAGAATAAATTACAGGGATGAAACGGCTTTTGCAGACCACAGTTATTACTTTTTAATTCCCTATCTACGTATAAGAAATAATTAATTCATAGGTCGCAGGTTCGAATCCTGCCTCGGGCATGGATGTTTGTGATGTCCTTAGGTTAGTTAGGTTTAACTAGTTGGAAGTTCTAGGGGACTAATGACCTCAGCAGTTGAGTCCCATAGTGCTCAGAGCCATTTGAACCATTTGGTAGCTCCATAGTGGTGTGGGTTGTGTTTGCTTGGAGCGGATTGGGTCCTCTGGTCCAACTGAACCGATCACTGACAGGAAACGATTATTTTGGGCTACTTGAAGAGCATTTGCAGCCATTCATGGACACCGTGTTCCTAAACAAAGATGTCATGTCACGGGGCCACGGTTGTTCGTGATTGGTTTGAAGAGCATTCTGGACATTTCGGGAGAATGATTTGGCTCATCGAACATTTATGGGAGATGACAGAGAGGTTCGTGCACAACACCCTAGATGGCAACATTTCTGCAATTATGGACGGCTATAGAGGCAGCATGGCTCAGTATTTCTGAAGGGGACGTCCAATGACTTGTTGAGCCCATGCCATCTCGAGTTCCCTCTCGATACAGAGCAAAAGGAGATCCGACACAATATTAGGAGATATCTGATGATTTTTTTCACCTCAGTGTAATCAAGTCGCGTGCCTAAGGAGTATCGTCTCGGTTGTGTGACTGGAATAGTGGTTTCTGCCGGAAAGATCACAGTTCGTAGTAACCGATGGAAGTGATGTCTGGCGTTTCCTAAGGAAGTGACAGTAGAGGTACTGTCCCTAATCTGTATAAACGACTTAGGAGACAATCTTAGATTACTTACAGGTGTTGCTGACATTTACCATGTAGTAAAGTAATCAGAAGATCAAAACCAATTTCAAAATGATTTATACAAGGTATCTGTACGGTTTCAAAAGCGGCAACTGACCCTAATTAATGAAAAGTGTGAGGCTATCCAAATGAGTACTAAAAGGAATCCCTTACATATCGGTTACAAGGCAAAAGAAAAACCAAAGGCTATTAATTCAAATAAATACCTTTCTCCGCCCGAACAGGCCTTGGAAGGCCCAGCGGTACCGACCGGTCCCCGTGTCATCCTTCGCCCACAGGCGTCACTGGATGCGGATACGGAGGGACATGTGGTCAGCACTCTGCTCTCCCCGCTATATGTCAGTTTACGAGGCCGGAGCCGCTACTTAAAGTAGTTTCTCAGTTTGCCTCACAAGGGCTGAGTGCCAACAGCGCTCGACAGACCGGATGGTCATCCGTCCACGTGCTAGCCCAGCCCGACAGCGCTTAACTTCTGTGATCTGACGGGAAGCGGTGTTACCACTGCGGCAAGGCCGTTGGCGCAAATAAATACCTAGGAATTGCAATTATGAAGTGCTTAAACTGGAACGAGCACACAGACAATGTTAAAGGAAGACAACACCAAAGACTGTGTTTCATTAGCAGAACACGTAGAAGTTTCAGCAGGTCTACTAAAGGGATTGCTTACATTACGCTTGTCTATCCTGAGCGTTACGAAACAGAATTGTCGAGGACATCGTGAAAGTTCAGACAAGTGCATCGCAGGGAAGGAAATGTCACGGATATGATTCGGGAGTAGGCGTGGCAATAATTAAAACAAGGGGGTTTTCGCCGGCCGGTGTGGCCGTGCGGTTCTAGGCGCTTCAGTCTGGAACCGCGAGACCGCTACGGTCGCAGGTTCGAATCCTGCCTCGGGCATGGATGTGTGTGATGTCCTTAGGTTAGTTAGGTTTAAGTAGTTCTAAGTTCTAGGGGACTGATGACCTTAGAAGTTAAGTCCCATAGTGCTCAGAGCTATTTGAACCAAAGGCGTTTTCCGTTGTGACGAGATCTTCTCTCGAAATTTCGATGTGCAACGGTCCCCTCGGGATGCAAAATTATTTTGTTGACCAACACTTATATAGGAAAAAATGGTCATTGTTGTAAAGTAAGAGAAATCAGAGCTCGCACGGAAAGATTTAAGTATTCATTTCTCTCACGCGCCTTTAGGGAATGGAAGAGAAATACTCTGAAGGTGGTTCTATGAAAAGTCCGTCAGGTACTTGCGTCATTCAGATATACATGCAGATGTATATTTTTCAGATGGCCTACTCTGCTGGAGGATGGTGGATCGGCGTGAGTGAAAACCCGCTAGATAACAGTGTAATCCTTTTATTAGTCCCCGAAAGCACGTGTCAGTAGCTCAAACCCACATTTGGCGAGCGCTAGAAGGTGAGCTTGGACCCACACATCTCGGCAACAAAGCGTTATCGTGAAACACCGGTAGCTGAAACGCCTGTTCAAGCCCAAGCATGGTGCGTCCTTACACAGAAAACATACCCGGCTTGTGGCCAATCTGCGTAAGGTTCTGACATTGCAGAATGGCACGACACGGTCGAGCAGAGGACGGCCTGTCAGTCTGCCCCAGCTGTGGTGAGTCGCGAGAGCTTAGACGTTAAGAGGAGAAACGCCGGTTTGGCCTCTGGTGCTGGCAGACATCCGATGGCTCGGTGGCTAGGAGGGCCTAATTCGACCCACATCCTACTTTGCCGCAGAAGGACCTCCTGGCAGCCGGTCCTGTCAAGAATATGGTCGAGTGGCACCGATCACGCGACGGAAGGTGACACTGTGACGGGCGCCGAACGGATGACTCGCCAATTCAGTGACCTGCCCGTCCAGACCTTCAGTACTTATACATGCCAAAGAGGGTATGTTTTAGAGCTGCAAATGCCACCAAGAATGCCACATGTCGTAGTTTCCGTGGTTCCTGTAACTAGCCGCGCGCTGACCAGTAGGCGAGCAGCTACGCCCAGCGAATGCCCTGGCGTAATGCTGTACCAGCGTATTGTGGCAAGCCTTTCTTTTTACGGCAATGATCCCTCTTGCGTAGTCCTGCACAATTACAATGTCTACAGAGTGTGTCAAATCTCATGGATGAAATTGGAACAGGTGACAATTTGTTACAAATGGCTCTGAGCACTATGGGACTCAACTGCTGTGGTCATCAGTCCCCTAGAACTTAGAACTACTTAAACCTAACTAACCTAAGGACATCACCCACAGCCATGCCCGAGGCAGGATTCGAACCTGCGACCGTAGCAGTCGCACGGTTCCGGACTGCGCGCCTAGAACCGCGAGACCACGGCGGCCGGCAATTTGTTACACCATATTTCTTATCTTATGTTTTGGACATACACAGCAAACCCAGCATAACAACAATGTTGCTCATAGTAACTGTTCATAGTAACGACTACCATTCTCAATGCATATTCATGAATGGTACATGAAGTTCTGCCACACTCTCTCAAAGATCCCTGGTGTTTGTTGTACCGGTAGACAGGCAGCTCTGGCCCCTCAAGCAGGTCTTCATCTGTTTCTATGGGGGTTTCGTACACCATTGCCTTGAACTAACCCCATCGGAAGAAGTCAGAAGTCCAGAGGTGTGAGAGCGATCGCGCTCGTCGTGGGACAGGACCTCTCCTTCCAGACTAGTGATGAGGGTATGTTTGTTCAGGTGCTCACGGACATTAACGTTGAAGCGGACCGGTGCACCGTCGTATTGAAACAATATCCTTTCGTGGGCAACATGGGGTATAGTGTTCAAGAACTGTGACAGCTCATCTTACAGGAACACCAAGTGATGCGGACCAGTCAAATGGGGAGGCATGTCTGCTTGGTTGTCAGGGGTGTTGTGGCTAGTCTGCATGCGGCGTTTGCAATAAATGAGTTGAGACTGGCGGTTATTGATTTGAACAGTTACTATGAGCTATGTTATTGTTATGTGGTGTATGCTGCCTGTGTCGATAACACAATAAATACACGTTTCCAGCCATTTGTTCCCTATCTCAATATAATCGGTTGTGGATCCACGATAACCTTTTCAGTTTCACCAGAAAGGTTTGACACATCCTGTATACGGAATGGTTAGTATTCAGGGGTATAGCAGGAACGATCACTCTAAGCCAAAAATTCTGGTAAACATAGACTCTAAAGGTCATACCTTAAGAGACATGAGAACTTGATCTCATCTACTGAACAAGTGGTCACTGTCATTAAGTTCTCAACTTTAGATCTCATGTTTGCTAGACTTTCTAGCTTCGAATAATCGTTCCTGTCATTTCCTGGAATAATAACCATTCCTCCTGGGACGCCCGTTGTTCAGACCTATTTTCAGGCGAAGTCATTTTGGTTCCTACAGCTATCTTTAATTTGCTCATTAGCGTTTCGTATCATTTAAATCATAATCGTAGAGCAATACAATGTGCATTCTATCGTATCTGAAGGCGTACTTTCCTATGTGCAGTGTATTTATTGTGTATCTTCACATCGTATTATCCGTTATCTAATTTGATCCCATAGTTGCTTTGATGACTGTATCAGTATTCCACGTAAAGAAACAGTTGGTAGCATTAAGTGGCAATTACATATTGAGTTACAATCGTTGCAGTCTGAAGAAAGAAAATAATAACGCTCTTGGTATGTAAGTCCTAGGATAACGTACAAAAACTGTGTTGAAAAAAATACGCATATCGTGCAGTGACAGATAATTTAGTTCTAGCGAACAGTAGCGTTAGAACAGTTAAGTGAAATTAGTTTTTAATGAAATTTCAGAGAGACAGGAAAATTTGACAAAACAAAAATATTACTTCCTAGAAAACGGATGTTAACGCATATAGAACGCTAAAATATAACCATACGTACTGCCTCATTGCTGCAGTTCGAATTGCGTTAATGCCGTCTCTCAATATTTGCTTTTGCGACTGCATCCACTCTAAAGCAGAATGGTAAACTATTGTTCTGAAAACGACTGCAAACAGCAGATCAGCTCTGGTCCGCATGCTGCAGATGTTGGAGGGTTTCACAGCAGGCCACTGTTTACGAACGATTAAACAGATTAACGAAAACCTTCGATTTGTAAATCCATCCCGTTGTTTGCCGTCGCGTAAAAGCTAGCTTTTATTTTGCGAGGAGTGAACTACCACATGTGTACAGGTATTGGACAAAATGACGCTAGTTTCCCACATAGCTCAGGGTCGAGCCGCGAGTGACATCCAAAATAGATTTTCCTCCTAGGAATGCAGGCGTATTGACAGATTATACTCTGCATCATAGTCGACAGTGTATTCGTATTGACCGTCGCCAGAAAACTGTTTGAATCCTCTAACATCTGCTGAGAGTGAGCAATGTACATTCCATTGATTTTCCAGTGCAAATACCAGCGAAGAAGTAATATTCGAATTCCTTTAGTGGAGGCCACGTTGTTACGAACCCAGAACACCTTGATTCCAATATAACATGATTTATTTCTCACAAGAGGAACGTACGTCATGAAATACACAACAGAGATTAGCCATAGATAACCATTATCGTCAAAGCATCTATAAATACATTATCAACCCGGAATAACTCCTTCAGCCTGGTCAACTTCTAGAGGGATGACCAGTTAAATGGGACATTATATTGTGGATCATTCTGAAGTTCATAGGGTTACAGTTCGTATCTTCCCATCTCTTTCGTCACGAAGATCTTCCATCCGTGTCTTCCTCCACATGTGACGTATACGAACATCTTTCTGTCTAAGAACCACCGGCGTCATCCAGCTGGAGTTTTCCTGAACCTGTTTTTGATTGATTAGCTGCAGAGAAACTTTTGAGTGTTCCACCGCCTTCTGCTGCGCTGAAGCTCTTTGGTCAAACCCCTTTCAATTGGTGGTTCTGTTCATGTGACAATATTGCGAGTCGAATGTGTATAAGTGAATCTGTAATCGTCAGTGGCACAGATTCCACTCCCCCTCGTGTTCTTGGTCTTGAATTTAGTGCTGCTTCTATGCTGAGCAGGATTATAATGAAAACTTCTTCGTCCAGCAGCGACCGCCCTAAAATCTTCCCCACGCAACATTCGACAGATCCCGTCATCTGCTTCCACCATCCTCCCCAACAAGGCCCGTGTGGGGAGAAGAATTTCCATGTGCTAGCTTGTTGAGCGAGGTACTCGTTCGTCTTGGTTTCCGTGAGAGCCTACGAGAGCTCCTTCAGCTCTGTGTACGTAGAACGGAAGGTACCACCGTTGCCAGTGCTGGGCACTCCTTGTCTTCACAGAAACCTTTGTAGGGCTTGAGAAAATGTCAGTTGACATATCTGAAAATAGTTCCAGGTGCAGGGCTCGTGTTTTTGTGCATTTGAATGAAGTAATTTATCCCTTCTTCGTAACATGTCCTTGCTTGTCGTCTGGAGGGCCAGCAAAGTTGATGCCTGAGACTTCGAATCGTTTGAATGGTGAGAATCGTTCAGCAGTTATCGCAGTCTCTATTTGCTGAGAGAAGTAAGCCTTTACTATCTTGCGAGGCAGGCACCTGCATACAACATGTTTCATTGCATGTCGAGTTCTAAAAGTCCAGAATTATGTTGTCAGTTCAGATAACGCTACGTTTACTCCACGGTGCAGCAAGCGAATGCAGGTCTGCTGGATCAGTAAGCGGGTGAAGTGGTGCTGTTCACCGAGAAAAACTTCATGATGTTAGTATTTGGGTAATTCTCCGAACTGCAGACGGCCACCGAGACAAACAAGGTCACTATCCAAAAACGCGTTGAAACCATCTTGGAATTTTGTGGCAGAGGCAAGTTGTGCAGAGCATGCAGTTCGACCAGGATCAGTCCGAATCCACAAAGTACGTGCTTCGCGCAAGTCTGGTGCTGTAAGTTCTCCGAATGTCCTGTTTTCTTTTGTTAACTACCGTTTAAAGTGAACTGTTCATCAAGTCATTCACAACAATTTGTAGTAGTTGATATACCGTATTGCTGTTGGAGTAGATAGTCCTGTTTTGCCATGAAGACTTGGTCTATTAATTTCGTCTTTCTGACAAGGAATGGTCTTCTGTCTGTATAAGTCGTGGCCACTGTGTTCGGCTTTTTATTAACGAAGTAGCCCCATGGAACAATATAGTAGCATACTGAAGTAGTGAGTGAAATATAGGATTAGTTATACCATATGAAAACCCGACAGCAGCACAATAGCAGCACACGTATGGATAAAAGTGAGAAGATCTAACAGGTACATTGAAAAAGATTAGCCAGCTCCTGAAGAGACACGATATCTCATCTGTGTTCACGCCTCCAGAAAAAATACGACAGGTAATGAAGCCTATGAAGTACGATCTACGGATTAGAACAGCTGGAGTGTAGAAAATACGAACTCAGTGTGGTTGCTACTACGTCGGCCAAACAGTACGCTCTGTGGAGCAACGCTGTACAGAACACGAGAGCTACTTTAGCCTATACTACCCTCAAAAATCAGCCGTGGAAGAACACGGCTTAGAAACATCTGTCATTATGAGGACGAAGAGATTTTGGGACAGCGTCAAAAAGAAGTTGTAGAAATAAACGTCAACGCGGGTGACTGTCTGCAGCTCGGCAGAGCCTGGGATCCGAACACCGTGAAGCTGAAGCGGCGGAACGGTCACGCGACGAAAACATTATCACATTTAGCGAGGAAGAGAACACCACTGACGTCACAGCCAGCAGCGCTGCTATGTAACGGCGAGGCCACGGCGGCACGGTCATCGTTTACCACTTGACAATGGCCGATGAGAGCTCAAGCGAAATCTCATGGGATTTTTAACCACCTGACGCAGCTGGAAGCCCGAGAACATTTTATTAAAAATGTTATACTCACTATACCTACTGGACTGACGTTAGGGATGAAGAGGACTCAATGAAAATCCTTTCTTGCAGTTTTCTGTGTAGGTTTTAGCGAAACACGTAAAGTTTCCCTTCGAATGTGTACCAGATCAAATTTTACAGCTTTCTGTCCACCTCTGTTGTCTTTGACACTTCCTGGAGCCCTTATTTATACACTCCTGGAAATTGAAATAAGAACACCGTGAATTCATTGTCCCAGGAAGGGGAAACTTTATTGACACATTCCTGGGGTCAGATACATCACATGAGCACACTGACAGAACCACACGCACATAGACACAGGCAACAGAGCATGCACAATGTCGGCACTAGTACAGTGTATATCCACCTTTCGCAGCAATGCAGGCTGCTATTCTCCCATGGAGACGATCGTAGAGATGCTGGATGTAGTCCTGTGGAACGGCTTGCCATGCCATTTCCACCTGGCACCTCAGTTGGACCAGCGTTCGTGCTGGACGTGCAGACCGCGTGAGACGACGCTTCATCCAGTCCCAAACATGCTCAATGGGGGACAGATCCGGAGATCTTGCTGGCCAGGGTAGTTGACTTACACCTTCTAGAGCACGTTGGGTGGCACGGGATACATGCGGACGTGCATTGTCCTGTTGGAACAGCAAGTTCCCTTGCCGGTCTAGGAATGGTAGAACGATGGGTTCGATGACTGTTTGGATGTACCGTGCACTATTCAGTGTCCCCTCGACGATCACCAGTGGTGTACGGCCAGTGTAGGAGATCGCTCCCCACACCATGATGCCGGGTGTTGGCCCTGTGTGCCTCGGTCGTATGCAGTCCTGATTGTGGCGCTCACCTGCACGGCGCCAAACACGCATACGACCATCATTGGCACCAAGGCAGAAGCGACTCTCATCGCTGAAGACGACACGCCTCCATTCGTCCCTCCATTCACGCCTGTCGCGACACCACTGGAGGCGGGCTGCACGATGTTGGGGCGTGAGCGGAAGACGGCCTAACGGTGTGCGGGACCGTAGCCCAGCTTCATGGAGACGGTTGCGAATGGTCCTCGCCGATACCCCAGGAGCAACAGTGTCCCTAATATGCTGGGAAGTGGCGGTGCGGTCCCCTACGGCACTGCGTAGGATCCTACGGTCTTGGCGTGCATCCGTGCGTCGCTGCGGTCCGGTCCCAGGTCGACGGGCACGTGCACCTTCCGCCGACCACTGGCGACAACATCGATGTACTGTGGAGGCCTCACGCCCCACGTGCTGAGCAATTCGGCGGTACGTCCACCCGGCCTCCCGCATGCCCACTATACGCCCTCGCTCAAAGTCCGTCAGCTGCACATACGGTTCACGTCCACGCTGTCGCGGCATGCTACCAGTGTTAAAGACTGCGATGGAGCTCCGTATGCCACGGCAAACTGACTGACACTGACGGCGGCGGTGCACAAATTCTGCGCAGCTAGCGCCATTCGACGGCCAACACCGGGGTTCCTGGTGTGTCCGCTGTGCCGTGCGTGTGATCATTGCTTGTACAGCCCTCTCGCAGTGTCCGGAGCAAGTATGGTGGGTCTGACACACCGGCGTCAATGTGTTCTTTTTTCCATTTCCAGGAGTGTATATGCTCGATATCCCCTCATGTGCACACCACATAACCTTGCTGTTGGCAATACTTTAAAGTCCAACGTTTCTTTCCTTTGTCGATTACTACTTGTGCCAGCGGAACGGGGCAGAGCAAGATCAGGGATGTGACACCTGTTACCACGTACAGGGTGTGTAAAAACGCCTGTCAGAAACATTAGAGATGTAAAGACCTTACTTTTGTTCATATGAATAAGGTTCTGATACCTTTATCTCAGACGTGCATTTTTCCTCACTTTTGTGTTTACAGTATGTAATACACTTGTTTTGTTTCGTTTGACTGTCATTTGTTAGGTTTTAGAGTAACTTTCGTCACAACACATCATAACGATGTATACTGATCAGCCAGAACATTATCATCACCTATCTAATAGCTGGTATGTCCACCTTTGGCACGGATAACAGTGGCGACGCTTCGTGTCATGGAAGCAATGAGGCCTTGGTAGGTCGTTGGAGGGAGATGGCACCACATCTGCACACACAAGTCACCTAATTCTCGTAAATTCGGCCGAGAAGAGCGATGAGCTCTGACGGCACTTTCAATCAAATCCAAGATGTGCTCGGCTGGCTTCAGATCTGGTAAGCTGGGGGCCAGCACATCAACTGCAACTCGCCACTGTGTTCATCGAACCACTCCATCACACTCCTGGTCTTGTGATATGACGCATTATCTTGCTGAAAAATGTCATTGCCATCGGGATACATGATCGACATGAAGGGGTGCGCGTGGTCTGCAACCAGTGGACGATACTCCTAGGTTGTCATGGGCCTTGCATGAGTTCCACTGAACGCATGGATGCCCACGTGAGTGTTCCCCAGAGCGTAATAGAGCCGCCACCAGTTTATCTCCGTTCCACAGTAGAGACGTCTAGAGCTGTTCCGCTGAAAGGCGACAGATCCGCGTAGTCCCATCGCCGTAATGAAGACGGTATCGGGATTCATCAGACTATGCAACTATGCACTGCTAACACATCCAGTGTTGACAATCACATGATCATTTCAGTCGATGTCGAGGTGTTAACATGGGTACATGCAAGGGTCGTCGGCTGCGGAGGCCCACCGTTAGGAGTGTTCAGACACTGATGTTAGTTCCGCCACAGTTAGCCGCCTGTCTTGTTTTACCGGTCTGCCCAGCCTGCTAAGTCCGACATCTTTAATGGGAGGTTTCTGCCCAACCCCACGACGCCTGGACGTGGTTTCACCATAGTTTCGCCACATGTTGAAGGCACTCACGACAGCACTCCTCGAACACTCGACAAGTCGAGCAGTTTTCTAAATGCTAGTGCCGAGCGTCGGCGCCATCACAATCCACCCTGGTCAGACAGACCGCGAGCCTTCCCCATTCTACTCACGGACAGCGTGCCCACTTGATACATGCACCATGCGTGTTCTGACTGTCAATCATCCGTCGCCAGATGACGCGGCTATTGCTTGTGCGGGTTTATATCCATAGTAGGTCGGTTGTGATAATATTCTGGCTGATCAGTGTATGTGATCGAACTGACGGATATGCACTACATGAACGGCCTAGCAGATGGGAATACGGACGCAGCGTGTCAGCTTTATGTTGAACGTTGCCCTGGGAGACAGTTACCCCATGCACGAACGGTTTCTACGACTCCATCAACGCTTGTAAGAGGCCGGCTCATTTGAGATGAAAGTTAAAAATGGTGGGAGACTACGCGATGTACCGGATGATCAAAATGTCAGTATAAATTTGAAAACTGAATAAATCACGGAATAATGTAGATAGAGAGGTACAAATTGACACACGTGCTTGGAATTACATGGGGTTTTATTAGAACCAAAAAGGTACAAACGTTCAAAAAATGTCCGACAGATGGCGCTTCATCTGATCAGAATAGCAATAATTAGCATAACAAAGTAAGACAAAGCAAAGATGATGTTCTTTACAGGAAATGTTCAATATGTCCGCCATCATTCCTCAACAATAGCTGTAGTCGAGGAATAATGTTGTGAACAGCACTGTAAAGCATGTCCGGAGTTATGGTGAGGCACTGGCGTCGGATGCTGTCTTTCAGCATCCCTAGAGATGTCGGTCGATCACGATACACTTGCGACTTCAGGTAACCCCAAAGCCAATAATCGCACGGACTGAGGTCTGGGGACCTGGGAGGCCAAGCATGGCGAAAGTGGCGGCTGAGCACACGATCATCACCAAACGACGCGCGCAAGAGATCTTTCATGGGTCTAGCTATATGGGGTGGAGTGCCATCCTGCATAAACATCGTACGTTCCAGCAGGTGTTTATCAGCCAGGCTGGGGATGATGCGATTGTGTAACACGATGGTCATGCGCAGCCACTGACGTTTTGCTGTCCAGCGCCATCTGTCGGACATTTTGTGAACTTTTTTTTTTTTTTTTTTTGTTCTAATAAAACCCCATGTCATTTCACGCATGTGTGTCAATTTTTACCTCTCTATCTACGCTATTCCGTGGTTTATTAAGTTTTCAAATTTGTACTGACTTTTTGATCACCCGGTATGTGCGCCTGGGCTTGAACACTCCGGATGAAACTTCATCGACTAGTAAAGGGAGAATTCTGTGAAGGGAGGAAGACGTTAATCGTATGACAATCTCGGACGTTCCAATCAAATTTGATTCCATCGAAACAGTTGTGCGCAGTGCCTATGCTATATTTGCGACTAACTGCTGAATACCTTTTAATCTTTTGAAATATTCTGTATGAAAATCTTCTACACCCATATCGCTTCAGCGTATATAAGGTTTAAATGATGTAGACTGCTAGCCAAAAGTAACGTTCTATCGGAGTACGTTAGGTCAGTATGTTGGGTTTCTGCAGTTTTTTAATGTAATTTAGTCACTAATGTGGGTAGCCATTGACGTGGTGGGATGTTCAGTTGTCATAACAAACACGACTGGGCTATAAAAAAAATAAAAAAACTCATGACTTGCGACAAGATAGATATCAACGTTCAGCCTCGACGTCTGGGGTGGGGTCATTCGAAGAATGTGGTTTATGCACGTTGGTGGTAAACCTCATTTTACACGGAGAGTTTGCCTGTATCTGGATAAACAGTTTTGGAATAGATGGTATGGTCGAGAGAAATCCGTTGCATGTCCTGCCAGATGTTCAGATTTGAATTCAATGAATCTTTTCTTTACTTTGAGGGCATTTAAAATCCCTGGTGTATTCAGCTTCCGTACTCAACGTCGATGCCGTGACGGTGCGTATCCAAAATTGATTTAACATACCAGGAGTTTTCCACAACGTACGGCAAAACATAGGACGCAGACTCCGGGGATTCATCGAAGCAGGCGATCTCCTCGAAAAACTTATAAACGTAAATGATTTTGGTAAATGTGTCATTTTTGTGTCATGAATAAACAAATCCATTCATAAATGTAAATGTGTTTCTGCCGAGAGTAGTAAATCCTTTCATGCTCCTCCATCGAAAGATTTATGGAGCCATGTTCAGATGAACTTTTTCTAATGTTTTGATGTCAAGAATAAATCCTTAAAGTTCCGACACAAGTATTTATACGCCCTATACATGTAGGGGGCTGTGATTTGTGTATTTGTTTAAGGTTGTTTGGATGTTGTTGCGAGTACAAGAACGAGCACAAACGTTATTTGCAGTTTCAATTTATGCTGTTTTACCATGTCTTAGCCGTCCCGGAAACGTGAAGTCAACCACCCCTTGGGCCTTTATTGCTATGTGTGGGTACGTCGCATATTACTGATTGCAGTAGCGTGACTTTAACGGAAGAAATGGTGAATATTTGTTGCATTTCATACAACTAAAACGACTTTTTGTACATTAGTAATTACTTTGCATTGTGCAGTGATACGAACATTTTAATTCGTTGCCATGCAGCTGGAGTGTTGACGAGGCAGTATTACCTTTTTATAAATACATTTTTGAGGTAGTCAATGCCCGCAGCTCGTGGTCTTGCGGTAGCGTTCTCGCTTACCGAGCACGGGTTCGGATCCCGGCGGGGTCAGGGGTTTTCTCTGCCTCGAGATGACTGGGTGTTGTGTGTCTTTCATCATTATTGACTCGCAAGTCGCCGAAGTGGCGTCAGCTAAAAAGGACTTGCAATACGGCGGCCGAACAACCCCGCATGGGGTCTCCCGGCCAACAATGCCATACGATCGTTTCATTTCATTTTGAGGTAGTCAATGACATGAAAGGCGGAGACAGCAGAGAAACAGTCAGGCGCAAATTTTGCGCCACTTGGACGTGGGATGCGTGTTAAGATGATTTTTCAGCATGTTCTCTGCAGCGTGCCTCCGAAATGAGATCAAACATTTCCGCAGACGAACAACGTCACTTCTAAAGGGGCAGGGTTACAAATTAAATGTTTATAACGACTGTTTCTCGAAAAGATGATCCTCTGAGTTAAAGGCTATTGAAGTAACCAATAACTTGAAACGAAATAATTACCGAAGTTTCCATGAGGATTCGTGAAAACGCCACACGCATTTGCTGCACTGACCCTACCGCTATTACAGCAATCCGCGTTGCAGTATGCAGACTAACCTAGCAAAACCCTGCTGCAACTGATTTCTACTACCCTCAACGAAATTCTGTTAGTTTTCCTCATCACTGGTTGTGCACTGGTATTTATCAACAATGTATGCATTGTTTACAAGTTTTATTGTGTTCATAAATTCTTTCTGACCACGAACACAAATAATAAATTGTGCTGCAAAACTTACTCGTCCTGCGGCTGTGGAATGGATCCACGTTCAAAAATCGCTGCTCCTCCCTGCCACTAGGAATGAATCAGTCTCCCTTCATCCAGAGCATTTCTGTGAATACTGTTCCGATTAATGTGAGCGTCAAGTGTCGGAGACTCATCAAATAACATTAACCTGGCGGCCCTATTTATTTACTTATTTCAACCATCCATAGAGGAACAGTCTATCAAATTAATCAGTGAACCATAGGCTACTAATTAATTTCAGGAGAAGAACGGCGGGACGTTACTACCCCAATAGTTTTGCATGGGCAAAGTTGTTTTGAATTGGTATGCAATTAAATACATTATTTTCTTCAAAGTCATTAAACTATAATAAACACAACCGTAGAGAAAGAGACCATTTGGTACGGCCATCGTAGCCGCCAAAACATAGGCCACGAAATGTCTTCGCCTTTCATTTCATTTGCCAGATACGTTTAATCTAGCTGGGATTAACACACGAGGGGTGATGGGTGATCCAGACTCAAAAATCCTAGTCGCAGATGTTCTCGTCTGGCAAAGTATTAGCATCACAACATTTTATTGCAACTTACAATCTTCTTTTTCTCTACTTCTTCCTGGTGGTTTTTGCCGTCACCACGGGGTCTGCAATGTCATATGTATTTTGCATTATTAATGATAGTTGGTGGATAGATGCGCTTCGTAATCCATCACTGCCCCACGGAAGTAATTGGTCCACCCCATTCGTCTGCATCTTGAACCAGACGTTCAAGTGAAATGACACAATTTCAGAGACTTTACTGGTCTCATACAGATATGATTTTACGTACACAGATTGAAGCAGCAGAGGAAATTTGCACCAAGTTCGGGAATCGAACATGAGTCTGCTGCTTACTAGGCAGGCGTATTAGCCACTAAGCCACCTTCGCACAGCGGTTCACATAATTGCACGGATTACCCTCCTCGATCCAAATTCTCACTGCCGTCCCAGTCTACTGTAAATTCCTCCTTACACACGAACAGAGTTGCAGAGATTCTCCACGTTCTGGAATACGCCTCACCATCAAATGTATGTGAGGGATCCAGCCTGAAACAAAGGTGCAGGTACTTATACAAATGAAATGACACAGTTTCATAGACTAGGGCAGCAGTGAGAATTTGGATAGAGGAGGGAGGCCTACCAGGGTAAACCATGCAGTTTTGAGAACCGCTGTGCGAAGGTGACTTAGTTGCTAACGCAATTGCCTAGTAAGCAGGAGACTCGGGTTCGATTCCCGGCCTTGGTATAAATTTTCGCATTCCGCTTCGGTCTATATACGTAAAATCAGATTTTGAAGCATGAAGAAGTTACCTACGTGTTTGCGTGGCGTGTATATAAGACGGAGCGTGGTTCCGAATCTGGTGTTTTCGAAAATGGATGTGGGAAACCGACCAAAAAGCCATATCCAGGCCTGCCGGCTCACTACCCCTGAACGTCAGTCCGCGAGACGGGATCGGCCCGGGTCAGTTTCGCGTCCCTGAACCCCGGAAGCGATGCGTTAACGCGGGTTTTATACATAATTATACTGAAGCTTAATAAGTATCGATACTAACTCTGAGGACAGTACGTGCAGAAAATCTAGTTTTCTTTTCAGTCTAATATTAGCTGCGTTATGTACTCCGCAGTTATCTCCGTGTTGCATACAAATGCTCTGACGCCGGTTTCACGTTGTGACGTCAGCATTTCGAGCATCGCAAATGTGGGATGCGATGATATTCTACGACGTTTCTGGAGTTTAGAAACATTGGAGATCACAGAGAAGCAAACAAGAACTCAGAATTCGAAGGAACTGACCTTGTAGCAAGATTTCTCATCATCCTTCTACATCGAAGATGAAAGAAAAGTGGTTTCTTCTCCGAGGAAACCCAACGTTACGGTGCCTAATAATCTTCAGCAAGCAGAGAAGAGATTTGTTTCACTGGAGAGAGAGAGAGAGAGAGAGAGAGAGAGAGAGAGAGAGAGTAGCAATTGCAAAGGACAGCAACCTGAAACACATTTACGTGGTGCAAATGATAAACTAAATCAAGAAGAGGCATGTGAAGTTCTCCCACCACCCGCCCCGCTCCCTCACCACCCTCGGACAGATATAGAGAGACACAATTTATATGCGACATCAGGCAGTAAAGAAACAAAGTTGGGTGTCATGAGAGGGAGGATTTAATTCGTCGGCTCGTCGAACGAGAAGAATGCACGTTCAGTGAATGACTCTTTAGAAACGGGTCCTAATTTATTCTCTGGCAGTCTCTCAACATTACTATATCCAGTCTATGTCCAGTAGCATTAATTATCAGTTCACTGAATGAATCTTTAGGAATGGGTCCTAATTTATTCCCTGGCAGTCTCTCGGCATTCCTATATCCAGTCTTTGTCCGGTAGCATTAATTCTCTGTATCAAAGAAGCATTTCCACACAGGAAAGACAGAGAACTCGCGAGCTTTCTTTTTCTTTTTTGGGCTTAAAGTACTCCCAGATCAAGAAGAAGACTGTATTACAACTGACGGATTGACGACCTACAGCTTCGCCCGCCTACCTTTCGGACTTACCTGTAGCCTGTTCCCTCTTGCAGCATCACTGATAAACCTTAGTGCAATGCACAGAACGACTTGTTCAATGTTGTTCAGAGCAATGTCATCGACTTCACAGAATGTCCTGTCACTAAGAGAGAAGTACTTCGAAACACTGCCAGATTGTATCACCCATTTGGCCAAGAGGAAGGGTTTTTGACATAGTCATAATGTAGATAAGCGATATGCGTTTATTGAACGTTGCGGCTTCATTAAAACCTTTATGGCAAGTATAATGCTTTTTTTCTGATTGTTAACTAGTTTCGGCTAAGTTAATTAGCTCTTTTCATATGACAAAAAATTTTGTTGTTAACTTAGCAGAAACTAAATATCAATAAAATAAAATTATACTTGCGATCTTGGCTAATAAAGGATTTTTTCTGAAATCATTACTTTCAAGAGGAATTGAACTGGATGAGCTCTTACTTTTCGATCTTGGCAAACACTGGCAAATGTAGATATCACATTTGCCACCATGTTTACAAATACGCATCATGTTTACACATGATCGGTTGGTGTTTCTAAAGACACTGAATCATAAGTTCATGTTTTCCGACGCATCATAAAAAGTCTAGGGAGAACCCGCCAGTGTAGCCGAGAGCGCTAACGCGCTGCTTCCTGAACTCGGGTAGGCGCGCCGGCACCGGATCGAAGCCGCCCGGCGGATTAACGACGAGGGCCGGTGTGCCGGCCAGCCTGGATGTGGGTTTTAGGTGGTTTTCCACATCCTGCTAGGTGAATACTGGGTTGGTCCCCATGTTCTGCCTCAGTTCCACAGCTCGCAGACATCTGAACACTTTCGCACTATTCCATGGATTACACTCGACACAGACATTTGGGGTACACTAATTCTGTCCCCAGGGGTACGGGGTGGCGGCAGGAAGGACATCTGGCCACCCTTTAAACATTAACATGCCATATCCGATTAACGATGGCTGACCCTGCGTAACTGCGGGACAAGGCTCAAGCGATAGAATAAAATGTCTAGGGAGCAGTCCTTTATGTACCATGCCCTACTTCAACCATAACAGCAGTCCGTTAAGTTTTTATCAAAAACATACAAGCTCCCATCAAGAGTTGGCCGGAACTTTAGCAACACTTCTTGAATCGAGACTACATTACTTCTGTAATACTACGAGCTGCGACACGAGCCATGGAACACTGTGGATGACTCAGCTGTAGCGTTAGGACGGCACCAGTCATTCTATGAAATATAACAACACGGAGATTCTGGCATGCACTTCCAGCTTCTGGGATATTGCAGTTAAGAAAGCAGTTGAGATGTAAGTAGCGAGTAACCTTGTAAATAGAGATGGAGGTTTCTGGTTAAATTCTGGGTAGAATCTTATCTCTATCTTGTCAAAAAATAGAGGGACAAAAAAAATGGCTCTGAGCACTATGGGACTTAACTTCTATGGTCATCAGTCCCCTAGAACTTAGAACTACTTAAACCTAACTAACCTAAGGACATCACACACATCCATGCCCGAGGCAGGATTCGAACCTGCGACCGTAGCAGTCGCGCGGTTCCAGACTGTAGCGCCATTAACCGCTTGGCCACTCCGGCCGGCAATAGAGGGACAGATTTAATACTACCTCGATCATTGTTTAGCAGTTTTCACTATTGATAACTGCTGTCATCGGTCGTCTTTGGTTGTGTAATGATGCTAGTGTTTACAGGTTGTGCGTGCGTGAGTGTTATCTTTCTGGAATTGCTCTGCAAACTGAGGTTTTAAAGGGTATGCGTGTGTGAGTGTGTTATCTTTCTGGAATTGCACTGCAAACCGAGGTTTTAAATTCAACTGCACAGTGCTTACTAGCTGCAATTTTGCCTTTTACAGGTGGTCACCTGTCGAAATATCTGCGGTGGTCGATGACGTTACCCGGTTGCATTTCTTGTAAGTTATTGGAACATTATCCGGTTTCGTAGACTGAAATACTGTCGGGAGAGCGGTGTGCTGACCACATGCCCCTCCGTATCCGCATCCGGTGACGCGTGTGGGCTGGGGATGGTACGGCGATCGGTCGGTTCATGCCCAGCTCGGGCGGAGTTTAGTTTTTTTATTTGAACATCATATACACCGGAGAAACTCAGATTGCACAACAATGGACTCAATCTGTAAATGACAGTTACATTAGCATCTCTGTCGTGGATCTCATATATTTCAGACTTTGAGAAGAAGGGAACATTTATAGGTGGTCCTTAAACATGGTGTATTAGCAGATATTATTACTTTTTGGTGTGCGTCAAGCAATTCATAGCCTTCATGTTAAGAATATGAGATGGCTGCATGTGTTTGTGGCTGGGCTAGACGGGACCAGGCGTTTGTCAGCAATAACTGTGATCATCACGGTTTATGCTCTGTACCAAAATCTTGATAAATCCTCCAGTAGCTTTTGAAGTGCCTCTCACCAGGCATAGCAACAAATTGTATGTACCCTTGGCACTCTGCAAAATTCTACCCTGAATCTTTTTTGCTCTCGACTTATTCCTTTTTCTTCCACACTAATAAACATTGTCTTGACAAAAAAGGTTCCTTAAGAAACCAATCCAGACTAATCCCTAATTTTCCTATCTTGCGGAAAATCGGAATCTATGCAGTACCTTGGGTCGAAAATTACCTAATCCTTGCAAAGAGCTCAGGCTCGTCCATTGTGCACATTAGCCCCTGTCTCCCGCAATCAGTATATTAATGACCAGCCAGATAATACCAATAAAAACTACAAGTATTTCGCAGGTGATACAGTCACCTACAGGTTGAGTCAGGAAGAAAGACGCATGATTTGAGGGTTGACAGTATTGGTGATTCTCATTAAAATAATGATGGAAGCTGAAGAAATGAATTAAAAATTTAAGCCATGGCTAGAATTTGAACGGACGTCTCCTTGTTTATAGGCAGATGTGCTAGCCAACAGCACTTTAGCGTTAAAGGAAAGACAGTTGCACGGATTACCCTAGTCCAGTTTCCTCCCTAAGACAAACTTCAGTTCACGTCTTCAGCTAAATTTACTCTTCTTAAAGCCTCACTATTCATTTCTTCAGCTTCCATCTTTACCGTAAATAAAGTAGAGTCTCATGTGTCTCAAGGAAGATTTAATTATATCTCAATAAAATACTCCAAATGAAAACACACCCTTTTATTAACCATTTCCTCACCAGCACTCACATTCGAATACAACTAGAGCGGTATTAGCCTACTTAGTGTTGTCTGTACTGACCGTTTCAACATGTGAGGGATTCGGTATTACTGATGACCAACCCATTGATTCATTTGTGTTAGGGAACAAATTTAATGAAGTAAGGTATCTTGATTTCCTTCAAAATGTATTAGCAAAATACTTGGAGACTATTCCTCTGAAAATATGTTGATTATAATTCCAGCATGATGCAGTCCTTCCCATTCCGTGCAGACAGTGACACAGTGCCCTACTGGAGCATGTCCTGGGCTTTGGATCGGTCGCCGTGGAGTCACTTTTCGGCTACGAAGATTATCCTATCTTACGCCATTAGGTTACTGTTTGTGAGGTTGTCTTGAGAGCGAAGTCTATAACAGCCGTCCGGACATAAAGGAGGACCTTCCTGCTCGTAATTTACATGTGTGTGGCGGGGATGGTCATCGAAAGCTCGAGGATTTTATTCGAATTGACGCGGCTTGAAAACCGAGAACGTTTTATCCACGTATGCCGTCGCAAAAGACTCCGAGGATACATGTGTGTCCTCAAGCACAGGACTGTACGAGTGAGAACATGTGAGCAACACAGCAGTTGTCTACAAGAGCTGAAAAATGTATTGTAGTTGATGGTGGACTTTCTGAGCGTCTTTTGTGAGGAAACGTTCACAATTAAACAAAACGTCTTATCGCAATGTTATATTTACTGTCATCTGCATTTGTCATGTTCCTCATTATTATCATTAGTTTCCTTGGAAACTATTAAGATCAGGACATACGTTCACACGACGCATATTCTTCAGAATCCTCAATACTATCACCCCTCAAAGCACGTACCTTTGCTCCTGACTCGCTCTGTGGAATGCAGTAATGTCTGAAGAAAGCTTCGCTAATATTCAATACAATCTTGGTAAGATTTAAAAGTGGTGCAAATTATGGCAACTGGCTTTAAATGTACAATAACGCCTAATTAGGCACAAACGAAATGAAAAAATCTCTGTGCCGTATGACTACAATATTATTAATTCGCAATTAGACTCAGCCAACTCACTAAAATATCTGCCTCTAAAAATTTGTAGTGGTATGGAATAGAACAATCACACAGGCTTGGTTATAAATAAGTATGTGCAGAGGTCCGTTCATTTACAGATCACTGGGGAGACACAGTCAGTATACAAAGGAGGCTGGTTACAAAACACGTATCTTAGAATTTTGGCTGAACATGTGGGACCCATACCAACTAGGAGTAATAAGGGAAGTTGAACAAATACCAAGAATGGCGGCATTAGAGGTGACATGTTTCTTTGAGAGTCACAGAAGTCCTGAGAAACCTGCATTAGTAGATGACCCAAATCATCCCATGAAAGCTTGCTTACAATATTTCGAAAACCAATGTTATGTGACGAATCTAGAGATATTCTTGCGTCCCTTACGTATCTCTACTGTATGAAGACAAGATTATACGCATTACAGCAAACTAATTACGAAGAGGAACTTAGCCTTCTTTATTCCAGCGCTCTGTATTAGCTTTCAATAGGAGGAAACATTTTGCACCATACCGCGCACTTCCCAGTTTTCTTTCAGAGTTCGTATGTAGGTGTAGATGTAGATGGTAGTGCGTATCACAGTGATAAACTGGATAATATCTCTTGATCGACGTCGTGTGTCTAGGCTGCGCATTCGAAGCCATCGAGTAAACAGCTGCGATGTAAACGTCGATTTGAGATCATTCCCTTCTGCGGCGCCTATTTCTTTCTATACGTTGGTTGATGGTTCAAATGGCTCTGAGCACTATGGGACTTAACTTCTGAGGTCATCAGTCCCCTAGAACTTAGAACTACTTAAACCTAACTAACCTAAGGACATCACAGACATCCATGCCCGAGGCAGGATTCGAACCTGCGACCGTAGCAGTCGCGCAGTTCCAAACTGTAGCGCCTAGAACCGCTCGGCCACTCCGGCCGGCCACGTTGGTTGAAATTTTGACTGACATGTAGTACAGTTTTTAAGTAATTTGTACTGCCATTTAAATGGGTTGGTTGAAATTTGCATATTGAATATTCCCTTGTGTGTTGCATTCTTAATTTCAGTTCAAGTGGCTTGAAGCGTTGCAGATACGGCGTTTTTAGCAGAGATTTGTAACTCAAGTTACTGATAACTTCTTGTAGTGTAATTATAATCACTAGTCCTAGTGTCAAAGTGTCATCTGTCACTAGAACATAAACGAAAATTGTTCCTTGGTGTCGTGGTCCCTTCTCCCTTCGTTCCACATTTTTAAGTTTTATGTTTACTGAGCGATACGTAACTTTTATTTTATCGTGTGATATTCCACTTAACGTTTTGGGTGAAATTAATGTACTGAGATATTTCCACTTCCTGCGTTCAAATTCCAGCAGCCGTGGAATATTACACTACGGCATTGTTAGTACAGAGTGATTCCTTTGTTAACAGTTTTTGTATATATGTAAGTTAAATGGTGCGTGTTTTTTTTGACGAGCGTTGTCGTATAATAGTTACAGCTGGCTTGGCTATTACTGTCACTGAGGACACCTCCTGGCAAAATTATTTACCGTGTGGCATGTCGAATTACGTGTGTCGATTTGGGCACTGAAGGCGTTACGGCATGGAGTAGGAAACGAGAAGATACTTTGTTTCCATAAATTAACACAACCGGTCGTCTTTTGTTTTAATCTTCAATTTTTATTTTCCGTTACCGGTATCGAGTCGCTTACCAGTTCATCAGGATGTGGTACATATTTACTGCATGTTTACAGCATCGTGGCTGTGGCAAGTTGTAAGAGGAAACACGTAAGCACTGAATGTTGCGAGACTTATTTACATAATGAGATCGACTTTATTGCATTACTTAGAGTTATTATTATATGTAGTACTTGTGAGGTGGTATAAAATTAATGTTTCTGGAAACGTACAGTATGTTTTCAAGAATAATGTATGCTGCAACAAGAAACTAACAGATACTAATAACTGTAAGTAATGCATTTAAGTCGTTCTCATAAAGTAAATAAGTCTCTGGACATTCAATGTTTATGTGTATCGTTTTTAGGGTTCCGTTACCTCAACCAATAATAACACAACTCTTACAGGATCTCTTTACTGCCCATCTGTCCGTCTGTCTGTCGGGTGGACGTACGAAATTGCAATGTATATCACTTAGTAAGATCTGTTGTGCCTTGACGGTGTAATAAATAAGTCAATGCAACAAAAAGATAGGGACATTTATGCCATGTATTATTCTCGGAAAATGACTCATCATAGTGCACTTCCCTTTCGTCTAGAATCACGAAATTAGTAACAAGCAAGATTCCGAATTATAACCAAAGCAAAAATTCCGAAAATTGTTAATTTGTAATTATTTCCTACGAATTTTTTTTACGTGACTGTGTCTCCGTCTGTCCGTTAAGTCTCCTTTTTCTCAGGAACGGATAGACGTATTAATTTGAAATTTATGTCACCTACTAAGAACTACAGCCTCTTGGCAGTGTAATAAATGTAAGATTCTAAGTCGATGCAACCAAAAGATATGGCAATTTATGTCACATATTTCAATAGCATGAATTTGGCAAGAATAATGGCGTCACAGTACAAGTAAAGAGAAACATCCCAAACTGTTAATTTGTAATTATATCATACGCAAAAGATATTTCTTTTGCAATTTGTTATCCGACTTCAAACTTGAAATTAAAATATTCTCGAAAGTCTTGGAGTCCCTGGGGCCGATATCTGGTGAATATCAATGTCGACAACAGACAAGAATCGTCAAGATTCTCGATTCCTAGCATGGATGAACTGTTCATTGTTGCATACATAATTAAGTCTGAACGGAACCCTCAATGTGCGAGTTATCACATCTGGCCAGCTTTTAACATACTGTCACATCTATATGACTGCAGAATGCTGCAAACATGTACTAACAGTACCAACTGATGATGAGTTGCTGGGCGATTCGAAACCAGTAATGGAAAATAAAAGTTGAAAAATAAGACAAAAGGTGAGTGGTTGCAGTAATTTCTGGAAATATTTATTCATGACAGTCGCAGTGTTCCGCACCCAGTGGACGAAAGTTCCCTTTTTTGGATACGTCGCAATGATTGAACTAGATACGTTTCTCATCTTGACTGTGAAGTTGCAATATATTCCTTCTTGTATTGTACTGTTCATTTCATGGCATAGATTTTATCGTGAGGGTTCTCCCGAAATGCATCCTAAGATAGTAAATAAAATTAAATCTGGCGATCAACATTCATTTTGAGCTGTTGTCCAGTAAACGTCTCCGCGCTGCTTACGGATACAACCAATACTGATGCGAAGTAAAATACTGTGATCCTTGTGCAGCGCCACGTGGGAATAAGAATAACGGTGACACGAAGCATAACTCTCTTCCTGTGGTTCGAGCAGAAATCGAAGCAGAGAAGTGTGGAGTCGGAAGAATAGATGTGAAATAAAATATTCAGGCGGGAAAAGAGAGTTTGTGAAGTAAATCTAACTTTATCTGCGGCTGGAGCGCTTACGTAGGCGGACAGGCGCCGGCAGGGAGGAGGAGGCGTTCCCTGGGGAGCAGGGCCAGCAAGGGCGGGCGCAGGGCACGGCAGGCTGGCAGGTATCGACAGGCCACCCGAGGGGGCGGGGGCTGGGGGGCTGGGTGGCTGGGGGGCTGGGGGGCTGCCACTGCGGTGGCGAGGTGCGGCTCCTCACGTACCACCGCGACACGCCAGGCCGCTCCTTAACTGCTTCTCGCTCCCGTGCGTGAGGACGTAACCTCCGGGGAAAAAATACCACTTGACAGAGAAGCTGAGTAGGTTGTACAAAGCTTGGCGTCGTTAAGCTGTAGAGTACGCAGTATCATTGTTCGATACAAGATTTGTTAGTCTAGATCACAAAGTGTTCACTGCTGGTGGTTAAAGTTGCAACACAATGAAGGTGACATGCAACAGATGTCAGTTATGTTAACTACCCGTACATGCATGGTTAAGCAAGTGATCAGCATTCCAGTGCAACCATACAAACAACGTGAGAATATCGCATCTACATTGAGGTGACTAAACTCACAGGATCCCTCCTAATACGATGTCGGATTTTCTTTTTTCCCGTCGTTGTGCAGCAACTCGACATGGAATGGGCTCCACAGGTCGTTGGAATACCCACGCAGAACTACTGAGCCATTCTGCCTCTAGAGCCGTCCATAATAGTGAAAGTGTTGCCGGTGCAGGATTTTGTGCACGAACTGACATCTCGATTACGTCCCAAAAACGTTCGATGGGATTCATGTGGGGAGATGTGTGTGGCCAAACCCTTCGCTCAAACCTTGTGGATAACATCGGAAGTTCACTGAGGCTTTTTGCGGATGATGCTGTGGTACATCGAGAGGTTGTAACAATGGAAAATTGTACTGAAATGCAGGAGGGTCTGCAACGAATTGACGCATGGTGCGGGGAATGGCAATTGAGTCTCAATGTAGACAAGTGTAATGTGCTGCGAATACACAGAAAGAAAGATCCTATATCATTTAGCTACAATATAGCAGGTCAGCAACTGGAAGCAATTAATTCCATAAATTATCTGGGAGTACGCATTAGAAGTGATTTAAAATGGAATGATTATATAAAGTTGATCGTCGGTAAAGCAGATGCCAGACTGAGATTCATTGGAAGAATCCTAAGGAAATGCAATCCGAAAACAAAGGAAGTAGGTTACAGTAAACTTGTTCGCCCACTACTTGAATACTGCTCGCCAGTGTGGGATCCGTACCAGATGCGGTTGATAGAAGAGATAGAGAAGATCCAACGGAGAGCAGCGCGAAAGCGTTACGGAGATGCTAGATAAACTCCAGTGGAAGACTGCAGGAGAGACGCTCAGTAGCTCGGCACGGGCTTTCGTTAAAGTTTCGAGAACATACCTTCACTGAGGAGTCAAGCAGTAATTGCTCCTTCGTACGTATATCTCGCGAAGAGACCATGAAGATGAAATCAGGGAGATTAGAACCCACACAGAGGCATACCGACAATCTTTCTTTCCACGAACAATACGAGACTGGAATAGAAGGGAGAACCGATAGAGGTACTCAAAGCACCCTCCGCCACACACCGTCAGGTGGCTTGCGGAGTATGGATTTAGATGTAGATGTAGATGCAGAATGTTCCTCGAACCAGTCGCATGCAGTTGTTGCCCTGTGACATGGCGTATCGTCATTCCATCGTTATTTGGGAACACGAACGGCTGGAAATGGTATCCAAGTCAACAATCTGTTCAGCTGGACCAGAGGACTCAGTCCATACCGTATAAGTACAGCCTACTCCATTATGAAACTACCACCAACTTGCACAGTGCCTTGTTGACAACTTGGGGCCATGGCTTCATGTGTGTGCGCCATACTCGAACCGCGTGATCAGCTCATACCACTTGAAATCGGAACTCATCTGGCCAGGCCACGGTTTTCCAATCGTCTAGGGTACAACTGATACGGTCACGAGCTCAGGAGAGGAGCTGCAGGCAATGTCGTGCTGTTAGCAAAAGCAATCGCGTCGGTCCAGAGATGGGGCCCCTCCACGCCCGCACCAACGTGGTGACCAGACCAAAAGTTCTACTGTCACCTCCGTCAACATGTTAGTTATCTAGTAAGTGGATCGCAGGATGCTGGGCTGTGATGTTATCCGTGCGTCTGGGTAAGACTGTAAGGTGTCAGGCAAATCCAACACCTTCCACGAAAACCCTGACATGATAAGCAAATCCAGTAGTATGTCACATAGCTCCGAATAAATCGTGACATTAAATTAACCAAAGCAATACGAGTAACGAGTGAGCAAATGGAATACCACAGACTAACACAAGAATGCCTAAATGCATGTCATACCTTCCCACCGTGAGACAGACGCAGTTCTGAGGGGAGAAACGAGAAGCCGAGAGCAGAACCGTGTTAAGCTAGAAGGCCCTACGATACGGGACGGACTGAACACCCACGTCGCCAGCTAACCACTAGGACCACCCAAGCTGCAAGTTTTAGCGTGAAACTTTTTCGCGTCTCTGTCACGTTGCAAACTTTAAAAACATTGCCCCACCACGAAAAGTATAACGTTTCTCATTGGATAGACAGAATTCTCGTAGACGGAGCTTAAGGTTAACATTGATACCCTGATTGGTCAGATGAAAACACAGCCAGATAGTTTTTTTTTTTCAAAACGAACTTCGGTAAATTGTAGTAAGGAGAAGTTAGGAGAGAGTTGCTTCGGAGACGGCGAGGTGAGCGGAGCTATGCTGTCTGCCGCCCCGTGACGAACACCTACAAGGTAATGAACGCACGCGATGCCGCATAACAGTGTATAAAGCTTCACTCAGAGCTGCCTTTTTGCGTAATACTAGTGTCGATCGTCAATTAAAGCTCATGGTGTTCACATTTGCCACTTGAAGTAAAATTCTGAAACGCGATGATTTTTCTGTTATATAGTTATTGAGAAGCCACACCTGCCACTGTAATTTACGACAAGTTAGATAAGTAATTAAAGATAATTGAGGATCACTGTAGACCATTTTGATAGTTTTCTCTTTTGTGAAACTTAATTTAAACCTAGATTATAGATGTGATCTGGTATAGGTCATCCTTCGATCCATTGTAGATCTTGGAAACCCATTCAGGGAATATTCGTTCACATTTTTGTTGAACGCAGTTAGTTTTTACCATCCTGTATTAAAACATTTCCTTTTATCAATAGTGCAATTTATAAACAATGTTTTGTGAGTAGAATAAAATATCCAATGGTAAACTTAACTGCTTTTTCGACGTTATTTTACCAGCTAACTAAAAATAGGAAAGCCTTGAACCCCTCCCACTAAATTTAGTTAGTATTAAGATTCTTTTACAGGGAGTGCAGTGGAGCTGACGCTGAAATCTTTAAGTATTTGGTTATATCATCGCTAGTCTCACTGAACTCTTCTGAATTCTACATGTCATGTGTGGTCTGACGTCTTCTTACCAGCAACAGGTCCCAGGTTCAAACAAGTCAATTCCCTAAAAAACACGCTCAGAGCGTCGTTGCGTGAAAGTGGTAGGGAGACACGATATAGAACAAACAGACACCACGCAGAATGTTAAAAGACTACGCATTAACACGGTCCATCAGGTGATAGATAGTGGACGAAACGTGAGTGGGGGTAGCGATTTGAAGAGCAAAGGTAAAAAAGTGCCAAGGCTAGTGCCAAGGCTCTGCGACAGTGGGATGGGTAGTAAGAGCAGTAGTGGCTTACTAGCTGCGATAGTTCATGCAAGGTTGGATTTGTTAGTATGGGTATCATGCATCATTACCGTGGCAAGCGATGGTATGTATCCCGGTTGCTGCAGCCGCTACATTCCTGGACAATCAAGATCGTTATATAGTAGAGGGAGATCGGCCATGGATCATCTCACTGTGTGGGGGATGTGTGGAGCTTGTCTGCATGCAGTGTACGGTACGGCTTCCCTGTGTGGTGCCAGTTATTCGGCAGTGTGTTCCAGCTGCATATCCAGTAATGGCGTCTGATTAACAGGGGCTCACCTGTACCGTAGTGTTTGCGTGTGCTTGGGCATAGATGTTAGGTCCTTACAAGTATGTCTTTTGATCTTTTATGTTTCCATCTATTGTTGTGGTCGTAGTTCCCCAGATTCAGAATAAACGGGTTCTGCGAATGTCTGGAGTTTCTGTATAGTCTTGTGGTGAGTTTTTGGATTACCTCCGTGAGAGTCTCAAGTCGGTATTCCCGGTGAAGGTCCGCGATGCTGTGTATCGTGGAGCATTGCTTATGATTTTAAGCACTTTGTTTCGTATGATCTGCAGACGGCGCAGGTGTGTAGGCCCAGCGTATCCCCAGACAGGAGCTGCGTACGTCATCAGGGGTCGGATAAGTGTCATGTACATGGACCTCGACACCCTTCTGTTCAGTGTGTTACGTCTGTTGAGCATAGGGTAGAGCTGTTTGAGCCTCGCACTAGCTCGCTTGGTCATGTGTTGTATGTGGTCCCCCAGAGCAATTTCCGGTCCAGCCAGACACCGAAGTATTTGACTTTCTCACGGAAACGTATTGGGCGTGCATGCAAAGTTATTAGTCTGCAGTATCGGTGTTTGCGCAGTTGCTTCGGTCTTCTAGTGAACAGAACGGGTTCGTACTTGTCGACGTTTACTGTAAGACGCCATTTCTCCAACCAAGGCTCAGCCACTCTGAGTGCAGTCTGTAAGCGTGACGTAATGTTTGATGGTTTCCAATCTTGCGCGATGATGGCAATCCGCGTAGATTGCCATTGTTGTGTTGTGTGTGGTTGGAAGATCGTTTATGTAGAGGTTAAACAGTAGGGGCCCTAGGATGCTTCCCTGGGGTACTCCCGCGTGTATACCGTGTCGTGTTGATTGTTTTCCCTGCACGTCAGTGTTGAAACTCCTGTCTGTGAGGTATGAGTGTATTAGACGCACGAGCCTGTCGGGGAATCCCGCGTAGCGGAGTTTGCGAATGAGGCCGTTGTGCCATAGACGGTCGAAAGCTTTTTTCGATGTCCAGGGTCTTGTGGGAGGCTGTGGTCTTTCCCCGGCTTCCTGAACATCAGGACTTTGGCCGTCTTCCAAAAGGCGGGGAAGTGTTGGTGTTTTAGTATGGCATTCGTTATGTGTGTTAGGTACTCAGTAGCTTTATCTGTGAACTCCTGGAGGACACGGTTTTGAATGTCATCATGACCAGGGGCTTTCCTAGCAGTGGAATGCATTATAGCCCAGGAGACTTCGGCTGTACTAGCACGTCGAACGTCGTCGCGCGATGGTTGGGCTAGAATGCGTGTAACCTCCTGGTCAGTAGCAAGTGTGAACACTGGATCTGATGTTACCAGGCTCGGTGTGAATGACGCTGCGAGTGTGCGGGCCATTAGTTCTGCTTTCTCTTCCGCTGATTATGCAGGTCCGTCAGGCCCTTGAAGCGTTGGCGTGTATATTTTCTCCCTGGTGAAGTGTCGGGCTAGTTGCCACACGCCAGGTCGTGCGGTGTCCAGCCCTTCGAGTTTTTGGTTCCACTGTTGTGTTCAATGTGTTTGTATTTTATCGTGGATGATGTCCTGTAGCCTGTTAATGTGCCGTTTGAAGTACTGACGCCTGGTGGGCTGCCAGTGTCTCCTGAGGCGATTCCTCATTGAGATTAGGCCTAGGATTTCCTGGGACAGGGCCGCACTGTGTTGTTGTGAGGTGCGATCAGGTATGGTGCCCGCCATTGCGTCCTGCACGGCGTTAGTGAGGGTTTCTACTGCCTTGTCAAATTGCGCTGTTTCGTTAATTTCGTGTATAGGTGGCATGTGGCTATCGAGCGTTTCCTTGAACAATGTCCAATTCGCACGCCCGTAGTCCAACATCCTGCGTTTTCAACGGCAACGTTGAGTGTAGATGTAATGCCCTTGATGAGGGCCATGTTTAACACGCCTAGCCCGTGTCCCCTCTGATAGGGAATGTGCGTCGGTTCAGTCGGCACTAGTATAATGTAGTTTCTGCCTAGTGAATCTTCATACAGTTTTTTGCCGTTGGGATTTCGTATTTGTGAATTCCATTCTGGGTGTTTTGCGTTCAGATCCCCAGCGACTATTACTCGCGGTGAGATGTTGAGTAGTGTGCTGATATCGCGTGTTGAGATGCCTACAGGACTGTTGTATACCGATATCAGTGCAGTGAAGGCTCCGTTGAACTTGACTCTGACGGCCGTAGCCTCGATTTTTTCCAGTTCAGGGAGCTCTATGTTTGTGTGCTCAATGCCTTTGTGTATGACGATTGCAGTTCCACCTGCCACGGCGTCGCCCGGTCGGTCGGTACGATAGACGCAGTAGCCAGGAAAGTTTAATTGTTTGTGGGGTTTAAGCTTAGTCTCGCTCAGTAGCACGACATGGATTCCCTTGCGCTCCATGAACGCGGCAAATTCTACCCTTTTGTTGTGGATCGAGCCTGCATTCCAGAACAGGATCTGTGAGAGTGTATGGGGGTTTGCGTTACTGGCCGGGTGTGGTATGTTATTCATGTAAGAGTGTGAATGAGTGTTGTGATAGCAATGTGTATGACAGCCCAGTATTGCCCGGGTTCGGCGCTCATGAGCTGGGTGATGAGTGTAGTGACGGCCGTCAGCACTTTGGTAAGGATTTGAACGGTCGTGTGTCGAAGGAATAGTGTTTCCAGTATTCCCCCAGGTGATGTGTTGGTGCTGGGTTTGGCAGCCTGAGGTGCTGTTGTAGAGTTAGCGGCCGCTTGTGCGGGTATTGGTGTGTTGTTAGGAGTGGCATTTGTGTTTCTGTTTTGTGACAGAGGTTGTGGCACCTGTGTTACTTCTGTGGTGAGGGGGATGGTAGTGTGGCTTACAGTCTCGATGTCTTGTTGACTGTTTTCCTGTGTGTTATTGGTCTGTTGTTACTGGGTGGCCTGTTGTGGTGATTTGGTGTTCCCCGCCCTGTGTTCACGTGTACGTCTATTCCTCCTCTGGGCTTGGGGTTCTGGGGGTGTTACTTCTGTGGTAAGGGGGATGGTAGTGTGGGTTACAGTCTCGATGTCTTGTTGGCTGTTTTCCTGTGTGTTATTGGTCTGTTACTGGGTGGCCTGTTGTGGTGATTTATTGTTCCCCGCCCTGTGTTCACGTGTACGTCTATTCCTCCTCTGGGCTTGGGGTTCTGGGGGTTCTTGTGTTGGTGTGTTTTCCTGTATAGCGTGCGTTTCATCGCACACGTGCCTTCCGGGAGTGGGGTCGTGTTGTTTGGGGGCATAGGTGTTGGTACCGATGCTTGTTGGTTTTTAGGTGTTGTCCGTGGCTGTTGTTTAGCTGTTGCAGCGGTTGTTTCGCGTGTGTGTGAAGGTCGCTGTGGTTCCACGCCCTGGGCCGTTCCGCCAGGGCGTGCAACCGTGGCAAACGTTACGCCGTCCTTACCGGGTTCGGCGCTGGCCTTGGGCGTGGAATGTCGTATTGTACCCTGTTCTTGTCTTGTCTACGCTTCAGCGCCTGTTTGTAAGCACTGCACTGCCTGAAGTGGGCCGCACGGGGCCCACTGCAGTTGGCACAGCGTCGCTGGTTTGGCTGTGTTTGTGTGCAGGTGTTGGATCTGTGATTGCCAGCACATCCGGAGCAACGAGTTGCCAGGCCGCAACGGAGGGCCGAGTGGCCGAATCGCTGGCAGTTGTTACATGTCACTGCAGTATATAGTCTGTTTAAATGCACGATTTACGCAGCGTGCTCCTCGTACAGAAGTCTCCTCTGAACGAGAAGTCCGTATTATGCCTCCTGCAGGAAGAAGAAGCGTCTGCCAATGCGTGTTCGACGACGGCAGAACCGTGGCATTCGAGATCGCAGGTTCTCGTTCTGCCATGTTGCTCCTCACGTTGGACAGGATCCCAAGACTGACACGCGAATATAGGCTCTATGGATTCAAGAGGGCCATGATTTACGACGCCATAAAGGCTGTCAACGGCATTACGTGACTAGCGCCTAAGAGGACTGACATACTGTTCGCTCGGCCGTGCTGGATCATAAGCCGCGTCGCATATCTTGTCATTCAGGAAGTGGGCTTGCCCGCAGCAGGGCAACAATCCACACGGAGAGGGCGACGTCGTCTGAAGCACCACAACTGTCACCACAGTCCCCGCTATTGCTGCTGCCACTGATGCGGCAGTGGAGAGAATCGGGCTGAGAACGGTGCATCGGACGCAGACTGCCACCATGCCACTTTTCGGACAAATCCATGTTTTTCGACAGCACCACGAGGGACACATCCAAGTATAGAGTCTCTTTATGCGTGAGGCAGAGCAATAAAATGTTAGGTAGCTAAATGAAGCATTTAAATCGGTCTAAAGTGGACGCGCTTCAGTCCATTTAAGTGGATTATGAACAAAACGAAAAAGGGAAAGGTGTTTAACTGTCGACGGACTTATTTTAAGTTGTCAAACACAGTACAGTACTACAGTCACCGGTATCCTAAATATTATTTCATAAAATACTCTGACACAGTTTATTAATTTTTCTCTCTATTGCCACGAGAATACATAGACAAACCGTCAAGATCCAGAGGTGGTGGAGCACATACATTGACAATTTGTGTGAAATAATTACAACCCAGTGTATTTTCAAGCAGTGCAGTTAAATTACGACTTTGTCATATAACATTGTCAGTAACTCCTTCCAACATTTACATGCTATTTCAAAAATGTGTGTGTGTGTGGATACCTAAGGGACGGAACAGCTGAGGTCATCGGTCGCTAGACTTACATAATACTACTTAAAGTAACTTATGCTAAGAACAACACACACACACACACACACACACACACACGCCCAAGGGAGGACTCGAACGTCTGACGCACGGTATTTCAAATTCCTAGTTCTCGAACCAGACAACTCTAAACGTATTCAATTTTTGTGGATAAACAGTAGTAGTTTCATATTAATCTTTCCGACGTGCATGAAGCCTATTATGAATGTGTGTTTACTCTCTATGTACGTAACGAAGTAGATTTTTTTGCGTAGTTCAACGTAGTACATTCTACTGGAACATAATTTGTTACGTATGAAGTCTAGCACGTACATTTTTCCACAGGTAAACTAGGGCTATATATTTACAAGCACTCGCGACCAAGTCTGCAGACCGTTATGGCATGTATTAAAAGGAAGTGGACATTAAAAGAAGTATTATAATCCCATTGTGATACATTTATGTATGAATGTGAAAACTGCACCTGCTGCTCTGGGTTGGACGGACAAACTAGTCTAAGATCGTCAGGTGTGAGGAAATGTAGTACAATCCTGGCTAGGGATTGACGTTTATGAGGAAATAAAAATAAGTTGGGTGTGGCTCTCAACCCTAACTGTCATATTTGTGCTCTACTGCACAATGGAAACACCAACACTGCATATAGTATGCGCACAATACCAGCAGTAATTGTTGCAACGCCAAGGTCGCCTTCGGATAACAATCTGGAACTGAATACTTGCAAGTTACGTTAATTAGATTTTTATTGCTATGAGAATGCCCCGTCTATGCTTTAGGGAATCACATGTAAAACGTTTTATAAACATAAAATATCCATTAATTAATTATTAGCGAATCATTTAACACTGTCAAACCATTGAACGACCGTGAAAATCGCAAGTTCCATCCTCTACTAATTCCTTCCATAAGAATTAACTAACTTTTTTTCGATTATCTAAACATATTATTGCGAATACACCTTCTTAAAACTAATGCTATACTATATTGTTTATTTTTATTAACACACACTGATAGTGATAAACCTAAGACTATTATTATCAGCGAATGCCTCCATTGGACAACGATAAGCAGGCAATTTTCAATCTTTCTTAAGAGTCTTCTTATTTTCCCAATATTTCTTCATTTTCTCCCAAATGGCCTTCTTTCTTTCTTAGGTCCCCTTTGATCGGTGTGGTTTTGGTTCCATCTCTGGAGTAAACTTCCACTTGTCACTTTTGCTTCTGAAATGTGCCTCTGTCTGATGTGTTTGTTATGTCAATTTTTCTTTTGTCAAGTCCTTCTTAACTTCAGTTACCCAGGATACTGATGCTTTAAGTGATGTCACATAGTGTAACATACGCTTAGTTAGCCTGTTTCCGTGTAATCTGTCTAGGTGTCCATAGAACTTCATTCGTCTCTTTCTGATGTGAATTTCGTTGTTTCATACTTTTTCTCGATAGCTCTCAGTCTGTATCCATCTTGTGTGTATTGTGTGGTCCCAGAACTTTTCTGATAATCTTTCTCTGTACTTTCATAATTTCTTGTAAGTCTAGTTTTAGATTCAATGAAACTGTTTCACTTGCTTCTGTGACTGCCGGTCTGATTACTGTGTTGTAGTGTCTGATTTTAGTTCCTTTTGACAGACACTTTTTCTTATCCAAATTTTGAACAAGTCCAGAAACTTTATTGATTTTATGCAGTCTGTTTTTGATCTTTCTTTGAGTCCTGTTGGTTGAATAATTTCACCGACATACTTAAAGTGATTGAGTCTGTAGAATTCAGGATAATTTGTTTTAAATTTCAGAGTATCTAACATGGAACAGGTGAACTCAGTCTTGTCAAAGGAGATTTACAGTCCTACCTTCCCTATACGTTCTTCGAGGATCCCGATTTGCTTTACTACTGTTTCTTCAGTGTCGATTAGAATCGCTAGGTCATATGCAAACACTAAATTTAGAACGTTCAATTTTCCTGGAGCTCCTCCTACTTAAGTTGGCTACCAAAAGTTTTGTTTCCTTAGTTCTGTTTCCCATTCTTTCATTACATTGTCTAACACAATGTTGAATAACAATGGCGAGATCCTATGCCTTTGTCTTACTCCTGTTTTAACTAAGAATGGTTCCGAAATTTCATTTGTGAATGTAATTTTTGATTTGGTTTCTGTCAGTGTTTGGTCAATCAGCTTCCCCGTGTTGGTGTCCAGTCCACGTTCTTCTGACTCTATAGAATCGTATGCTTTTTAGAAAATCAGCGAATGTGCAGACTATTGGTTTCGAACTGGTTGCTTTCATTTTTAAAAGAGTTTTAAGATTAAAGAACTGTTCCGGGCACGATCTATTACGTCGAAAGCTTGTTTGATAATCTGAAATTGTATGTTCCAATTTTCCTTGTGGCCGCTTTAGGAGACACACAAATAAAATTTCGTAAGCGACCGGCAGAGGTAAAATACTTCTTTAGTTTTTACATCTGATCTCTATCCCTTTTTGTGCATTGGATGAATTAGTGCAGATTTGCAATCCAGCGAAATATTTTCTGACTGCCAAATTTCTTGGATGATTTGAGTGATCTCTTTTAAGAAGCTTCGACAAAGGGTCTTCAGTAGCTCAGCTACAATTCCATCTTCTCCCTTCGACTTATTATTTTTGAGATTTTTAATGTGTCTATAAATTTCTTGTGGAGTTGGCGGTAGTGGAGTTTCATTCGTGTCTCTTCTGTTTGTAATCTGGGGAACCTCGTACTTGGTTGTGAACAGTTTAGAATTTGTGAGAAATATTTGGCCAATTCTTGACAATTTTCTTAGTTAGTTAGTGCCAATTTTCCATTTTGTTTCCTGAAACAGAGATTTCGTGGAGTGCGTTCTTTGGTTTCATTTGCAAACGTTTTGTAAAAGTCATGTGTTTTGTAGCACCTAAAGTCTTCTCCAGTGGATTTTAGCTGTTCATTGAGATGTTTTCTTTTAGTTTCTCTAAATGCTTTAGCTGTTTGTTTTTTGACTTCAAAAATTTTCTGTTGTGTGGGTTCTCATCTGTCACAATTGTAGTTCAAGAAGGCTCGTTGTCTCTCTTTTATTGCATTATCACAATTCCACCATGACTGTTTGGATTTTTTGTTTAATGGGATCACTTCTCTTGTTTTCTATCTAATTTTAGTTTGAAAATCTCTCGAGTTGTTTGTAGGTTGTTTTTCCCATACTTCTGTAATTTCTGATTATTGGAATTACCGCTGTTTTCTTTCGGAGTTTCCTTTTTGGTGTGAATTTAATTGTGTCTCTTGTGAGATAGTGGTCAGAATATACATTTGTCTCTCTGTGGACTCGATCTCAGGACATTGCAACATGGTCTACTTGGAATTCACCTTGTTGAAGGACTGGGAATCGCCACGATTTTTGTATCTTAGTGTTCCTTCAAAGTACTGTCGACATGATTTTTAGATTGTTTCGTTGGCACAACTCTATGTGTCTGACGCTGTTCTTGTTCGTGAATCTGTGCGCAGGGCAACTGCCGACTGTTTTTTATATTTCCTCTCTTTGCCAGTTTCTGCGTTGAAATCACCGAGAAGACTTTTTACCTACTGATTCGGAATTTTGGGCATTTAAATTTCTAGTGGTCCCAAAATTTCCTGTATTCTCAGGTTCTTTTTTGTTGTTAATGTTAGTAGGTGCATGAACATTAATACTGGGTATGTTTCGTTCGTGTGTTTAATTCACACGGTCATTAGTCAATTGCTAATTTGATTTACTCTGTAACAGAGTCAAGGATGTCCTTATTCACAGTAAAGGCCATGCCAAACAATGCAGCTCGTTTGAATATTTTCTTGCCTGTTTTGCCTTTAAAGATATGGTAGTTGTTGTAGCCCGTCGTTTCCAAATCAGTGAATCTAGTCTTTTAAGCGCAAGGATTTGAATTTTCTGTCTGTTCAGTTCTGTAGTAAGATTCTATAATTTGACAGTTTGAATGAGGGTTTGGATGTTAAAAGTGCTAATATGTGTGTAAGATTATTCTATTTAGAAGAAACTATGTTTTTGAATTCACAGGATATGTGGGGAAAGGAACACCTTGGAACTGCTATCCACAACGTGCTAATAATTTAAACTGGCTAATAACATATTACAAATCTATAATCTGTCACACACAAGAAAAATGTATGTAATTACATTTCAGTTACTGGCTGTTCATTAAAACTTTTAATCAACAGTCATACATAAAAAATGTATAAAATACACTAATTGCTTTCTACGATGTGGTGATTAAGTAAACTGGACATTTACCTCTCAGCTAGAATATGTCATGTCAAAATGTGGGTACAATCAGGGCAGACCAGTCCACCAGTCCAGTAAGCCGCTCACCAAGCTGATCTGCCCTGACCCCCTCGCCAGTGTGTGGGAAACTGACTTACTGTCGAGTCCGTGATCTGTGTGCACCGGTTCCACGAGCGAGTGAGCTATTATCTACTTAGTCAGACCATTACCCGGCAGCCCAAATTCCATCAGTACTGGGTGCAATTCTACACTCTTTGCTGGAGATACGGCAGGTCGACACTCACAGGTAGTTGTCAGTCACCACACGTAGCTGAATGGGTCGCAGATGGGTATGGAGTGGCTTCAGCCATGCTCTCGCCTACAACGGACGTTTTGCCTACAGGGCTGATCCGATTAATTTGCTGCCATTGTCCCTGGCCACCACCCCTCTCGTTCTGTGAAGTTTGCAAGATGCGTTCAACTACACCGAGAAAATGTAAATGTTCCAGCCCACTCACCACTCCTTCTTGATCGGCGTTCGTTAAACTCACTAGTTGTTCCCTAACCTCCTCCGGCAACTTGATAGCTTGAGGGTTATTAATGTTGGCACTGCTTGTCTCCCCTCACCTTTTGTAGAAAACATGTAAGAAATTAATATAATTATCATGCTCTACCCAGCACCGACGGAGAATCCAATTAATTTAATATACTTGTTTGCGGGGCCATCATACACAGCAGCTATTATACTGAGTCATTAACGTTTCTTCCGTCTTTTGCATTAAGCTTAAGATGGAAAAACGAAATTCAAAATTAGTTACTAAGTAATTTAATTTCACAAGGTTTTGGTTGATTAACGAGTCTCTTGGTTGTGACAGAGCTGTCAAGACTATGCGACATGGAAGACAGGAGGAAGGTTTCGAACATGGCCAGTGTAGCTCCTAGAAGAATGTCCTTATCGTAGACAACTCCTCCATTTAGACTGGAAGATTTAAAGCCTTAGGTCACCTTGTTCAGAACCTCAAGATTGGCACTCCCATCACCTGTGACTACCAAGCTAAGTGAAATTATCCGTATTCTCTGTCTTCTTCCTCTATAAAATTAGGTTACGTGAAGTGGGTGCTCTAACCATTTCCAACGCTAATGGCTTATTTCTGTTTACAGTCATCCAAAACTCTTTGAAGCTGGTGTTATTACTGCTATTGTTAAATAACACAATGTTTAATGTTTCCACAACACCTCTTAAGACATTTTATTTTACTTTCTTCATATAACCGATTCTGAAGGCCACAAATGAAGTAATAGACTTAGTTTTAATGTATGGACTCCTGTCAGAGGTTGAAACTAATAGAAAACACTCCTCTTGCAGCGTCTGACAATCCCCTCGACACTTTCCCTTTTGTTAAATCAACCCATAGGGAAACGCTCTGCTCTACTTTGGATCTTGTTCGTACAGATCCTAGACTGACAAGCAATATTCAAGTATTGGCCTAACGAGTGATTTGTACGCTATTACCTTTGTGGGTGATCTACATTTCCTGAGGACTTTTCCAAAGAACGTGTGTGGCACGTTCCTTACCTGCGAATAGCTAACGTGATCTTTCCAGTTCTAATCGCTCCGTACTCGTACTCCTACCTGAGTGGTCACCACTGCCACCAGACAGCCAACCCGAATTCGATTCCCGGCAGCGTAGGAGGTTTTTCTGCGCTCAGAAACTGGGTGTTGGGTTGTCTTCATCATCTCAGTGTGGTGTCAACTGAAAAACCTGCAGACTTCCCCAGGTGGGGACTCCCGCCCATCAATGCCATACGATCATTTCATTTCATTATGGGTTTGACTACTTCCAGTGATTGTTTAGAAATCGTGTAATTATAGCGGTAATTGTTTTGTCTGTCTATTTGTGCCAATACATAAATTTGTTTATGTTGAAGGGGAACTGCCAATCCCATCACCAAGAGCGGAGCCTCCGCTGCTCTTCCTGTGTTGCGCTACAACTTTCTAGCATCGCAACTTCTCTGTATATTACAGCACCGTCCCTAAAAGCCTAATGGGATTTCCGTCGTTTTCCACCACTTCATTTAATATATTGTGAAAAGTAATGGTGCAGAAGAGTTCCTTGTGTTAACCAGAAGTTACTCTTACGTATGAAGACCACTCTCCATCCATAATGACATGATGTGTTCTGTTTGCTAGCAGCTCTTCAATCGAGCCACATAGCCGGCCTCATATTCCGTAAGCTCGCATTATGTTTTTTACACGGCGATGTGGAACTGTATCGAACGCCTTCCGGAAGCCTAGGAGGACGAATCTACCTGAGCGCCTGTATCTACTACTTTCTGGGTCTTGCGGTCGAACAAAGCGAACTGGATTTCATACGATCGTTGTTTTCGGAACCCACTTTGATTCCTGCAGAGGAAATTTTCTCTGTCCAGAAATGTCACGATACGCGAAAATGAAACATGTTCCAAAACTCTGCGTTAGACCGACGTCACAGACACAGATCTATAGTTTACGCCTCTGTTCGACGACCCTTCAGAAACAGGAATGGCTTGCGCTTTTTTCCCAGCTATTAGCAACTCTTTGCACTCCAACGAACTACGCTACACTGCTTCTAGAAGAGAACCAAATTCCTTTGCTTACTCTATGTAAACCCTTATGGCTTCACGTCAGGTCCACTGGTTTTATATTAAAAGAAAAAATAGATTTTCTTTACAATACAAGGATAATGTTCGGCAAAAGAAGAACCTGCAGCGGTGTGTACTCTTGTGTCAGTTTCGAATTGCGCTTCTTGTATCATTTACACACATGTATTAAATAGGACGAAAGTTACGATTTTCGTTGTTGCTTCTAATTCATTCATTGTGTACAGGTACAACTGATGATGGACCGAGTATTCCGTAATCGGTTATGTATGTTGCATAAATAATCAACGTGAATATAGCGCAGTGTGATGAAAAGTTGTTATCTTTCACATGTTCAAAACCTTGCAATAGCTGTTATTGAAAACACAATAATGGTACGAAATCTCCCCTCGTTTATCGCTTACATGTTTCCATGTATCAGGCGCTTGTGTGGGTGGGGGCAGCCTGGGAAGGGAGAGGAGCTAGGCGCGCCGTGTGGCCGCTTCGCCTCAAGGAATCCCGGTATTGTTCTGCGCGCGCAGCCCGCACACAATGGTAATACCCCGACCACAGCTATGAATACGTATCTGCGACTTCTCCCTGGCGCATCGGATTGTCGCTTTTATTGAAGAAACCGGCTGCGGCGTAGCCTGCGCGTTTCGCGTCCCATACTTCCTGTTTTGTTCCTCCGCAGAATGTTCCTAAAATAACTCCAGTTCAAAGTTTCTACATGCTAAAAGGAAGAACATTCAATTATTTTAAATATTCGCACTTTCAGTCTATGCTATAGCATGCCAGGTGACAGCACGAGCTCACGTTGCAAAAAGACGCCACACTTAAAAAATGGGATTGTTAGGTACTACAATACAGTTCACATAATGGAGAAACCGTGATAAGCGTTCAGGATTAATTGTTGTCAAAAGTAGTGGAGGAACAACACAACGATCCCATCACTCTCATAACTATTCAAAATTCACAAAACACGGAACTGATTTTCTTGTATATCTACATCTACATAACAACTGTGCAACTCACAATCAAGTGCCCAGCAAAGCTACTTCTTTATCGTTCCGCTCTCGAATGATACGCGGGAAAATGAGCACTTAAATCTTTTTGTGCGAGCTATGATTTCTCTTATTTTACTTTAATGATTATATCTTCCTATGTAGGTAAAAGCCAACAAAATATTTTAGTAATCGGAGGAAAAAGTAGATAAATTTTACGAGAAGATCCTGGCGCAACGGAAAACGCTTTTGTTTTAAAGATTGCCATCCGAATGTCCGTCGTACTCTCCCCCCTATTTCGCTATAAAACAAAACGAGCTGCCCATATCTGAACATTTTCGATGTCCGTCAGTCCCAGCTCATGTGGATTCCACACCGCACAACAATACTGCAGAATGGGAAGTACAAACGTGCTGTAGGCGGTCGCCTTAGTAGAACAGTTGCATTTTCTTTGTGTTCAGCCAATAAATCGTAGTTTACGGTTTCATTTACCCACAACATTATCTGTATGATCATTTCAACGTAAGTTATTCGTAATTGTAATCCCTAAATATTTACCTAAATTTGCACCCTTCATATTTATACGACTTATCGTGTGACTAAAATTTAGCGGATTTGGTTTAGTTCTCATTCACACTTTTCATTATTAACAGTGAATTCCCTTATTCGCACCAGAGAAATATTTCGTCTAAATCGTTTTGCAGTTGGTTTTGATCATCTGATGACTTCACGAGACGGTAATGATAGCATCGTGTGCAGACAGTGTAAGAGGGCTGCTCGGATTGTCTCCTATGTCATTTGTATACGTTAGCAACATCAGACGTTCAATGACGCTTCCTTGGGGAACGATAGATATTACTTTCGTTTTACTCGATGACACTCAGGTAGTTATTACGAACTGCAACCTATCTGACAGGAACACAAATCCAGTCACGAAACTGAGGTGATACTCTATAGGCGCGCAATTTGATTAGAAGTCGCTTGTGAGGAGCTATGTTAAAAGGCTTCTGTCTATCTACAAATTTGGTAAGAGTCTGACGTTCCCTGTCGATAACGTTCATTACTTGGTGAGAATAAAGAGCTAATTGTGTTTCACAAGAACAATATTTTCTGAGCTTTTTGTCAGTAATTCGTAATGTTCGACTACAAGCTATATTCCAAAATTCTACTGCAAATCGACGTTACTGATATGGATGTGTAGTTAAGCTGATTACTTCTATTTCCTTTCCGGAACAATTTTCCAATCTTTAGGGTCGGATCTTTCGACGAGCGAGCGGTTGCATATGATTGCTAAGGGATGATTGCGGAAAGGAACCTGACTGGTATGCGGTCTGGATTGGTGGCGTAGTTTTATCAGGTGATTTAAGTTGCTTTCCTACACTGAGGATATATACTTTCAAGTGGATCTTGTTAGCTCTAGTTATAGATCCGAATTCTGTAATATTTACTCCAGTGCCGTCAGTGACATTACCATTTTTGTGGCACAGTGAACGTACTAATTGCTTTTTTCCGCTGGTTATTTCACATATGATCAGAGTCTCTTTGCGTTTTCCACCATATTTCGAGACAGAGTTTCGCTGTGGAAACTATTAAGAGAACCTTGCATTGAAGTTCGCGCTAAATTTCGAGTTCCTGTAAAACTTCGCCAATCTTGGGAATTTTGTGTTCTTTTCAATTTAACATGCTTTTTTCGTTGCTTACTCAACAGTGTTCTGACCTATTTTGTATCCACTGGGCGTCAGTACAACCTCTTGTCAATTTAATTCAGACCACGTCTGGTCTACGCTTACACAGATCAGAACGAGCGGGGATTGTCTCTTTAAAAGGCGTCAAGTGAATTTCTTCCTTTTTTTTTCTTTTACTAGATGTACTTTGCGTTTAATTTAGGATGTTATAGTGTTCATTACCGCAATAGCAACCTTGTGGTCACTAATCCCTGTGTCCATCGTGATTCTCCCTATACTTTTGCCAATATATCGAGGGCAGATTGAAGTCACTTCCAACTGTAGTTCTACAAGTGTGGTTCCTGTCTGAAATGAGGCTCAGGTTTTCTTTGAACTGTTCAGCAACTGTATCATCTGAGTCGAGAGGGGGGGGGGGGGGAGGGTCGACACAAGCAACCAATTATTATTTTATACCGGATTTCAAGTATAGTCTGTACCCATGGTAACTCACAAAACTATGTATTTCAGTTTCACTAAATGGTAAATTACTTCTGACAGCAATACACACTCCAACTGAATGTGATGTATTGTTTTTGAACACTGTTCGGTCAATTGTCAAAATCTCGGCTGAACTTTTTTCTGGCTTAGCCAGTTTTCTCCACCTTTAACGATTTGAGGTTCAGTGTTTTCTATTGGCGCTTAGAGCTCTGGTTCTTTCCCAATGCAGCTACGACAGTTTATAACTATAATACCGATTGTTACTAAGTCTGCCTTCCTGTGTTTGCCCTGCACTCTTTCGGACTGATGTCCTTCCTGTAGTTCTCGAGACCTTCTAACCTAAAAAATCACCCATCCACTCCACAAAGTACCCGCTGCTCGTGTAGCTGCGTACAGTGTGTAGTGGACCCCTGACATATTAAGCAGAATCCGGAAACCCACCACCCATTCTTGTAAGTAGAGGAATTTACAGCCTACACAATCGCAGAACCAACTGAGCCTCTGATACAGACCCTCCACTCGTCTCTGTCGACGGTGCTACAGATGATGAGCTCCACCTTCATCTCGCAGAGCAAGTCTGGCACTAGAAGGAGATTTTCACTCTGCAGCGGAGTGTGCACTGATATGAAACTTCCTGACAGATTAAAACTGTGTGCCGGACCGAGACTCGAAATCGGGACCTTTGCCTTTCGCGGGCAAGTGCTCTACCACCTGAGCTACCCAAGCACGACTCATGTCCCGTTTCATATCAGCGCACACTCCGCTACTGAGTGAAAATCTCATTCTGGAAACATCCCCCAGGCTGTGGCTAAGCCATGTCTCCACAATATCCATTCTTTCAGAGGTGCTAGTTCTGCAAGGTTCGCAGGAGAGATTCTGTAAAGTTTGGAAGGTAGGAGACGAGGTACTGGCAGAAGTAAAGGTGTGAGGACGGGGCGTGAGTCGTGCTTGGGTAGCTCAGATGGTACAGCACTTGCCCGCGAAAGGCAAAGGTCCTGAGTTCGAGCATCGGTACGGCACACAGTTTTAATCAAGCCTGGCACTCTTTAGCACTTCAGCTAGCTGCCTGCAATCAGAGAGAATCTTTTCCAGTCCAAAGCGACGCACATCACTGGTACTGACATGAGCCACTACCTACGTTAGCTGCATCCTATGCTCTTCATGGCAACTGTACACACCATTCCCACATCTGAGTTGACTAATCCCAGTATACACACAGAGTGCACACTGGATTCCTTCTCCTCCTTGGCTGCCAAATCCCTAAGTGTCACCATCAAGCACCTAACATAGCTACCAGTACTTCTACAGTCTGTGAATTCCCAGTTCTTGATTGCCGAGAGGCTTCTCTGGAACAGGACAAGCGAGTGCATTTGTCTCAGGGACTTCGTCAACAGCAGATAGTACCCAAAACCTGTTCATCGCGTGAATCAGGGAGGGACTCTCGTCGGCCCCTTCGGAAATCTTTCGCTACCTGCCACGCCTCGGAAGGGCCCCCTACTCGACCACCGATAAGGGGTCAACCTCAGTGTAGGCAATATCTGAGGTGGCCACAGTAGTGGACCAATCAGGGGACACGTGGGATATGCTCGACGTCTATCGGTCAGACTCCGACATCCGCCCCTCCCCCCCCCCCCCCACCCTGCCATCACAGTGATGTGCGCTGGCAGCAGTGTCAAGCTGTGTGGCTGAAGCCAACAACACCTGGAGATGTGAGTAAAGGATCAGCAGCTCACCTCACATGTGAACACAGTAATCACAGCTTCTATCCAAACTAAAGATGGCGAAAATATAATCTCGACGCTTGATAAGTGCGTAAATATACCTGCTAAATAAACAAACATGCATGAAGTTAACGAGTTTAAACTGCAGATCACAGATGAAGTTGAAATAGGTCACTTCTTACGAGAAGCTATTTCAATCTCACAGACAGAGGCGGTGTCCATTGATGTGTTCCTGCATTAACGAAAGCTGGCACTCAATAAAATCAGTCTCACCAGTTCGGAAATACTGAAGGAATTTCGTTTCGAGCAGCTGTGAACTACACCTCACGTTTGTGTAGCAGCGCCACCCTCCTCCCATTGCCAGAATCCTACACTGTCGAGTCACATTATACAACCACCTGTCAAAAGCCTGAATAACCACCTTTTGCAGCACAAGACGTGCAAGAAGACGGTCAGTGAGGTTATGGATGATATCTAGGTTATAAATGTTTTCTCTACTGTGTGTATATACTGTGCTACTCAAAATTTTATTTTAATACACGTCTTTTTGTCAAGGGAAATTATGAATTTCACATTTTGCTATAATACATGTTTGGATGAAGTAGTAGGTATAAAATGTTCATTGTACCAAATAATTCTTCATAAAAATGTAAGTCTACAACCTGGTAAATTGTATGAATAATATGCAATAAATTGGTGTTTGTCCAAATTTGTTTACTGTTTTACAAAACGCAAATGAAACTGCACCTGTCTGAATGACGGGTTGCTCCCTCTAGGCTGACCAAAATCTTCGGTCCTTTTAGTGTTGATCTAACCTTTTTTAATTAGAATCCTGAAATTCAGAGGCACATAGCAGTCATGTCGTACATAAAGTGCTGCACCGCCAACACCAGTCCTTATTGCATTTCCAACTCATGACTTACTTCTGTCCAAAGAAATAGCTGAAGCGTACTGAGAAACCTATATAATGATTGTAGTAATGGCTTAGTAAGACTGAAATCCTTTTTGAAGCAGAAAATTTTGTAATGCTACATATGATTGATGCAAGGTACAAAGCGCACACACTAAGATGAAAGTAATAGAATTTTTGGAACAGTGGCATGGGATTACAAATGAACTTCGTAGACTTATATACAAATTATATTATTATTTCATCTAAAGCGTGGTCATGGTCACAACGCAGCATAAAATCACCCGTTCATGAAAGATGGGGCACAAAAGCCCACAAGAGAAAAATTTAAGCTACAAGACTTTCACGTGCATTAGAGAACGTCGGATACCGTTTACTCTACACTAGTCTGATGAATTCAGTGGCTCTACGATTCGGATGGACTACTGTGAACGCAATTTGTACTGTGCCTCGAAAGTGATCATCTCACCGAACAACGAAAGTTAAATTCGTATATGGAAAAACGCATGTCAAAGATCTACAAATGCAGCAAATATTCTAGTTTGCAAAACTTGTAGACGACAGTAATTTTCGCAAGATGTGTAACAACTCACTGACATACCTCGGTAAAACTTGAATTTTGCATAGAAATAACTGCTACAGTATAGTACATAAGGTAACGAAGAAATGCGCAAAGTGATTAACAGAAATAACACTTTTGCTCAAAGACAATAATTATATTGAATTCACGGCGATTCATGATGGTCCCTTGGACATTCCAAATGTGGACATGGTTCTCAATAGGTTGTGTGATCACCACTGACATCAGTACTTGCCCTGCAACGTGCTCCCATGTCGACTACAAGTTTGATAAGGACATTCTGCGGTTGGGCCTTCGGTTTCTTCACCATTCCGATCGACAACTACTGGATGGTCGTTGGTGCATGTGGACATGCTGTGATACGTCTCGCCAACTCACCTGACAGGTGGTCAATGGGATTTAAATCGTTGAATTTGATAGGTTAGTGCATCGGTCTAATATCCTCCCATTTCAATGGCTCTTTCACCTGCACAGTACGGTACCGTCGCCCATTTTTATCCATAAAACTGATGTAAGCGCCGAATGCACCCCTGAAAAGATGCACCTGCTGAAGGAGTACAGTGTCACAACAACTCTGACCATTGAATATTTAAAGATTTGGAAGTCAGTATGCCCATCAATATCATGCCTCCCCACATCATAGCACATCGACCGCCAAAACGATCATATTCGATAGTGTTCCTGGGTGAAGTGTGGACCCCCACCTCTCATCATATTAGGCAGGTATATCCAGAATCACTACTCGGACTCAATCTGCTCTCCTCCTAGAAGATCAAGTGTCGCCATTGCTCATTGGTCCATTCCCTATGCTCTTGGCACTATCACAAACGGTTATGCCATCGTGCTAGTATCAACGGAACACAACTTCCTGGGCGCAAGAAAAGGAGACCACTCCCTCACAGTCGTGGCATTGTGGAATGTGAGATAGCATACCTTGCAGTCCTGTTACATTAGGTTGCAATTGCACCCACTGATTGACATCGGTCCCTTCTTGCCTGTTGCACAATGTAGCAGTCATCTGCTCCAGTAGTTGAGCCTGGCTGATCATCTCCTCTCCTTCGGGCACCAGTGCTTGTACTTTAGAACACTCCCTATGCATGCAAAAGAATGCTGTGAACAGTACCCAACTCCTGGGTTGCACATCTCGTACTTCGTCTTTTCCATACTTTCCTTGATGACTCTTTCTCGCGTGAAGTCATCCAGATGTTGTCTCTGGGCCACTTTGTAATGAGAATCACCACTACAGTGCATTGTAAATGCTCACTGACTGATAGCCACTGTCTTTTACCGTTCCTTCAATTACCTCTTGTTGTGGGGAAAACCCTAGCGCTATAGTCAAGCTAGTAGTGGGACAAAGTGAGCATCACAACACATTGAATTGTTGCCAAATTTATTCAAGATGGCGCATCCATGCTAAGCAAAACAACAAGAGGTGCAAGCCCCCTCCATGAAAAACACGACCAAACCATAACACCACCACCTCCGAATTTTACTGTTGGCACTACACACGCTGGCAGATTACGTTGACTGTGCATTCGCCATACTTACTCCCTGCCATCGGATCGCCACATTGTGTACCGTGATTCGTCATTCCACACAACGTTTTTCCACTGTTCAATGGTCCAATGTTTATGCTCCTTACACCAAGCGAAGCGTCGTTTGGCACTTACCGACGTGATGTGTGCCTTATGAGCAGCTGCTTGACCATGATATCCTAGTTTTCTCACCTACCTCCTAACTGTCATAGTACTTGCAGTAGATGCTGATGCAGTTTGGAATTTCTGTGTGATGGTCTGGATAGATGTCTGACTATTACACATTACGACCCTCGTCTTCTGTTGGTGGTCTTAAGTCAACAGATGAAATCGGCCTGTACGCTTTTGTGTTGTACGTGTCCCTTCACGTTTCCACTTCACTATCACATCGGAAACACACACAATTACCTGACCACGTTCGAAGTCCTCGAGTTCCGTGGTGCTCCCCATTCTGCTCTCTCACGATGTCTAATGACTACTGAGGTCGCTGACATGGACTACCTGGCAGTAGGTGGCAGCACTATGCACCTAATATGAAAAGTGTATGTTTTTGGGGGTATCCGGATACTTTTGATCACACAGTATACATAACTTGAAGATGTCACAGGAACTAAATGTACCACTGTACATAGAGAGTGCGAAGCCTTTGCAGATGATAAGAATATTTAAACAGTTTTCGATGTAATTACGTATTTTATTCCGAGGCATACCACCATCACTACACTTGCACACTACCTCTAAAAAAGGATCGCAACACACTTGTGAAACAGTGCCAGAGACACTTCGAGCGTTTTTGTGGGAAATACCACAGCCTTCCCTTGTCGTTGAGTATGAGCTGCTTCAATAATTACTAAACCCAATTCAACATGTCTCTAAATCACTTTCAAAGACCGATGCACAGTAACTGGCTTCGGTTTTGCGATGTATACCGCCACACTTAAACACAGACTTTAAAAAATATCGTGACGCATTTGTGATACCTGCCTGAGACACTTCTCACACTTTTGTGGGAAATAGGTCCCGAAACCAATATCAGCAGCAATGTCTAGTTTTACATGCCAGAGTGACGATATTTGGAAGTCAAAACAATCATCTCTGTAACTCTAAAAACAGGACGCTCACTACTTTTCGAGTCTTAGCTGCTTGTTTAAATGCGCTGCCAGACAGAGAAAAATTTCTGAGTCCTACAGCAGCAATATGCGTAGGAAGGAGAATATGATAAGAAGTTGACATGGCAGCAGTGGGCACAGGAAAATACTTATTCCTCTTCCACAGCACTAAGACGGCTGGAATATACTGTTTCAACGTGGTGACCATCAAATGTAGTGGAATATGGCGGGTCATAAACCTGGGTGTTCAAATGGTTCAAATGGCTCTGAGCACTATGGGACTTAACATCTTAGGTCATCAGTCCCCTAGAACTTAGAACTACTTAAACCTAACTAACCTATGGACATCACACAACACCCAGCCAAAACCTGAGGGTGTCCCCAACGTTATCGGTCGGCAATCGACTTCCAACATGCTACTCCAGGCGTGTGTAAAATCAATGTGCGCAACGGAAAATAATAAACGCTAAAATGAAGATTTAACCCTGTCTGACTAGGCCCTGAAGCAGATCTTAGGATCTTTTAATTCTATAAATTACAATCTGAGCATAAATGAATGATGATGTCAACTAATCCTGCTAAATGATAAACGTTGTTCCTGCTTATATATTTATTGTAGACTGAAGAAAACCTTTATATTACAAAGTTTATGTTTCATAAGTAAAATTACCAATCAATTGCCCAACTCCGCTCCTTATTATGAATGCGCGGTCTAATGTCAATAACGCGAAATAACTGACATTATCTATGTACCAAACACTAGAAGACACTACTTTCAAACATGAGCTGTGGTGGTGTGGAACCTCAATGGAAATAAACTAAGGTGATCACAGCTATTCAGCTTTTATAGCCCTAATAGGCCGAAGCAATTTGCGATATCACCGTATGTACTGCATCCAGTGTGTCAAAGTGATGGTTCTCGTACTCGTCTCCGACGATGAAAGACCGCCAGCCACAAATAAACTTACGGTAGAAGGCAGTCCTCTGACTAATATACTCTAATACTGTCTTCTCCTCTCTGTGTTCTACAGACGAGAAACACAAACTCCTAGCCACAAGGACGGATTTCAGATAAAGTCTCAGCGTAACCGCTCAACAACGACCTCCAACCTGGAGGTGAAATCCAGAATCGTATAGGTTCGCAACAGTACATTGCCTAACCGTTCTAACTATAAACTCTCCTGAGAGCGAAGACAACAAGTCCGTCTGTACCAACAAAGCTGATATCGAGTGACCGTCACACCCGGGCTCTCACAACGGAAGACCACGTCTCTCCACCACTGGCCTCCCAGCAAGACTCGGCTCCCCACCATCGTAATTCCGAAAACGAATCATATTCCCGAAACCACGGCATATTCTCCCTTTCTCCAGATTTTTCCAAGTGCCGACAATCATATTTTAGTCTTTTGTCGTCCAGCGCGGAAAGTTTGCGAGGAAAAACCTATACTCGTACAATGGTACGCTTCTGAGTAAAACTCCTTAGAAATAACCCAGTGTAGGGAAGCAGACTACTCATGCTGTAGTAAATTCACATTAGTCTTTCCATTGTGTGCCAGCCAGTCCGCTGTAACTAGCTCTGACGTCATAAATGTTGCGCAATACATTAAAAATCAAGCAAATAACCTAAAACATTTCTAGCATGTCAGGAGTAATACTAAATTAATATGTGTTGAATATCAGTTCGATAACTTTAACCATTTTCGAAATTTGAACGTTTTTCTGTAAAAATCATTGGCGCAACAGAAAAGAGCTAGAGTGTTAAAATTTTATATTTAGATTCATCTTTCATAATAATTTAATAAAAACAGTACTTTGGATTTCATAAATTAAAATTTTAGTGGAAATTCATGATTTTCTCGTTTTCGTCTTAAAACTTAGGAAGCAAGATAGATTAAGTAGGCTAATAAATAAGGCTAGGAAGTTTATATTTAAGTAGAATGGAGATCCACTATCACCATAAGGATGTGAGAAGTTTCATTTGAATATCTATAAAACTATAGCTATAGCGTATCTCCAAAGGGCCAGTTCAGAGCTCGTCTACTGCGTGCAGTGTAATTAAATTAATTCTCTCGCCCAAAATATTTAACTTAGCCACGTCAAACTTTTATCATGATTACTTACCTGTGTGCTGAATGGACATTTAAATTAAGAGCTTCATCAGCCATCAGCAAAAGAAGCTATGATTTATTCGGTAACCTAATGTGGTGCATTACTAGCCCAGCGGCTAGTCGGGAGAGCCGATTTGATCAGGCGTTCCCTTAGCCGTCCGCACCGCGGCTTTATATATAAGAACGCTGCGCGACGAAGCAAGGCCCCAGTTCTCTCCAGACGCTGAATAGCACGTCATCTGTGTTGGGAGTCGCGTCGCGTCGCGTCGCGTCGGTATCATTGCTACAAACAGCCTCGGATGCCGTATTAAGTTACTCGAGATACGCGTAACCATGAAATCATTTGCGAGTGAAGTATTAATTCTGGGTTGACTTTAATTATCGATCTTCAGTTTGCGTATTGTCGTATTTTCACGTGCCATCGCGGGACAAACATTCTACCTTTATTTAGCGCGGCGTTTGATGAACCTAATCATCAAATTATGGCGAGCATTCATTTAAACATTTAATTTGGACATTTATAGTTGCATTAGACTCTGAACTGCTCTGTTAGATTGTGTGGATTCTTTTGTTTTCATCTGTGACTTCCAGAATACAGAACGTTTTCTCACGACCGTTTTTGATTATAAATCCCAGACAATCTCCTAATTCATCAGAGCTATAAGCTGTAACTATAAGTGTATTCTCAGATGAAGTGGGCACTAGGAATTCTAATTACAGGCTTCACGTTTTGCTAATCACTTTCTGGTTGCCAATATTGTAGTTAGAGAGCCAGTGTTGAGAATGGCAAGCAACAGCATAAATAATAGGAACATTTATATAACAATTAATTCCACCTGCCGCCCGTCATATGCTTAATCGGCCGTGAAGTGTTTCTACATTCAAACATTTATGCAACAGTAAATAATAATTCCACCAGCCACCCCACATATGGTGCATCGGCCGGGAAATAAACTGAGTAAAAGTGAAAGTGATTTTTAAATATTCGGATTCGCGAGTGAAATGCGAAACGCAACTGAGCATAGAACAGTGAATGTGTTACGTGCGTATGTGGACGACGCAATTGGATTAACAACGCCTCTGGATTGACGGAGCTGGCACTGAGTCTAGCGGCGCTGCCGGCATCGAGAGAAGCCAGTTTCGCCTCACCGCAGTCATTCGCCGGAACCACGCCTGCAGTTGCGGGCCACGCAAACACACAACAGCCGTCGGAGTGCCGTCTGCAATTCAGCGAGCTGCGTCGCATCAGTAATCCTGGTACACCACGCCGGCAACGCCATACGTCGTGCAGAAGGAACTAAGTTAAGTGAAAAGCTGTTAAAAATTTTACTAACCTGCACTAAAAGACTGTCGGTGATGGAACCGCCAAAAGACACTGAGGTTAAACTTAAATCAGAACCTATGTCTGTTGAGGGGACTGTAAATCCAGACAACGGTTCAAGTGTAAATATGCATGAAAGTAGTAATGTTAAAGTGAAATATGAAGTATTGTCTCCTGGCAGTAGTGTAAAAAGGGGCAATGATTCAATAATAGAGACCCCTGTAGTAAAGCAGAAATTGTAAATTTATTGGATGATAGTTTATCTGATGAGTTAAAAACGAAACAGTCATCAGAGACAGTAGAGTTTAAAAAGGATAAGTTAGATATGACTGATCAACCAGAAGTTTCATTTAGTTTTGATGATTCTGGTGTTGGAGCTAGTTTTTCGTCACCTGAGTGTGAAAAGAAACCAGCTAGTGAGCAACCCAAAGATACTGGGGCTGTTGATTTAAATGTTATATTACAAGCAATAGCTGCCAGTAATGCAAAAATGACAGCTGAATTAAAGTCTGAAATAAGTGAACAGGTCAAAAGCAGTAATGCTGAATTAAAGTCTGAAATAACTGAGGTCAAAAGCAGTAATGCTGAATTAAAGTATGAGATTGTGGCCAGCCAAACCAATTTTAATAAACGGTTTGAGGCAATGGACAATAAATTAGAATCCAATAATGCTGAATTAAAGTATGAGATTATGGCCAGCCAAACTAATTTTAGTTAACGATTGGAGGTAATGGACGATACCTTCAAGGCTGGTTGCAATAAGTTGAAAGAGGATCTAGACAGTTTGAATTATAAAATTGATTACAATCATGAGGATATTAAGAAAAAGGTTGCTCAACAGTTTTCTGAAATGTATAAAACAGTAAAATCCGAAGTTGCTGAGGTTCGCAGAGACTTCCAAATGGAAGATGCGAAGCTGGAGCACAAGTTAACAGAAAAGATCGAGGCGGAATCTGAACTGTGCTCAGATAGGTTTAAAGATGTTAATATAAAAGTAAACATATGTCAAGCAGACGTAGATGCAATCAAAACTTATACTACTCATATTGTGCAAAGAGTAGATAATGTTGAAATGAAAGTAGAAAATATTAGTACTAACATTGCTAACATTGAGAGTAAAGTAGCTTCAGTAACTTCTGGTAATGGGAGTATACAACAAGTTGTAGCTGCAAACGCCGCTTTTATCGGGTGTCGGCAGTTCTTGCGGTTCGATCCAGATAAAAATATCCACCCGCTAGATTTCTGGAACGAGTTTGAAGATGTGATTCCACCAACTTGGTCTGAACGAGAGAAAATCTCATTTATTAGAAGCCATTTAGCAGGTGACGCCATGCGTTGGTCAGCTGATGTTATGTTGAAGTGTAAAACATTAGCGGAGTTTAAAACAGCTTTCATTAATGAGTATTGGTCTAGTAATATGCAAAATGAAGTGTTGAGAGAATTTTGGGGTGGAAAACGCTTCAATGCAGGCAAGGAATCAATTAAAGAGTTTGCTAGGTCATGGATCTCACGTTTGTCACATTTGGCGGAAAAGCTAAATCCGGAAATGATTATACTAGGTCTTGAAGCCAAACTGCCATGGTATTGGCAAACTAGAATTATATCTGCCCCTAGAGACAATCTGGATCGTTTCATTGAATATTTGGATCGTGTAGAACGTGTTGCTGCCAATGAGGAGCAAGCACGTAATAACAGAAATGCTAATAACAATAGTAGTAATTTTAGGAACGAGCAAAATGGCAATGTAAACATCAGAACAGTAGGTGTTCGCCATCCTAAGAGAGGTAGGAATTGTAGAAATAATTATCAGAACCAACAATAGCATCCAAATGACAGTAATTTTGTTCCAAATAAAATTATGCAGGTAAACCACAGTACGGAAAGCAATGCTGTGCCAGTTAACTATAATGGAAATAAAGGAAACAGTAGTAGGCCGAGGCAGGAAAACTAGTTCCCGTCTATGAGGACACTGGCGCTCACCAGGCGGTTACTTTTCCTAAGCCAGTAATTACAATAATTGGTAAGACAGATCAGAATGCTCAAACTGAACATGTGGATGAAGTGTCGGTAGCATCTAAGGATACAACAGAAATATTAGATCACTCACAGTATTTGATAGATACCGTGTTAGAGACGCTTTCTAAATGGGAAGAGAAAGAGAAGGTGCAGCAGTGTAATGATAGGGAAGAGCTACAAAATACTGAATTGTCAGGTGAAGAAGCAGAAGAAATTCATGCTTATATTTACGATGAGGATGATGTGCTTTTATCTAAAGTGCCTGTGCAGGATGTTGATACTGTACTAATAGATTTAGGACAGGAGATAAGTGAGAATGTAGAGGGTAGCCTGTTGGGGGTCGATGAGCCCAGTAGCTGTGACCAGTTGTCACTTGAGAAGGAACCCGACCATAACAGTGAAAGTGGTTTAGCTGTAACTAGTATTATGCCCGGTCTGGAGGCGCAGAATCGCTCAGACTACAGTAATTTGGGTCATGTTCAGCAAACTAAATGTAATGAAGTCGTGCAGTGTTTCGATTTGAAATTAACAGACCGACTGGAAAAGGCAGCTGAAAATGTAATTAAGGAAACCCCTACTCACTGTGATCTAAATGTAATGAAGACAGATGTCGATCACTTTAGTTGGAGACAAATCCAAAAGGAACTATTGGATGAGTTTGAGGAACCACCTGTACAACCTAGAATAAGCTACCCTTTAATAATAGTGAATGTGTTGGGTATCAGTGTACGTTGTCTCTTAGACAGTGGAAGTGAAGTGAGTGCGATATCTCAGTCCTTCTTTGATGCATTATCTATTAAAGTCAAGCTTACAGTAATGAGGGTATCAGGACTAAGAATAATTGGTGCTACTGGTAAGGTGTCAAAAACAGTAAAGCAAGAAGCTTTGCTGCCCTTTAACATTAATGGTAATTTAATTGATCATCCATGTTTAATTGTAAACAATCTCAGTATTGAGGTTTTAATTGGCATAGATTTCTTGTCGAAATATCAGAGTGTTGTTGACTTTGAAAGAAGCCAGTTAAGAATGGTCTTGCCAATAACCGGAGTAATTACAGTACCTTTTAGTGATAACCATGTAGTAACTAATGATGAAACTTGGGAGCTGCCTATACGAGTTCTGAAAAATAGGAGATATTGGGACGAAGGTGTTAATCTTAGTACAAGTAAACTAATCACAGAAGAAGAAGCGATTATTTTGGATAAAATAGAAACTAAATTGCAGGAAATCGATAAAATTTCAGCTAATCAGAAGAAATAAATGAGACAGGTTCTAAAAAGGCAGCATAAGGTATTTTCAGATCGACGTGGCGTGGTCAAAGGTTATGAATGAATGCTGTAGGGAGGAGGTTGTTCTGTAACCTCTACACAGTGTGGCAGCTGTGCAGTCCCAGCTGTGTGAGATCTTCTTTCCCGTTTCAGGTCTCACTCACTCTTCATCTTTTCTATTCACCTAAAATTTCGACCTTCTTTCCAACACATTAAATTTTCCATCATGGCTATCAAGCCATTAGTTCTGTAACCATTCTATCCACCGATTAGTGAAGAAAATACCTAATATGACACACCCAACAGTGACATAAACAACAGAGAGGTATGATGTAATTAAGATACAAATGTATTTGAGTAACAAGTATCTATAGAACCCTGGTAATATTGTAAGTACAGAGTGTTGTTGTATTGGAAATGATCCACCAATAGTAATTTAATAAGGTATACAAATTCGTTTACAAGCAGGATCTGAAGTGGCAGTGAAACCTATTGTATGCTGTAGGGCTAACTGAATAATAGTAAAAGAGATTGCTTAGTGTTATGGAAAATTATGCAGATAAGTTGTAAGAATAAACTCACCTTGTGTAGCAAGGAATGGCAGTGTAATAGAATTAAACAGTGTTTATGGTTGAGACGTGAAGGACACGTCCCTGAAGTATTTATAAGGTTGGAGCTGGCCAATATTTTGGTGTAGTGTGTGACAGGACCCACCTGCACGTATTGAGGTAATGAGTTGGAGGCGTGAATGCAACCATAGGTACCCTTATGTTAGATGAGACAGAGCAGCTCATGGTGTCCTATAGGTTTAAGGAATTTAGCATTACGCTCGTCCATAATTACTTAATGCATTTTAGTGGTAGGTCGAGAGAGACTACCTGAGGTTTCAGCGTCCGATCGAGTGGAAATGGATTGCCACGTGAGCAAACTGATCAGCTGCAATACACTATAGATATGGAATAAATGTGCTATCCTATGCTTTAAATGTTAATAGAGTGAGTGTTAAATAAGTACATACACTAGCAATATAATTGAATAACATAATGACAGACGTGAAACATTATTTATAGCTCAGCATAAATACACTTCGATGAAGTAACTACACAACTGCAGATGTGGAACTGACAAAGTAGCAGAGGACCAATAAATGAGGTTTTGTAGTCAACTAAACGTAGTATGTTTTGAACACTCAGAACTATACTATTACCAAAAGTTACTCACATGTACAAAGAAGCTGAGAAAACTACTAATCAAAAATACTCATACTATCTCTAAGAATAAGGTAATCAGAGATGAGTCAGTTAAGTAAATGAAATACGAATGTATCAAGAATGTACCGAGCATTGGTTCAGTGTTCCGGCCCAGAAATAATATATTGAAATTAAATAGGATTCATGATTGTATGCCTTGAGCATAAATTTTCTCCAGTACGTGACTAACGGCATTTTTAGCCATTTGTTTACCGATTTTATGACAATTAAGTAACCACGGAGTAATATTGAAAAAGTTCTGTTAACTTTGTTCCAGCAAAATATTGAAGGATAAAATGTATATATCCCCATTTCATTGTGACCCACCCTCAGATAATAAGTGAACAGAGTCTGAGGCACTCTTTTTGTTTGTTCTACAGGACAAACCAGATAATGGCAGCCTGGTAGCTGCGTGAAAACGTGGAGTGACTTGGACACAACTCAGTGACCCCTCCCCTTCCCCATGTAATTTAGAGTGAACGTAAAGGACGCACACCGTAACAACTTCCACTCCTCTACCCTTGTGAATGGAAGTGTAGAACGCCAGCCAAAGCGGCTACAACCACGTGTGTAAAAATTATTTGTGAAATTTTCTTTCAGGTTTAGAAAAGACTGCTAAGAGATCTGTTTATGTATCTTGAATAACTTATTTCATTGAATTTGTGTATGTAAAAATGTATTTAATGGATTTAAGATTCTCATAATTTTACGTATTTTTATGTGTTTTCTTTTTTTTTTTTTTGTCTAAGGCAATATGTATGCCAAAGTGTTTCATTGACTGTGCTTAAATTTTGAGGGATAATGTTGCTTAAGAAGCAGTGAACATGCCCGCAATTTAAATAATTAATGTAGGTAATCAGTTTTCTTTTAATGCTTCTACATGTTTACATTTCAATTTTAAATTTTCATAGGAAGTTAAGCTGTACTCTTGCTTCCCTTTTTGTAATTAAATTTTTTTTTCGTTCATTAACATTCATAAACAAAAAGTTTAAGTAGAGGGTGATGTAGGGAAGCAGCCTACTCATGCTGTAGTAAATTCACATTAGTCTTTCCATTTTGTGCCAGCCAGTCCGCTGTAACTAGCTCTGACGTCATAAATGTTGCGCAATACATTAAAAATCAAGCAAATAACCTAAAACATTTCTAGCATGTCAGGAGTAATACTAAATTAATATGTGTTGAATATCAGTTCGATAACTTTAACCATTTTCGAAATTTGAACGTTTTTCTGTAAAAATCATTGGCGCAACAGAAAAGAGCTAGAGTGTTAAAATTTTATATTTAGATTCATCTTTCATAATAATTTAATAAAAACAGTACTTTGGATTTCATAAATTAAAATTTTAGTGGAAATTCATGATTTTCTCGTTTTCGTCTTAAAACTTAGGAAGCAAGATAGATTAAGTAGGCTAATAAATAAGGCTAGGATGTTTATATTTAAGTAGAATGGAGATCCGCCATCACCATAAGGATGTGGGAAGTTTCATTTGAATATCTATAAAACTATAGCTATAGCGTATCTCCAAAGGGCCAGTTCAGAGCTCATCTACTGCGTGCAGTGTAATTAAATTAGTTCTCTCGCCCAAAATATTTAACTTAGCCACGTCAAACTTTTATCATGATTACTTACCTGTGTGCTGAATGCACATTTAAATTAAGAGCTTCATCAGCCATCAGCAAAAGAAGCTATGATTTATTCGGTAACCTAATGTGGTGCATTACTAGCCCAGCGGCTAGTCGGGAGAGCCGATTTGATCAGGCGTTCCCTTAGCCATCCGCACCGCGGCTTTATATATAAGAACGCTGCGCGAAGAAGCAAGGCCCCAGTTCTCTCCAGACGCTGAATAGCACGTCATCTGTGTCGGGAGTCGCGTCGCGTCGCGTCGCGTCGGTATCATTGCTACAAACAGCCTCGGATGCCGTATTAAGTTACTCGAGATACGCGTAACCATGAAATCATTTGCGAGTGAAGTATTAATTCTGGGTTGACTTTAATTATCGATCTTCAGTTTGCGTATTGTCGTATTTTCACGTGCCGTCGCGGGACAAACATTCTACCTTTATTTAGCGCGGCGTTTGATGAACCTAATCATCAAATTATGGCGAGCATTCATTTAAACATTTAATTTGGACATTTATAGTTGCATTAGACTCTGAACTGCTCTGTTAGTTAGATTGTGTGTATTCTTTTGTTTTCATCTGTGACTTTCAGAATACAGAACGTTTTTTCACGACCGTTTTTGATTATAAATCCCAGACAATCTCCTAATTCATCAGAGCTATAAGCTGTAACTATAAGTGTATTCTCAGATGAAGTGGGCACTAGGAATTCTAATTATAGGCTTCACGTTTTGCTAATCACTTTCTGGTTGCCAATATTGTAGTTAGAGAGCCAGTGTTGAGAACGGCAAACAACAGCATAAATAATAGGAACATTTATATAACAATTAATTCCACCCGCCACCCGTCGTATGGTTAATCGGCCGTGAAGTGTTTCTACATTCAAACATTTATGCAACAGTAAATAATAATTCCACCAGCCGCCCCACACCAGCCTGCGTGGTTTACGAGGTGCCACTTCTTCGTTCCTCTCACCTGCGTCCAAGATTTGCAATGTTCGGAAGTATTATCCGGTTATCCTTCCGGCCCTACTACAATAGCGGCTGGCCGTCCATATTGTGCTCCAGAGCTCAGGTGTCACGATGTCCGTCTAGCTACTTCCTGTGTTTAAGCAGGACCAACACCTGTGCGGGCCTTCCACCCAGAGCTTGAATTCTGCCTGCCATTTCATCTCCACTGGCATTCCAACCTCTACTAGTATAGGCAATCATTCATTACGCCGTTTTTATAATAAAGACACTCCGTCACCTTTCATGCAATAAGCGTTAATAATTATTTACAAGGCATACGTGACAATGTCGGTCTTCTTTATATATTCATATATACGCTGTACGACGTATCACATGATACCTAATTGTGTTTGTAGATCACAGCAAAGTATGTAGATGGGTGCTTGTAAGGTGCGAAATTATAGCCACCTTACAACCTTAGAGATTTTCATAACTTGTTTTACGAGCTGTGGGACAGCAATATATAAATACAGAATTGATCGCGTGTTTGGCTCTGTGCAGGACTGATTACGTGTTTTAAATCCTAACAAAAATGTGCTTCTCTGTACTCTCTGCCAATCACAACCTTGCAGTGTCAGCTGAAAAACAGTCGCTGTATGGCAACATTCCATTGTGTCTATTGAGGTAATAACTACACATCGAGTTGACTGCTGTCTTGCATGCTTCCTTGGAAAGAAGAGAACTATCTGCCTCTGAATTGACTTGCATCTGCGTTAAAGGATGACAGAAATTGGGTGGAGTGATCGGTTGAGATGGAGTTGTAACGAGACACGATTTGATGGTAGACTGATGATGCATTCTAGAGAGAGAGAGGGAGATTTTGCTGAAGGTGATTTAACCATTTTTCCGTTGTTCTGTTGGAGATGCTTCAGCTGTGTGGCATAACCTGCATTCGACTTGTATACAAAAGCACGTTCTGCGTGTGACTTAGAGCACTATCAACTTCCATTCGTTAACAGCAAACTTCGTAGTCCTCAGAGGACTTCCAAATCATGTGTGATGATGATGAAACATGTCCATCCTGTTTCGGCACTCACCTCTAGTCGAACGAGGATTTATGTGCCGTACTCAGTTCCCCTGCCGCGTCTTGGGGCTTAAAATCGAGTCGTCAGTTTCATAACTACGGTGATTCGAAGTTAGTGTCAGGTGTTTGCGATGTACTGCAATTCCCATGTACACGTCTTATTGATAGAAGTCCTGTTTACGGAGATAGCGGCAGCACGATGTGTTATTTCACATATCAAACACTGCTGCTACGCATTTGTTTGTTTCCTTTTAAGAGGCATTCTCCATTACTAACGACGATTTTTTATAGCACTGATACAAGCGTAGTTAACTTTCGATCCATGATAAGATGTGAACAATGGGGGCTTTACACCTCTGGAAAGCTATATTGTCATGTATCACGATGAATCGATGGTTTCTTTGGGATAGGTCTCCCGTCGGGTAGACCGTTCTCGTGGTGCAAGCCTTTTGAGTTGACGCCACTTAAGCGACCTGCATGTCGATGGGGATGAAATGATGTTGGTAAGGACAACACAACACCTAGTCCCTGAGCGGAGAAAATCTCCGACCCAGCCGGGAATCGAAGTCGGGCCGTTAGGTATCACATTCCGTTGTGTGACCACTCAGTTACCTTGGGCGGACGTTTCTGTGGTGTACAAGGTAGTAGAGTTTTCATTTTGCAGTATGTCATCATAGTTTACCGCAGAGAAACTTGCAAGGAGAATGTATGTCATGCACTAGGAATAAATTTCTTACATTGGAACATTAAGAGCATTCCACGTGACTAATATGTGGGAAACGGCACCACTCTAAAATTATAGCGTGTTTTAAGTGCAGAACCGTATGTTCTCTCTTACCAATACCTTCTTCTTAGTGACCCCAGACACTAGAACAATACTTTAGAATTCATAGCGCAGTTGATTTATGTAAAATGATTCAAACTCTGTCCATCTGGAGCTTCATCATGCATGAAAAACATATATTTCTACTTAACCGTCTGTAATATCACCACAACACTTTCATATTTACTGTACACCAATAATGGGCGCTAATCTCCTCGACATGCGCACATCTGGAGAGATTTTGTGCTGTTGGATGGGTGCCATGAGTGAGATTGGTGTGGAAGAGCAGTTACAGACTTCGATCACTCCGTTCCTTCACGAAACGTTAATATAGTGATCTACTTCTGGTCAACTACAAATTAAATACGTGATAGTGTTGCAGGGAGTGTATGTCAAAGACAATGCGAGGTGATCTGTCAATCTGTTAGTTTATCCTAAGAATGTGAGCATATCAGAATGAGATTTTCACTCCGCAGCGGAGTGTGCGCTGATATGAAACTTCCTGGCAGATTAAAACTGTGTCCCGGACCGAGACTCGAACTCGGGACCTTTCCCTTTCGCGCGCAAGTGCTCTACCAACTGAGCTACCCAGTACTTTGACTCCCGTCCATACAAGGGAAGATAGGCAATAGGAATCGTAAATTTCGCACTATGAAAGAAGTGCTAGAAAGATGTACAACGCTGTCTGGTATACTTCGATGTATATTTTATATAATTAAAAATCAATGGACATACAGCTCAGTCATCTATCTTCATTCGCAGTCTAGCATATGTCATTCGCAAAGCAGACATGGGGCAGTTTTAGCGATGATATAGAAATTGGGAAGTATGCTGCTGCGTCATTGGTCGGCGTTGAAATTACGGAAAGCTGATAAAATTGCTAAAAGTGATCGCGCTATCAACCTTGATGCTTCTTACAGTGCATCGATAGTGTCTTTTCCATGCCACCCATCCATTGGTATGCTGTTGTATACCAAATAATGATGGACGGATGTCACTCGTTTGATGTGGAGAAAGTCTTGCTGGAGGGCAACGCCTTCTGCGGTGACGACTAGCACCAAAACACTGATCGCATACATGACCACAGTATGAGGAATCAGCTCAAACAGAACACTGAGCCGTCTACTACACTGTGAAATGTGAGTTTAAATGTAGAGGTCGTCATTCACCTGTGGGCAGTCGTTTGGAAACGATCCTCAGTGCCGCAAAACTCTTCCAGTTTCCTTATGTTTTGACTGTGTTTTGTTTCAGTCATCCACTGTGTGTACTGTGAGAGCAGCAGCAACATGGTGTACACTGTGTGATGCCTTGTTTTCTGTGATAGCCAGTGGCTTAGGACTTGTTAGTGGCGGTTTAGAACCCGAGACAGACCTCAGAGTCGTGGTGGGAAGACAAAATGTGTGGGAGTGTACAAAGTGGTAGTCATACACTGCTTGGACATATTACAGCAGAAAAAAAAGTATGTATCAAACAACACAAGGAGACAGAGGTCCTCTCTTGCAACTGTGGGATATGGTCTTTCTACAGTATGGGTTATGACACTGGTCTGTTGCAGGCGATTTTGATGACTGCTGGATCAATACTTATATAATATATATATATATATATATATATATATATATATATATATATATATATATATATATATATATATATATATATATATATATCAGAAGGGAGAGAATGTAGTAAAAAATCTTATCAAATTCTTTGTTGGATGACATCAGCAGAGTTTTTTAGTTCGTAGTTTTTTTCTATTAGATGGTACAAAATAACAATGATAGAGAGAATGCCTCGGTGACAGATGCGAATGTATCCTGAGGGACGCAGATCTCCTTCAGACTACATGTAGTTTGGAAACTCATCGCAATGCAGTAGCAAAAACCTCCTCCATTTTCCAGTTCCTATATGATGTGATGTCTTCCTAATTTTCCCAGTAAGCAACACCACTGTTTGTACTGTCTTTTTCTACTATTATTTCGTGTGGTAGGAGAAAGCTTCATTTTGTACTTGCCGTACACATCATACACAGTTGGCTGAGCTATGACATGTTCTCATTTCCAACAAGTGGTCAGAACACATCTCTGTCATATTAGCTCATCTCGGCCTGTTTCTACACAGATTGCAGAAGGTGGTAGATAAAGTGTTTCCCGACTTCTGCTCAGTTCCGACTTAAATTGGATTGATCACTTGCACAAAGCTGCAGGGAGGGTGGGGACAAGACTGAGGAATGTTTACGATATGGAGAGGGACTTTGTAGAAGACCACATTGGACTTTCACTGTAGCAAAGCAGGTGACTCGTTTCGAGATATGAGAGTGCCATGGATGTGATTCACTAGTGTCTGTAATCATTAAATTACATCTTCATAGGATCCAACGCAAGTGTATGGTTGAACGGAAAGACTTGATTCCGTGACAGCATTTCTACCAGGAAGCATAACACTATAGACCTAAAAAGCCAGTGTATTGGTCATAAGATTTTGGACATTTCTTATGACCTTAATCTAGTGCTGCATTTCTTTAAAGTGATTCGTTGCATAGCATACCATCAACTGGATGTGACCATTCTCTATCAACATCATCCTCCCTCACCTACAACCCAGTGGATATATCACAGAACCTCCGACAAGGCATTGGTATAGAATGTGTTACAAATATTGGAGAAATATCTAGCAACAGCACGTGGGAGCTGCAAATACCAGCTTCATACCACGTTTCTTAGCTGAATCACTTTAAAAAATTTGTTGATTGCACCACCAGTGACATGCATCTGCATTTTTGCTCTGTTCATACACGCCCTGGCGATCTCGTCAATATTCGTAGTTCCGGTACTTGTGTGGAAGACCACTTCATTCGGAAGCAATACCATGTCTCGATTTATAAGGCCTGTATATTTTTTTAACATGGATATCGTTAGCGATACTTGTGTGCGCTGGTAGAAACAAGACTGCTTCTGACGCAGGGCGACAGTAACATAGTCATTGCGATTGTAGGTTCTTTTCTTTTCTTTTTTTTAATAGCTTGTCACTCATAAGACGATTGCATCTCTCCTCCTAAGACACTTGTACCTAATACGCCGTGTGTGATACATTCGCTGTGAACAGCAGCCTTATAAAGTATGTGTACTGTGTTCAGTGTTCGCACATGTGCAAAAAAAAAAAAATGGTTTTGTCCTGTCGTTATGAAGGTATGGATTTGATGTGGGAAACAGTGATAGCTGTAAGGGGAATGAAAATATTTTTACATGGAAAGAAGTCCAGTTATAAGAATGCTACAGATCTTGATATCTGCAGAGTCACTGTCATCAGGAGGGGTATTTCCGATGCTTCGCTCATTGTCAGATGTTGTCAGAAAATATATTTAATTGTAAGTGTTGTTGTTGTTTTGTTATGGTCTACAGTCCAGAGACTGGTTTGATGGAGCTCTCCATGCTACTCTGTCCTGTGAAAGATTCTTCATCTCCCAGTACCTACTGCAACCTACATCCTTTTGAATCCGCTTAGTGTATTTCTCTCTTGGCCTCCCTCTACGACTTTTATCCTCCACGCTGCCCTCCAAAACTAAACTGGTGATCGCTTGATCCCTCAGAACATATCCTACCAACCTTTCCCTTCTTCTAGTCAAGTTGTGCCACAAAATTTTCTTCTCCCCATTTCTATTCAATTTCCCCTCTTTAGTTATGTGATCTACCCATGTAATCTTCAGCATTCTTATGTAGCACCACATTACGAAAGCTTCTATTCTCTTCTTGTTTAAACTATTAATCGTCCATGTTTCACTTCCATACATGGCTACACTCCATACAAATACTTTCAGAAACAACTTCCTGACATTTAAATATATACTCGATGTTAACAAATTTCTCTTCTTCAGAAACGCTTTCCTTGCTATTGCCAGTCTACATTTTATATCCTCTCTACTTCCACCGTCATCAGTTATTTTGTTCCCCAAGTAGCAAAATTCATTTACTACTTCAAGTGTCTCATTTCCTAATATAATTCGCTCAGCATCACTCGACTTAATTCGACTACATTCCATTATCCTCGTTTTGCTTTTGTTGACGTTCATCTTATATCCTCCCTTCAAGACACTGTCCATTCCGATCAACTGCTTTTCCAGGTCCTTTACCGCCTGTGACAGAATCACAATGTCATCGGCGAACCTCAAAGTTTTTATTTCTTTTCCATGGATTTTAATACCTACACAAAATTTTTCTTTTGTTTCCTTTACTGCTTGCTGCCTGTGACCGGAACGATTGACATTTCTGGCTTACAGCGGGAGTCGTCCAAATTGGGGAGGACGCCTGGGGTACAGGAATGTAGCTGACCTATCTGTGTTGTCCTCTAGGCGGGTAAATAGCGAAATAATACTCAGGATGTGTTGGGCTGTCTTCGTGATGTTTGTGGAATATTCCATATGGACTTCTGTTTTTGCTGGACAATTGTTCAATCCCATGTAAATTGTACAGTTGACTGCTTCTACACATTTCCCCGTCTTTATTTGGTTGAGAGAACGTCAGTTGTGATGTGTGTAATGTGCATGTAGATGGCGAAGACAGGTTGAAGATACGTTTGCTGGTTCTGTAGACATCGGAAACCCTTATGTGATTTTGTAAAGTAGAAGGATGATTTGAGATCTGTTATATCATCGACATCGGTATTCATTAAAAAAAAAATACGAGTGGAATTACCAGTTTCCTCTATTTTTGTGTTTTCGTGTAAAGATTATCGCAGACGAAATGAGTTTCTAGTTACTCAGTGGTTTGCATTACTTTCAAAATGGTTCAAATGGCTCTGAGCACTTTGGGACTTAACATCTGTAGTCATCAGTCCCCTAGAACTTGGAACTACTTAAACCTAACTAACCTAAGGACATCACACACATCCATGCCCGAGGCAGGATTCGAACCTGCGACCGTAGCAGTCGCGCGATTCCGGACTGAGCGCCTAGAACCGCGAGACCACCGCGGCCGGCTGCATTACTTTCCACTTTGCTACACCTTGCTAATGTTTCGGGTTTCTAGAGATATAATTCCCACTCTTTATCTTCTGAATTATACTGTGCAAGTGATCGGTAGCGTACTGATACGTATTTGCTATAGAGAACTATGTGTAAATGGTATGACATTTTGGAAACCATGTAAAAATACAGGGTGACAGTTATGGAACTATATGAAATAAAATGTATCTCTTATTTTTTGGTTTCGGTCTGTATTAGAGTTGTCCTTGATAAAATATTCTTATCTTTAAAGTTTCATTGTGGTGGTTATTGGTCGCGCCAGACCGCTCGTTAAATTTTTTTTTAAAGAATTAAAAGAACTTAACAGCTTATTCATTCTTAGGTTAAGATCTTATAACCTCAATAGAATAAAACCTCAGTCCTGCTCAGACACACAGCCGAAGGCAATCCTAGAGAATGGCCTCACGGTAAGTGAGGTCTCCTTGTCAGGGTGATTGAATTAGGCAATTAAATAATACAAGTGATGTATGGGTGGTTCGTTATGTTTAGGAGTGGGGACGATGGGTGGGTTTTCACTTGTTAAATACGTTACGGCATGGCGATGTGTATCGTGCGGCTTCTGAACGGTTTGCGGTAGGACGTTAAACTGCACGGTTGGCCACAGAAGATTACAGGAATTGTATGCGCATGCGCATGCACACGTGACTTGTTGTCGGGCATTTGCACCTGAAAATGTCACGTTACAGCGTGCCTGAGCGTACAGCGCTTGTGAAGGCCTACTAAGCGAGCAATAACAGCGTAGCTGCGACTCAAAGGAAGTGTGCGACCGAGTTCAAACTGAAGACAACCGCTCCAAGTGTGCTAATTTGATTCGCAAGATTGAGAGGTAGGATAGTGTTCGTCATGACAGTGTCGATCGTCCAAAAAGAGTGAAAACGCCTGAAAACAACGAGAAGACACACGCTGTGCTCCAAACCAGCCCCAGGAAATCGATCAAACGAGCTGCACAACAGGTGGGTATCAACTGGGAGACACTGCGACAAGTTGTTGAAGACCTGCACATTTCCCCGTACAAAATTCAAACTCCTCAGCTGTTGAGGCCAAGGGCCAGGGAACAGTGGTTGTGTTTCACCAACACTTTTGTCCACAGAACTGATGAACAGGACTTTGATGTGAATATGGTCTGGTTGTGCGACGAAGCCAGCTTTCATTTGAATGGGTTCGTCGACAAGCAAAACTGGCGCATTTGGGGACTGAGAATCCGCATTTCGCGATCAAGAATTCTCTTCACCCCCAACAGTTGAGTGTGTGGAGTGCAATATCCAGCCACGGGATAATGGGTGCGATATTCATTGATGGCACGTTGACAACCGAACATGACGGTTTTGGAAAATGATCTTATCCGTATTATCCAAAGTGACTCTCATTTGGACAAGATGTGGTTCCTGCAAGACGGAGCTCGACCCCACCGAAGTAGAACAGTGTTTGATGTCCTGAAGGAGCACTTTTGGGGACCACATTCTACCTCTGGAGTACCCAGAAGTTACTGGCATTGGCCGCTATTAGCCGCCATATATTCCATATCTGAACACATGCGACTCCTTTTTATGGGGCTATATTAAGGACAAGGTGTATTGCAATAACACCAAATCCATTGCTGAGCTGAAAACAGCCATTCAGGTCATCGACAGCATCGATTTTCCGACACTCGCTATTCGTCTGCGCCACATCATCGCCAATCATGGCAGACATATCGAAAAATGTCATAACCTAAATTCGAATATCTGTAGTGACATTTACATTTTGAATAAAGAGTGTGCACGCCGTAGTTTGTAACAAATCTAAGTTTTTTTTCGTATAGTTCAGTAAGTGTCACCACATATGTTCTTGTAATCCCAGAGTCTACTGTAGAAGCATGGCAGCAAGCAAGAAAGCAGGTAGGGGCCAGAAGCAGTAATGCCATTTTACTGAGGGGAACCAGCATAGTCTTTCTACACCAGATCCGAGAGTGGCCACAGTCTGCTGAGGGCGCTCTGATCGCGTATCGTGCATGCGTATGTGGTGGGTAGTTCACTCATGACTGTTGGCCATGGTGGATGACCGACCGACTTTGTGGGAAATATCTAGCGGTTTGAGAACTATACACGGTGCATTGTTTGTGTCTCTTTTTTGTGATCTATCTGTCTTCACGGTATATGTACACGTGTCTGATGGCTGACACGTGTATGCAGGAAACAGAAGTGGTGATTTTATATGCTCCAGGATACGAATTATGGTTATACAACAATATGGTATGTGGTGATTGGTTTGACTCTGAAAACTTCAAGCTTTCTTCGACAGCATCATAGCAGTGTAACTGAGGACGAGTCTTTGGCGGGAGTTTCCATATTTCATGATCTCAAAAATGGTTCAAATGGCTCTGAGCAGTATGGGACTCAACTTCTGAGGTCATCAGTCCTCTAGAACTTAGAACTACTTAAACCTAACTAACCTAAGGTCATGACACACATCCATGCCCGAGGCAGGATTCGAACCTGCTGCCGTAGCGGTCGCGCGGTTCCAGACTGTACCGCCCAGAACCGCTCGGCCACACTGGCTGGCCATGATCTCACTTTTGCATGGTTTAACCGTCAGCGCAATATAAGTGCTGTAGGTTTTTTCTTCCTATCTGTACAAAATAATTTTGACGCTGAGAGTCTCATAATTTGTCAGTCTGAAGAAAATCGCAGACAGAACTCCCACAACGGCACCAGCTGCTAGCAGTTTGACGGGTAAATTCAATGAGAGCCAGTCAGAATAATCCATTCACAAAAAGTTCCATGACGTCAGGTAGTCACAAGACACCATTTGTGTGGGACATAGGAGCCTCTGCTTCGAACAAGATGGGGACAGGGTATCTACAGAAAGTTCTGTGACGTCTGAAAGTCATGTGACGTCTTCTTTGTTTGATTGTTCAGAGACACGTTCAAGCACACCATCGACCTCTGGCGGAATGCTGTCTCTCATCCACCACTGTGTCTTGATAGCATCTACAGACCGGCAACTATAGGACACCGAAAATTTCAGCTATTTTTCTCGACTATAGAATAGTGCTTCGTATTCTGTTTGCGGAATTGTTCTGTTTTTCCTATCTGTGCTTGGACAGTAGATAGTGCTTCTATAGCAGAGGAGAAAGACATCCCTGACTCCAGCAGAAAATATAAACTAACCCCCACACCATTACAGAAACCTGATGAACACCGTAGCAGATGTAGGACTCAGAAATTTTTTTCTCTCTGGCAGTGCCTTTAAACAAGCAGCTAAGACTGGAAAAATGGTGAGCGTCCTATTTTAGAGCTACAGAGATATTTATTTCAGCTTCCAAATATCGTCGTTTTGGCGTATAAAATCAGATATTTCAGCTGTTACTGGCTTTTGGATATTTCCCACAAAAGCATGTGAAGTATCTCAGGCAGCGATCTTTCTTTGGAGTCTGTGTTCAATCATGGCGGTATACGTCACAAAATTGAAGCAAACTACTGCACAGCAATCTTTTTGGAAGTGCATTTAGAGACACACTCAGTTGGATTTAGTAACTCCTGTGGCAGCTCATGCTCAAAGACAAGGAAAGGCTGTGGATTTTCCCACAAAAGCGCGCGAAGTGTGTCGACACAGTTTCAAAGGTTTGCGATCTTTTTTAGAGTCAGTGTTTAAGTGTAATGGTGATGGTATTCCTCGGAATAAAATATGTAATTACATCGAAAATTGTTTAAATATTCTCGTGCCATCTGCAAAGCTCTCTCACTCTCTTTATACAGTGGTACATTTAATTCCTGTGACATCTTCATGTTACGTATGTGACAGGATTCTGGACATTGCTTGAACACCTGATGTACGAAGGTTGGAACTTTAATAGTGGCAACTATTTACTTACAGCTCGTACAAAACAGATACGTGTCTCAAAGTTTTACTGACCTTCAAAGTAGTCACCAGCATTGTGTATAACCCGTTGTCAGTGATGTGGAAGTCGTAGGATACTCTTTGCAGTGCCAGTTGCGTTGACAGTTCGAGCAACGTGGTCTATTTCCTGATGAATATGTAGCAGTTCTGAAGTTGGTCGTAGGTTGTGTTCTAAAAATGTACAGCATAGAGAAAGAAGTAATGACACTTTCTGCAGGACCTGACTATCATTTTGCAGGCAAAACTCAAGCACGTACAGTGCAAGCTGTTACTGATTTGTTTGACTGATGGGGCTGCTAAGTGCTATACCACTTACTGTATTCCCCTGACTTGAACCCTCGTGATTTCAACTCGATTTCTAAACTGAAGTAAACACTTCACTGCATTCGCTTCAGAACTGCTACAACTTTGTCGGACAATAGACAGTGCTGCTCGAACTGTCAACACAAATGGCACTGCTAAGAATATCCTACGACTTCCACATCGCTGGCAACTGGTTATAGACAATGCTGGTGACTACTTCGAAGGTTAGTAAAACTTTGAAACACGAATCTGTTTTGCATGAACTGTAAATAAATACTTGCCACGATTAAAGTTCCAATCATCGTAGTAATTCCCAAAGCAGTTCGTGTACAACAACAAAGAGTATCCGTCCACTGGGGATGGGAGGGTGGACAGTTGCAGTATTGCCAACACAACAAGAAGTACGCTGCCACTTACGTGACTGTTGCGTGGCGAGCTGTGAGCTCAGCTTATGGGCTCTCTTCCAGCGGAACGTGGAGACTCTGGGGTGAACGTCTTGCCTCTTGTGCTTTGGACGACTGACTGGAATTTTATCAGATGATCTACAGTTACAGCACACGTTTTTATTAGCATGAGTTGCGAAGTGTAACTTAGCCCCAACCTCCTGCATCTTCATTATTTGATTAAGCATATTTATCTTCACCAAATATCATTGCTTCCAGCCATCACACAGGTGGCTATCGCCACAGCACTCAGCTACATGATTACAGCTAATATATTCGTTAAGCTCCTCCTTCTCCATAAAAGCCATCTCATCCATTGAACACATAGTACACACAGTAAACAATTATATCTGTGCTCCCAGTCCAACAGCAAGACAGAGACTGATCGGATTCCCCTCGCAGGAGGGGAGGGCGACCACCAGCTTCCTCTAGTGGTGGTGTCGTGGACTACATCAGTTGGACTCCGGATCTCAAGGTGAACACACTGGATGGTACTACTGCCTATGAAAACTCGAAATGTTAATATAAACAATGCATAAAGAATCCGCCAGCCCTTTATAGACTGAGTCCAAATTTCCAGGTAGGGGACAGGAGGGGAGGGGAGGGGGGTGAAGTTAGGTTAGTGGAAGTAACGCAATTGACCTATTTTCGTGACAAAATTGGAACTTCCCGCCATGACGTCAGTACGAAGTTGCCACAACTGTGACCATCATCTTGGATCCGCGATCTTGAATAAATCTGGCAATAATACAGAGGAGGGTGATGCCATCTTTGTCCCACCACACCATGTGACGTCCAGCTTTCTGTGCTCATCTGGGAGATGTCTGGCAGCTTGCTGCCCCACTTTAAGAAATTTCCACCAGGCAGTTCATATGTTATTGTATTTTATCTATCTCGTCCTTAAGTTTTGCAGGTTAATGTACTATTACACTATCCACAACATGCAGGCAGAATCTCAGCAAAAATTTGTAGCACGAAATCTGAGAATACTCAATACAAAGAGAGTTCAGTACTATAATGGGCAGTCAAACGAAAACGAGGCAGATGGAAAAAGTAAGAGAACTGTTCGTTATTTCAAAAATATACGCCACAATTATTAGCACAATTATCCCTTTGTTAGGCAGCTTGGCCAATACCCTTCATGGGATAATGTTTGCGGTTGGCTATGGAACCATGATTGTACCGAGGCTAGCACTTCTTCCGAGGCAAATCGACGGTCACGAATGTCTTTCTTCTAAGCTCCGAAAATACGGAAATAGCACAGGGAGAGATCGAGATTCTAGGGAGGATGTGTAAGGACCTCCCAGTGAAATTTCTTCTGCAGCGTATCCAAACCAACCTTGGTAACATGTGTGTGGATCCATGCAACAGGAGACAGTTGAATAAATGGAAAAGGACAGTTTGTTTCAATCAGAGAGCAGTTGCTGGCGATGTTGTCCACTACAAAATGGCCCGGAGACAGCGTTCGGATGACTCCACACACAGAAGACTGGAAGGAGGTTGTGTGAGAGCTTCGCAGCAAAACTTCTACAGCATAGACAGAACAAAATTGGGAACATGTGGGCGTCCCATGCCGCAAGGTTGTTTCGGTTAGGCTTCAGATGTTTCGCTAGAAAGCCGTTAAACATCCCGAAAATAATTCCTCTCTCTCCCCGCGTGATTTCCACATTTTTAGTGCCCTTATGAAAGACTATCATGGTCGCTGGTTTGATTAGGGGTTGGGTTAGGCTATTTGGGGGAAGAGACCAAACCGCCCCTGTAGCTTTGTTTATGTTGAAGCCATATGTTATATGTTCAACGACCCGTAGGTGGTGGTGGTTTTGGGGGAGGAGACCAGACAGCGAGGTCATCGGTCTCATCGGATTAGGGACGGATAGGGAATAAAGTCGACCGTGCCCTTTCGAAGGAACCATCCCAGCATTTGCCTGCAGCGAATTAGGGAAATCACGGAAAACCTAAATCAGGATGGCCGGATGCGGGATTGAACTGTCGTCCCCCTGAATGTGAGTCCAGTGTGCTAACCACTGCGCCACCTCACTCGGTGATTTGATTCCCGTAGGCCACCACAAATATATGTCCGTGAAGTCATTGACCGAGCTGTTTTACAATGGGATAAATGTTTTAACACTTACGGAGATATCTTTTGAAATAATAAACAACTTCCTTTTTTTTTAATGTCGCATTTCCATTTGACTACTCCTTATATTTTTGTCGTATAGCAGAGCACCATTAAGTAGGTGATGGTCAGTTGCGAATAGGCTGGACCTGAATTGTTTCTGTAACGGAGAGGTTTATGGTTGTTGATGTGGGAACAGGAAGTTATTTCTGCATCTGCTTCATAAATGGTGATGTGTAGCTCAGAGTTTCTCAAGGTTGAACAGAAAATCGTTCACATGTCATTAAAGCAGCCTGGAATAGTTTATTTTTAATACAAATAGTGGCGCTGCAACTGCCATTGCGAAAGACTCGTGTTGTCTCGCTGTGGCGCAATCTGCGACCCGAAGCTACATCCCGAGCGGTACGCGCTAGAGATGTAAAAACGCGGACTTTCGCTTCTTTCGTCAGGCGGCTCTGTGCACGTCGGCGGCATTTGTATTTATTTGTACTCGGAGGCAGCGCCGTTTTAACAAGGCCGCCTCCAGGGGCGCATCTCAAGGCAGAGTAAAGCCGGCAGTGGCGCCCCGTTGCCGGCACAAAGCGGCTGTAATGCCGTCGCGGACGTCAAAGACAAAAGCCGCGGCGCTGCGCGGCTGAGGACCACTCAGTCGCGGCCGCGGCTTCACTGCACTCCACCCGGCTCCACTCCATACAACACCGCCGTAATCCACTGCGGCCTGCGGCTCTTTCAGCGCCTAAACACAGATTTGTGGCAGGGGCAAGCCTCGCTGCCACCTGCTGGAAGTGGGGGACGTCAGCCTATCCAGTACGGGCATTTCGTTTATACACTTTCCGTCGCAAGGAAACTACAACCAGTAATGCGTTGTTTGTCCCAAGTCTCCTTGTGCTGCTGCAGCAGTCGCAACGTAGTGCAGTAACACCATTGCTGGTATGTAGTACGAGGGGCAGTCATTAAGTAATGCAACATTTTTTTCTGAAAACCGACTGTTTTTATCCAAGATTCCGACGCACCGTATTATTCCCCATTCTTCTGGCTACAAAAAACTACTTTTCAACGCATTGTCCTTACAGTTGGACGGATTTAATGACACCTTACTGGCAGGGCCTGTATACTAGCATGGTACCACTCTAATGATCGACGTCGGAGCCAACGTCTTGCTTCATCAATAACCTCCCCATCGTCCATTTACCGCTCCCCACAGAGTACATCCTCCATTGTTTATGGTCTTCCATTAGGCTGCGAGGAGACCAGCAGGCGCACGCCTTTGAGTACTGCAGCTGGTGGACGAGTGTGTCTGCAACGAGGCGTGTGATTGTGATCCGTCGATCATTTCGAATGAGAGTGTCAGCAGGTTCCAACATTGCAGGCGTCGAAGCTGTGTGCCAATGGCGAGCGCGAGGAAGATTGGACAGGTCTGTGCGACCTTGTTGCGCCGCCAGACACCTCGCACAACGACTCACTGTGCTTTTGTTCACTGTCTGGTTTCCGTAGATATTCTGCAAGCGCTTAAGAATATCTGTGAAGCTCTGTTTTTCCGGTAAGAGAAACTCAGTGATGGCTCTCAGCTTGGAATGCACTTCTGTAACAGACGCATAGTGCCTCCACCTGTCGGAACATCATGAAACTATGGGCCCGAAGTGGGAATGTTCCACGATGTCCTACGGCAAATTCCTCATTTTCTCAACCAAAACTGGCCGAGAAAAAAAGTCTTGCATTCTTATTAAACACCCCTCGTACAAACACTTCAGCTTCCGGGATTGTTCGTTCAAATGGCTCTGAGCACTATGGGACTAAACATCTGTGGTTATCAGTCCCCTAGAACTTAGAACTACTTAAACTTAACTAACCTAAGGACATCACACACATCCATGCCCGAGGCAGGATTCGAGCCTGCGACCGTAGCAGTCTCGCAGTTCCGGACTGAGCGGGATTGTTCGTCTCAGGTGGTACTTGTATAATACAAATGAAAGAGAACCATTTTAGCGTCGCCTACCATTTTAACACAATCGTCTTATTCCATATTTTCTTGAGCAGTAAATATTTCGGAATGGTGGTAGTTTATAGCAGTCCTGTAACGTGTCTCTGATCGACAAGATAACGCCAAGCAGACTAGAGGTGTGTCTAAGGCCACCAGATAAGGTCAAATGATAAAAAAAATGCCAGTAACAGTTACATAGAGCATTAGTACGACACACGTATCAGAAAAAAAAAAACAGGGAGACACGAAATCTATCTGCTGGAAGGTATCTTTAGATCTGCAAGCAAACGTAAGTACTTTGAATTGATCATTGACGGAAGATAAAAATAGCTCTCATTGCAAGCAATGTCAAACGTGCTCAAGAGTTCCTTTCCTGTCAATTAAACCCAAGGCTACTCTACGACCTGTCTTCAATTATGGACCTATAATACGGCTGAGGAATACCGAACGAGTGGAACAAATTTAGGCAACGGGCAGTACTCCTGAAGGCCATTAGCCATCATTAGCCAGAAGAGCAAAAGGACTGATACATAAGGTGCAAGAAATAGGAATCATCAATAGCAGATGCGGAAAGGAAAATCTTATTACAATCAGGAACACTGTCAGCTGTCCATTTCGAATCACTGGGTCAGCAAATGCTCTACATATATCATAGGGGTTTCCATACGAAAACATTGTTAAAAAATCTATATAATTACAATCTGTTGCTAGTCAGACGTAACAAATCATATTCCTAAAGGTTTGAAACGGCGTAGATTCTAAAAACGACTTAAATCCACATGTACCGAAGATTAAAACATCTGGTTTATTCGTCAGTGAATATTATGTTTATGGTGTTCTTACACCTGTTGTTTGACCATAAATACATGGAATTAAAAATCCTCAAGTCATACCTACTTGTGGCTGTAGGCGCTTATATGTGTAAGACAAAATGATATTTTCACACGTTATTAGTGTTCTCTTTGCAATAGGCCCACGGCTTGCATGATGTGGAAGAAGATTTTAAGCACAAGTTTTTCGCTTATTTACTCGTAGCGATACAAGTTACAAGACGAGCTGGTTTCGGCTTTCTGTAATTATCAAGTGTACCTGTGAAGATGGTAAGCACGCAGTTGGTCTCGACCCAGGGACCCAGTATCTGTGATGAACTATGATGTATTTGAAGTCGTTAAGTTCAGCCCCTTCTCACGGCAAAGAGATAGGAACAAAAAGCTCATACGTAGTTTGCTGTGGATTTTTTTCGTGTTTTACAGATGATTCAGGAGTAGAAAGAAAACCCTTTGGTGCGTTTAATCCCAGTTGTTCACTGACAAAAATACACTGGATTACATGATTCTTCCAAAATTGAATCAGAAATCAAACTTCCTTTCGCATGGTTTGTTAAATTTGTGTTCTTCAGAGGGATGTTACCAATGTCGAGGTCTTTCTTGTTACCATGCCAAATTTGGCTTCATATTTTATAGAACTTAAGTTCAGTAACTTATTAACATAGTTGCAACTGCAAAAGAACTCTAAATCACAGTCTGTTATTAAACAAGCAACTGAGGACAATTGCTGAAGAATTAGCCCATCCTGAGTATAAAAATCAATGTGTAATCTCTTGACATATGTTGTTGGACACCCACTCAATTTGTCCTTTCAGCAGCTATTGATAGTTCTTAACCATACATTAGTCTATTGAAAAATCATAACAAAAGTTTTGTATATTAACCATATTCCAAAATACTCTTTTTTAGTATGCTCATATGCTAAAAACACATTTCGATATCTTGATCTCCTCATGAAATATGATAGATTTTTTGAGTAATTTAGTTACTCTGTGCTATAGTCGACATGCGGACAAGTAAGTGAGCTACATAAAATCCATTTTCAAGAAATAGTGACAGACACAGGTCTCCTAGTATGTTTAGATAGTAATTAAAGATATTAGCTATGTTTCATAAGCAGGTTATATGACCTAATACGTACCAATAGTAAATTCATAGTGACTCTTAATTTTGATTTCAAATTATTCGAACTTCGTGCAGTGAGTTACATAATTTCGAAGTATCACCATAGATGTGACCATAAAAGGAAAGGTAGACAGCCAGTCGTAAAGCGGCTGTATCACATTGTAAGTAACGAAAGAATCAAAATTTTTCACCAAGCAGTTTCCAGAAAATCGCTTGAGAAGATTTTCAAAGCAGTCGAAGTACGTGCGCCTCCATTCTGCCACTGCAGTGAGTCGGCCACCTGCTGTGCCGAAGCAGACAAAGAAAGTTTCATTCATTCAGGCCAGGCATGTGCAGTCAGTCTGCTGGGGTTGCTGCTGCAGTCCAGCTGACACTCTGTGATGTCCCGTTAGACAGCACAGGGATATTCTTTGCGTTGCTCCAAGCAGCCGACGCTGGCCTCCCCTACGCCTGAAACCTGCTGTCTTTGTGTGAGCGCTCTTACAGGTGGAGCACTGTCACACGCTGCACACCTGTGTGAACCACTGAATGAAACGTCCATTCAGAGCAAGAACAAAAGCAGGATGTACAGTACACATCACCTCGGCTGCTCAAGACCCTCCGCTGGCACTATCTATAAAAAAATTTTTTCCTTGTGATTTCATTGTTTAACACAGCTGTGCCTGCTGATTCGTCGTCTGCTGCTTCAGTTATTGATCGTAATTCTCATTGTTTAAATCTAAGCTGACTGATTTTATTATGCAGTATGTTCTCACTTTCCTCATACATCGAAGTAGTTCTCCTCCATAGCGAACACACATAGTTTTGGTGTGATATGTGGCCTTTGTAGTCTGCCAGGACGGTAGAATTTAATGACACAGCAGTAACAGCAAACTGACTGCGTGATCTAGACGTTAACGTTTTTAGCTAGTAATAACGAAATTTTGAAGTTTTTGTTTTCCCAGTGACTTCCTCAAATCTGTGTGGTCTAGAGGTTAACGTTTTTAGCTAGTAATAGCAAAATTTGGGTTTGAGTCTCAGTGACCTCCTCAAATTTTTCTTTTCGTGGGAACGTCTGGATGAAGGTCCACCAGCCTTGTGAGATCAGTTGGAAAACTACTTGAATATAAAAGGAGCGAAATTGACGCACAAGCCGCTGAAGTTGTGTTACATCGAAAGGTTTGCATCAGGAGAGGTGAAACCACAGACTTACTAAAAATATCTAGACCGCTCGTTGGTGCTAGTGTACCGTTGCCACATTGAACAGGAAGGGAGCCGCCTTTTGCAGACTAATAGTGTGTAAACATGGTTCGTTCGTGTGCTACTTTCAATTTCAATAACAAGAGTGGAAGAAAAAACGAAGATGGAAAGAATGTTACATTCCACAGGTTAGTCATTCCTGTTTATTGCTTCCTTTATGACATTATTTATGCATAAAACCTTTCCTGAAAACTAATAATTCTACCTTAAACATCTGATATTGTACAAATCTTTGTATTTGTTTAGGTTTCCTCTTTGTGATTATTCACTCAATCAGAAATGGGCAGTTGCGACTCGCAAAGAAAACTTTCGAACCACAGCAAATTATTTACTGTGCACCGATTGTTTTGAAGAGAGTTACTATCTCGAAAATTATGTGAATGGAAGACAATTAAAGGACAATCCTATATCCACATTATCTGCCTTTCCACCTCATCTGAATACCGTACAGTATCCTAGGATTCGCGTAATATACACTCCTGGAAATGGAAAAAAGAACACATTGACACTGGTGTGTCAGACCCACCATACTTGCTCCGGACACTGCGAGAGGGCTGTACAAGCAATGATCACACGCACGGCACAGCGGACACACCAGGAACCGCGGTGTTGGCCGTCGAATGGCGCTAGCTGCGCAGCATTTGTGCACCGCCGCCGTCAGTGTCAGCCAGTTTGCCGTGGCATACGGAGCTCCATCGCAGTCTTTAACACTGGTAGCATGCCGCGACAGCGTGGACGTGAACCGTATGTGCAGTTGACGGACTTTGAGCGAGGGCGTATAGTGGGCACGCGGGAGGCCGGGTGGACGTACCGCCGAATTGCTCAACACGTGGGGCGTGAGGTCTCCACAGTACATCGATGTTGTCGCCAGTGGTCGGCGGAAGGTGCACGTGCCCGTCGACCTGGGACCGGACCGCAGCGACGCACGGATGCACGCCAAGACCGTAGGATCCTACGCAGTGCCGTAGGGGACCGCACCGCCACTTCCCAGCAAATTAGGGACACTGTTGCTCCTGGGGTATCGGCGAGGACCATTCGCAACCGTCTCCATGAAGCTGGGCTACGGTCCCGCACACCGTTAGGCCGTCTTCCGCTCACGCCCCAACATCGTGCAGCCCGCCTCCAGTGGTGTCGCGACAGGCGTGAATGGAGGGACGAATGGAGACGTGTCGTCTTCAGCGATGAGAGTCGCTTCTGCCTTGGTGCCAATGATGGTCGTATGCGTGTTTGGCGCCGTGCAGGTGAGCGCCACAATCAAGACTGCATACGACCGAGGCACACAGGGCCAACACCCGGCATCATGGTGTGGGGAGCGATCTCCTACACTGGCCGTACACCACTGGTGATCGTTGAGGGGACACTGAATAGTGCACGGTACATCCAAACCGTCATCGAACTCATCGTTCTACCATTCGTAGACCGGCAAGGGAACTTGCTGTTCCAACAGGACAATGCACGTCCGCATGTATCCCGTGCCACCCAACGTGCTCTAGAAGGTGTAAGTCAACTACCCTGGCCAGCAAGATCTCCGGATCTGTCCCCCATTGGGCATGTTTGGGACTGGATGAAGCGTCGTCTCACGCGGTCTGCACGTCCAGCACGAACGCTGGTCCAACTGAGGCGCCAGGTGGAAATGGCATGGCAAGCCGTTCCACAGGACTACATCCAGCATCTCTACGATCGTCTCCATGGGAGAATAGCAGCCTGCATTGCTGCGAAAGGTGGATATACACTGTACTAGTGCCGACATTGTGCATGTTCTGTTGCCTGTGTCTATGTGCCTGTGGTTCTGTCAGTGTGATCATGTGATGTATCTGACCCCAGGAATGTGTGAATAAAGTTTCCCCTTCCTGGGACAATGAATTCACGGTGTTCTTATTTCAATTTCCAGGAGTGTATGTAGAAATAAGTACTGAATTGTGGATAGGCCCAGATATAATTCTATGATTGTATCTTTCCTAGGTCGTTACGGAAAGAAAACCACGAAAGACAAGAAAAAAATCGAGGCTGTCCATTATGTGTGCAGAAACGAAATTCTTCTTTCTGTTTACACCGAAGTCCACAATTATTCATTTCCGTCAACTCCAACGAATTTGAGGAAAATGTACGATCGAATTGTGGAAAGGAAGATGTACAAAACTGTACATTATAATAAGAAGTTAAAGACAGCCAGTAACAAGTGCGAGGGCCGCACAAAAGACATGTTACTTAGCAAATATTTTAGGAGAAGTGAAAGCGAAAAAATTAGTTAACGATAAAATAATCTCTCTAATTAACGTCACTCATAGTGAAATGTTGTGGGAAATATGAGATCTTAGCCAAAACAGAGCACAACAGTATTCTGAAAGGTTAAAAGCTGTTGCTATAGCTTTAATCTTTTATGCTGAAGCTGCCTACAGCTATGTTCGCAGTACATTTAATTTATCATTACCACATGAACGTACATTACGTAGAATGTACAATTGTGTTGGTGGTTTGACAGGATTTACGATAGAAACCTTCAAAATCGTAAAAGCAAGAGTTGCGAAATAATCCCGTGACTTATTTTGTGCATTAGTTTTTGATAAAATGAAAAAGAATAAGCGTATTAAGTGGTACGTAAATGAATTTGCGGGCTACGTTAATATTAGGTGTGTTCCTGTTACATAAGGAAGAGAGGAAGAGGCTTTGGTTATTATGGCAGTACGAGTCAATGACTACTGGAAAACCCTTAGTTTGTATTTCGTGCCTGACGGTATTTCTGACTGCGAGAAACAAAATCATTATTGAAATGGCGATTACAGTGTTACATGACCTAAATGTGACGGACTTTGAACAAATATTGAAATGGCCAAGGAGGTAGCTGCAACTATTGCAGTTGACAACATGAAGCCCCATTTCTCTCATCCCGTTTATATATTATTTTTATTCATATATCCATTATAAAAGTAAAGTTAACAGTTCATGTTTTAAATGCTTCACCTAGTAGTGACCTACAGTACTATGTTTATGTTGTGATATGAAATTTCAAGAATTTCAGGAGGCTGAAAGAGATGCAGACCTCTGTCTTATTTCTGAACAGTTATTTTTGCAGCTCCAGAAATCCTTTGGCTAAGGGACACAGATCACCTATACATCATGCCAATAAATGTATTTCGGAACCTTTTGTTGAGAGAGTAGCATGTTATTTAACATCCCTCAAGGATTCAAATGGGATACTTTTGTACTCGGATAACAGAAAAACAGCAATACTAGGGATTTTAGCACAATTTGAAACTTTTAGATGATTGACAATGATGTAATGAAAACAAAAAGATGGAATATTTGCTCATATATAAGTTTAGTCATGATTACCCGGAAATGTATTTTTCTTTAGTTAGGTTCAAATGGCTCTGAGCACTATTGGACTTAAAATCTGAGATCATCAGTCCCCTAGATCTTAGAACTACTTAAACCAGACTAACCTAAGGACATAATACATATCCATGTCCGAGGGAGGATTCGAATCTGCGACCGTAGCAGTCGTGCGTTTCCGGCCTGAAGTGCTTAGAACCGCTCGGTCACCGCGGCCGGCTTTAGTTAGGTGTAGATTAGGTTGGAATAACAATCCATCTTACCTCCATTTCAGAGGCAGCCTTCAGGCATTTTCTTCTTTCAAATGAGGTCAAACATAAAGCAAGTGATAGTAATCAGGTTAAGGATAACACATGGCTCCTGCCTTGGACTGGGAAACACAAATCTTTTTCACATGATCCATTAGATTTTTGTAATAACAGAAGGAAATGTGGAGGCTTTGTGTGATGACGATTATGTCATATTGCCCCAGAACCAAACAGAATATACTGAGCAGTATGGTTGTTTCTATTGCAGGATTTGTTGTCAAACATGTGGCGAACAAGTTAAACTGCAGCACTTGCACATATAGTTGTAGTGTAGAAAATTTGCAGTACCCAAATTTGTGAAGAGGAAAAGTTAATGGTGGCTTGATCATGCCATCAACAGCCGCTGTTACTGTATGCCGAGAGGCTGGGAAACAAACACTGTTGCGAATTCTGTGATCTAGTAATGTTCTTCCAAAAGGTGACGTGTCAGTGACATAATGTCAAATTTCGTGCAAGTAGTGATAAAGCGAGAATTATTCCCAGAATTGATAGGGTATTTAATTGAAAATGTTCTCCCTGAGAATCATGTTTATACGAGGGTTGGACCTTTAATAGTGGCAACTATTTATTTACAGATCGTATAAAATAGATAAGTGTAACAAAGTAGTCACCAGCATTGTGTATAACCCTTTGCCAGCGATGTGGAAGTCGTAGGATACTCTTAGCAGTGCCAGTTGTGTTGACAGTTTGAGCGGCGCGGTCTATTGCCCGACGAATTTGTAGCAGTTCTGAAGCGACTGCCGTGAAGTGTTTCCTTCAGATTAGAAATGGAGTTCAACTCACTTAAGTCAGGGGAGTGCAGTAGGTGGTATAGCACTTAGCAGCCCCATCAGCCAAACAAGTCAGTAACAGCTTGCAATGTACGTGCTTAAGGATTGTCCTGCAAAATGATGATCAGGTCCTGCCGAAAGTGTTGGTTGGTTGGTTGTTTTGGGGAAGGAGACCAGACAGCGAGGTCATCGGTCTCATCGGATTAGGGAAGGACGGGGAAGGAAGTCGGCCGTGCCCTTTGAAAGGAACCATCCCGGCATTTGCCCGGAGCGATTTAGGAAAATCACGGAAAAACTAAATCAGGATGGCCGGACGCGGAATTGAACCGTCGTACTCCCGAATGCGAGTCCACTGCGCCACCTCGTTCGGTCTGCAGAAAGTGTAACCACTTCTTTCTCTATGCTGTTCATTTTTGGAACATAACCTACGACCAGTTTAGAGACAGAAGTGATGTCGCTTTCTGCAGGACCTGACCATCATTTTGCGTGACAGTCAAACAATTAATTTTTAATTACCTGATGACTCATCACATTCGACGAGAAAGAACTACATGTCCATGTTACTGTTGCATAGAATACAATGAAATTTACTGGTAAAATTACGTACTTGAAATTTAATGAACGCTTGTACTATTTCAATATAAATTTTATGGAATCCTTTAAGTGGATTTTTCTCGAGTATAGCATTTTTCAGTTGTGTCACTGTTCTCGATGGGGTGCACAATGAACTGTACGTTAATGGTCGCATATTCTGGTATCTTCTGGAGCACCTCATTTTAATTTGGAGATTCACAAAAACTACTTCTTTGCTAGCTATACAGCCACAAGGATAGAAATGTTATGTACCATAGGTTGAGTGTTTCTGGAAGCCACCCAATGTCAATCGTGAAAATTATCAGGATAAGTTCCACTGCGTTTCGACACTGCGGGCCAACTCGAGTGGTCCTCGGCTGTGGAGCGCTTTTCCCACGCCAGTCGAGATAATTAGCGGCAACGAGGGCTGGCTTTTCCCGACTCTGCACTGGTACGGGGGTGGCCTGTTATTAAGCAGCGGGCGGCGGTCCTGTTGGTGGTACCCGCGCCTCGAGCAGGACTCAGTCGTGGGTAATTACTGTGCCGCGCATGTTGTGTGCGGCGACATCAAAGCAGCCGGAGAAGCGCATCTGACCTAACCCCGGCAAGTGGGCGGCAAACAGCCTGCACTGGATAGCGGCCGACGAACGCTATGGCGCCCACAAAGATAGCCTACTACGTTCACCTCTGCCGATCTACCAGTAGATACGAGGGACGTTCAGTAATGAAACACATTTTCTAGAGAAAGCATTGTAACACACACGCCCGGGAGTTCAAATGGGGTGGGGTACCATAAACTGTTACTGTTTCTGCTTTTCTTGACCGTGCGCCCTGTCCACACCACGTACCTGATAATCCCGCGGCGGTCTTTCTGTTCTGCTCCACAGTGCTGTTGGCTTGCCTGAAATTATCTATCGAAATATGCAGGCGGGTTTAGGGGAACCACTCAACGTTATAACACAACACGGTCCCATGTCTGGTATGAACATCTATATTCTGAGACGGTATGGAGACCACAGGTTGGACTGTTTACACTCTAAATCGTAAATGTTTATACCAATCAACAGTCTTCATGTTTATCTGCTCACAATATCATTGAGACGAACGTACGCGTAACCGACACGACGCGGGTGATGGTTGATGATGCGGAAGCCGAATGATCGAACGGAACTTCTTACGCTCGTCACACATACAGATGTGTGGTAATAGTCCTCCTTGACACTAGTAATGATACAACACTGTTCGTAGAGTTAATTTTTCAGTTCTCAGTTCACACTTGTACGAGCGTGTGCATAACCGTCGCGGCGCGGCTGAATGTTGATAAAAACGGAACGCGATGACCGAACGCACGGTCATCTCGCTCTCTACAAGACTGCACTCTTTTATGGTAACTAATTTTTACTGATTCACATTGGTTCATTCTGGGAGACCGAACGCGGTGCGGATGATCGATGCTGTGCGACACGCAACGAGAGGATACACAAATACGTTATCGACGGACTGCTCATTTTCAATTACTTCTTGACGCACTTTCCTCTGAATTACTTCCATATTTCATCACTTTACTGTAACAGCACTTGCAGCAACACTTCAACCTGGATACTGAAAAAGCCTCACACATGCAGAGCTACACACTACACAACGTAACAATACCGAGTCCCGAGCTCGACTCACTACAGGATTGGGATTAAGGCAATGAGGGGGGCGTTCTGCAGGTGGATCCACTCCTTCCCAACAGACGCAAAGTTCGACAACGACTTCTACCGACACGTAGAGAACCAACTCCCTGACCTACTAACAAGTCCAACAGCAGAAACAGAAGACACCTCCGAACTGACCAAACCTATAACAGACGCTGAAATCACCAACGCAATACGGACCGGACGAAACTCAGCCCCAGGACAAAACAACATCAAACGTTTCCACCTGCAGAACGCCCCCCTCCCTGCCTTAATCCCAATCCTCTCACTGATGTTCAACTACTGCCTAACGACAGAAACAATCCCGACTGCGTGGAAGACAAGTAAGACCATAATGATCCCCAAACCCGACAAACCACGAACGGACCCCCTCTCCTGCCGACCTATCTCACTACTGGTCGTTATAGGAAAAACTTATGAACGTATACTGACCGACAGACTGCGAAAATATGTGGACAACAAACAACTACTCCCCCTACTCCAAGCCGGCTTCCGCCCCAACCACTCCACCACAGACCCAGGGCTTCTACAGATCGCACTGTACGCTAGCCATATTCCTCGACATCGAGCGCGCCTTCGACCGTCTATGGCACAATGGGCTCCTGTTCAAACTGCTCAAACTCGGCATCCCACCGAAATTCGTACGCCTAATAAAAACTCAAATCACCGGACGACACAGGAGAGTACATGTGCAAGACGCCACCTCCGAACCATTCACCCCAGAGGCAGGAGTCCCGCAAGGTGCAATATCATCCCCACTACTGTACGCGCTATACACACACGACATACCGACCCCAACAGACCAACACGAAAAAATCGCCCTATATGCAGATGACACTGCATGTTGGTGCACAGGACTCAGAACAGACGTAATACAAAGAAAAGCAGCAAAATATCTGACCAAACTAGAGACATGAATGACTAAATGGAGAATCCGACCCAATCCGACTAAAACACAACTAGTCCTATTCCAACACCGCAACCTGACAAAAAAACGACAGCAAAAACAAGAAGACATAACACTCCGACTATGGAACGAACCCCTACAACTGACTGACAAGGCGAGGTACCTTGGTGTCTACCTAGACAAACACTTCAACTACCAAGCCCACCTGCAACACCTGCTCAACAAAACGAGGAAACGACAACAGTTAATCCGACAAGTACAAGGACGACTGTATGGCTGCTCCACCAGGACAGCTAACACACATACAAGACATACATACGACCAATATACGGATACGCCGCTGCACCACTAGGCGGAATACCAAAGACAGTAGCAAACAGACTGTACTCGACAGAACGCCGACTACTACGCAGCATAGCAAAGCTACCATGCCGCACCCCTAGCGACGAAGTATACGAGGCGACAGAAATAACCCCTATGCGAACAAGACTGACAAAACTCAGAGCAAGATACGGCTCACACATCCTACACAAACGACCCGACATGGAAGACATTCTGACGACCAAGCCACGCACAGCAAGACGCCCAAAAAAGAAATACATTTACCCGGCGCGTACAGTAGCACAAAACACAACAACTGAGTTCCCCGACTTAGCACCCACAATGACACAACTGACAGGAGGCGAAACCACCCCACCCCACCTAGACAAAAGACAATAGCACAGCAACAAATAACCTAGTGCACCACGACAGCCCCTCACACTCAACACACAACACACCCCACAGAACAAAACACAATAACATTAAGGAAATCATAGACAAGATAAGAACTATTGTTAACAAAAAAAAAGCTCCAAGTACCACCAAAGGGAAAGGAGAATATGTCAAATTAGAATAAGGCAAAAAAACATTGTAGCAACCAGCTCCAAGTGCTACAAAACAGGAAAGGAGAACCTGTAAACATTAGTATTAAGATTAGTCTAAGCTAGAATATATCATCCAAAACAAAATACTCCATCACATAGAAGTATCACAGAGGGAAAAGTAAGTGTAAGCGCGTTTAAAAAAAAATCCCCCATTAGAATAATGTGTCACTTCCAGTTATAAACAAAACTCAATTAAGTAAACAATTAGTTTTATTAAGTTAGTTATATTGTTAAACATGTTCAGTTAATACATAACAAAATCTATCAATATTTTCTCACATTATATACACCAAAAATAACGTAAAATTAAAAATACCCAATATAAGATAATAGCATGTAATCAGATATATAGGAAAAATGGAAATAAATAAAATAAAAATGTACCCTATGGCTGATAAAGGGCAATCAGACAAGCCCTAAAACCTCCCTTAGGAGAAGGAATGAAAAGAGCTAAAAAAATAAAAAATAAAAAAAAAACACTCGAGGAGCAGTCTCAGGTCGCACCTGATGAAGGTTACAAGCTACGTGACCGAAATATCGTGCAAGTACGACGCTGATATCCGGCAGAACACCCGACAACCCAAGATGTTAAGAGAAAACAGTCTCAGTACGTTCAGTGTCACCCTGGAGTTTGAACATCAAGTAACGTAGAAATTTTAGTCATTCTTTACATACAAAAGGGGAAGTTTCGCTTGGAACGCACCTGTGTTCCAGACGCCATTTTCAAGGCTACATATAGCGCCGCCAAATTTCGTGAAACTATAGAGGCTGAAGCTGGAATATTACACGATGTCCCATAACAAACTCTGCAATTTTTAACGCAAATGGCCAAGGAGAAACGTGCATTGCATTACGTATTGAACGCTTCACATGTAGCAATCGTGTACATTGCTTGCAGGGGACACAACGACTGTTGTAGTTATTGTACAGATAAATCACCACATCTCACCTGTTACTTTATTGACTTCTACTTCCGCTCCTCAAAATCGAGTGCCCTCAGATTTCAACGCGTCAGTGGTTTAAAGCACCACTCCGTACCATCGACAACGCAAAGTATACGGTATCCACAGAGCTTTGTGTTGATGATGGTTCCGAGTGCTGCTTTCAACCTCCATCAAGAACAGTGACACAAATGAAAAATTGAATACTCGAGAAAAATCCACTTAAAGAATTCTATAAAATTTATATTGAAATAGTATAAGCGTTCATTAAATTTCAAGTATGTAATTTATCCCGTAAATTTAATTATATTCTATGCAACAGTAACGTAGACATGTAGTTCTGTTCTCGTCGAATGTGACGTGTCATCAGCTAATTAAAAATTATATTAGCGTCTGATGAGGGACGGGTAATTGGCGATCCGTGGCGGTTTGTTTGTATAACAGTGTTTCAGGTATGTCGCGTATTCACTAATGCTGGAAAGTAAAAAAGGGTTATAAGAAACCACCATCTTATAATGCATGTGCCATTAAAAACCACTTGTGTCTGGGTATGTCACGAGCTTTTCCTTAATAAATGGTAGCCAGATATGAGTTCAGGTGTTAACACAGGACGTTTGTAACAAAAACAACACGCTAGGTGGTGCAGTCCTACGTCACAGGACTCACTTTCGGGAGGAGGCGGTTCGAGTCCCCCCTCTGCTCGTCAAGATTCAGATTTTCCGTGCTTTTTCACAAATCGCTTACGGCAAATGCTGATTTCCTTCCATCACCCTTCGCCATTTCCTGCTTCTGCCCATCGTTGGTGGAATATTACACCCTAATATCTCTTTTCTAAGAAAGACACTCATTCTGTATTCATAGTTCTCTTAATGTAACCTATACTGCTATACCAAGACAAGTCGTTGTCGAAAGTTGTTACCATATATCTCCAAATGTAGTTGACCAACATACATCAGGTTTTTGCACGATACTCTAATAAAAATTCGCACAGACATAGTCTACATATTTTAATTTACTTGGTATACAATTTATAAATATATTGTAACTAACCACGTTACTACGGGTTATTCCTTATTATTGGGAATGGAAATACTTATTGCTTATGAAATCAACGTGAGAAGAATAGGGTCGCCACCGACTCAAACCATACAACTAATCAAAGATTTGGTCGAGACGGAAAATAAATTAATTTGATCACAGACCAAAAACTCACAAAAATGCATACGTTGTGAGGTCGCTCACAGCGGATACGATGTAATTAATAGTATTGCCCGTGCACTGTTCACGACAATCAAACATTTAAAATAAAATAGAAAATGCATGAACACTGCATAAGATCAGCTCCCAGCAACACACCTGAAAATATGACTTAATCTAAAGCATTTGTTATAAAATACAAGAGGAGACTAATCACTGGACCTGTGCATAAGGAAACGCATTGGATGTGCTAATGGGAAAGCTACGAGGTGAGTGGCTTAGGCGCAAAAACGTAATCTCGGAACACAAGAGAAAATTGTAGATAAAATCATTTATTCCTAAACTAAGGATGTGAGGCATGTACACGATTCCTGATAACATGTGGTTTGTGGAGACACAATTTCTAGGTATAGTGCCAAATTCCAACAATATCACATCATACAACCATGTTAACATTTTCTAAAACAAACATGCGATCGGACAGTTAGTGATGCCGGTAGCCCAACAACTATAATGTTCTACCACGTGGTTGGCTCCCCACGGACGAAAGACACGGAAAGTAAGGAAAATTTACGAGAAGGCAAGGCCCTAAATATTTAGAAAGGTGAAAGCTTATACAGGCACAGCTGAAGGCAAACAGACATTCATTCAGAAGCGAGTGCTCACTTCTTATCGACGCCTTTGTGTGGCGCTCTTCCGGCGGATCCAAGTCTGCTACAGAAATTTGCTAAAAGAAAAATCTGCCCAAGTTTTGCATTCCTTGCTGCGACAAGGCAAAGCAAACTTCCAGATTTGAAAAGCGAGACCAAAGGCTAACAGCTCTCCCCTCGCCAAGTAACAGCGCGCCACGCGGTCAGCCTAACTCACCCTTCTTCGACTGGAGCCCAGCTGTGGACGCTTCCCGTACCCGCGGCAGACTGCCTCCCGCTTCTCCAGCCTCTTCCACGCTCCGCGTGGACCGGAAAACCCCAAGATGCCATTTCCGCCACCAACCTAACGCAGGTGGATTTCCCACAAGTAGCGGAAACCTCTTTGCCGACTTGACCACTACGAGAGTTGGCTATTCTGTACAACTGCTGCTGAATCTGTACGACTATCGCAGACTTTCTGCAGCAGACTACGCCACCGTCTAGCAACGTGACACACAACCACATTCATTCAATCACACTACTATGAGAGTAAAGAGAATAGAGAAACAAGGAAAAGAAAGAGAAATGGTAATGAAAATGGGCTACTGGACTAATGAAAGGTGGCTACAGGACCCTTTCATCACCCCAAACGTCCCGGGGAAGACTGTGACGCGAATTTTCTCGCCATGCTAGGAGATTCGCCAACAGTCTTCAAAACAAACATACCATAACGAGCAACAATTGCAACAGGCAAACAGCAGCACAAAAGAATTGATTGATCTCTTAGATCCAAATGAGTTTTATCTGACCTTAGTCAATAATTGTGACCTCATGCGGTCCGCAAGGCTAACAAAACAAATTAAATTAAGTGTGATACTGTACGCTAACATCATGTCATCTGACCTACAACAACAAACATGAGATATTATCTTAAAATTGCTTAAACCTATTATCAAAAGTTAACATAGAGACATAGATGAACAGGTACACAAAATATATACATATATAAACAAATTCAATGTTGCAAAATCATTATCACGAACCAAAGCAGTATCAGCTGGTGCTGACATAAAAACATGTAAGTGAAAGTGCAAAATAGAATTTTCACAACAAATACAGTGATACAAAATCATTAATGAGCCCAATGGAATGACAGCTGGTAAATACCCACATATGGAAAATAAGACATGAGTACAAAAACACACCCAGAAACCAGCTCGTTGACACGCTGTCATTTTGCAGTTTCGTCACATGGTATTTTCACTGGGTATTCTCTTTAGGTGCTGGGGTGGGCGTCTCTTCTAAAGGCGACTTGGAGAATAAGCTACTAGGGGACCACAACACTGAACTGGGGAGTTCGCAGCGGCGTTGATTGTAACGTCTGTTGTAACCCAGGTTGTTCATCCTAGACAGCACCCCGCGACGTTGCCTCGTGCCCGTTTCCACCCTCTGCGTCCATACTGTGGGATGGTTCGGCGTTGCAGATTTGCAGGACATCGCCACTTGTGGGCCCTGCCTCATCATCGAGAAAGCGGCTTGGCGGTCGTCGTCCGTGTGTTGTGGAGAAATGTGTTTTACCGACCCACGCCCCCGTCTCCTCTCGTGTCAATGGGGAGACACGCGCTCTTCTGCGTCGCATCGAGGTCGACGTAAACTCGTGCGGGTGTCGGGCTTGAGACCCGCTTATCACCTCTTTGCACCGTCTCAGCTGATGCGTCAGTGGTGGGACCCGTGTCCCTCCGGGCAGTGGGCGTTACCTCACCGCAGCAGCCGTCTGGACTAGCGGCGCTCAGGGATCGGCGGCCTCGCCTGGTGTGCGTCATACTTTCCCTTTCGCTTGTCAGATGACTAGCGCATGGGGTGGAACGCCGGCCATCAGCTGGCGCTGCCGTGGTGACACGCCTGCGGGCTCCGGTGTGAGCCTGCGCCTGGGGGAAGACCAGCATCCCCTCCCCTCTGATGGGGAAACAGCTGTGACCGCTCGCCGCACCACTGCTTCGCCGTTGATACCAGGGTTCTGCAACGCCTGCCGGTGGACCAAGCTCTGTGCTTTCTGATTCGGAGGCTCCCTAGGCGGCCTTGCACCCACTTAAGAACTGCGCTCACAGAGATCGTTACAAAATATCATGTGTACAGATTACCACAAAATGTTCGGAGTTTCTCACTCCTGATCAATACATGGAATAGTGCCCAAAATTAATTTGACAAAAAGGGCCTTCTTAACATTACTAATAAAAAAACAATGAAGAAAATTAAATAACCAATATTCAAACAAACAAAAAATCCTTTTTATAAAATATAGTTCCAGCATTACATCTGCTGTCAATCATTCAGGGTAGATCTTGTACAAGGTTTGGTCAGGATTTGGATAGGATTTGGCGCCGCTGCTAGCTACAGACACAAAACTCTACCTACTCCTAACTACGCCCTCACACACAATCTACACAGCTCGTACTAGTCACCATCACCATATAGCCCGACTACAATTCCCACATATAAACAAAATATTCCTTTCAACACCAATACCCATATCGTTGTTCATTGACTGCTCCTCCAAGGTTTGCAGAACATGTTTGCTGATCTGTGAAAAATTTCCGAGACTTCTTTTCTATGGACATTGCATAATAAAAGTTATGATTAATGAGACACAGAAGGTTCATTCAAGTCACATGTGGAATGGTAAATGTTTCAACATCTATTCATCAGACTAATGCAAAAGGTCAGTGGGCATAAAAATGGAAATAAAAATCATCCTATCCTATTAGCAAACACATAAACACTTCGTCCTATAAGTACATAAAAAAATACTGTCAAAAGAAATCCATTGTCCAGGGCCATGAGTACCCAACTTACTGCTATCATAAGATACTCATAATGATTACACACTTACTCACCACATGTCCCCAGGGGTCCTCACCTACCGTCATGTTATTTTAGCTTGGAGGTAGTCGCATTGATTCTCTATTAAATATCAAGCTGCTTGAGTTTATAAGCTGTTTCCATATACATCTTCTGGGGTTTCACATCCTGGTGTCCTCAACCGCACCTAGTAGTATGTGACGGCAAGTTACACTTTCCAAATATCTTATAAGATGGCAACTCTGAAAATCAAACACTATTAATCTCCCTTCATACACAAGTCCTTCACCTACAAGTCACCAAGTTGCTTTATTAACATCGCAGTACATTTGAAAAATCTCACTGAATCATGCTCATCTAAGGGGAATAAGAACACTAAAACTGTAATTTATCATCAAGAATTACCTTACGACCATTGACTCGCCACGCCAACACACCCGATACGTTTTTAGTCATCAAAGAACGAAAGCCATCTTACTGTAATAGGAAACGCTTCATATGAGCCTCATAATCATTCACATTCAGATGTTTTGAAGCTGCACAACACTACACCTTTCTGCTGACAAGAAGAAATAACTACACACATATTGGAGGACCCTTTACAATTCATAGAAAATATAAACTTTAATTTCAATCACACCAGAGTGAATCAAAACATTGGAAAATATACACTGTAATTTTACGAAACAGAGGCGACTGGGTTTACCGCGGGCATACCAATACTGTGGCCCTCCCTCAACAAATCTTCCCTAATATCGTCTTCCTTTATTCAAATGCACATCAATATCATCAATAGCACCGGTCCTCATTAAGTTTGACTCCAACCGAGCCAGCCAACAGTCATTGATCCATTTGATTAGAGGCATTTGTCGGATTGTGCCGCGGGTTTGCGGGACGAATTTGAACACCCACTGGCGGACCACCCGTACTGTTTACGGCACCCCTGTTGTTGCTTGTTCGATAATTATTCTGTGGTCGATCACGACTACCGTTCCTAGGTCCACTATAATTGCGCCTAAATCTCTGCCCGTTACCGTATCTTCTAAACTCCCCGGGGTGTCTCTGATTTACTCTCGGCGAATGATGACCATTGGCATCGTTTGTTCTGCCCGCGTTCCGTAAGGAGTCGCGACGCTGCCACCGCTCGCGCGCTCTGTAACTCTCAGGCGACCCGTTACGTCTGGAGTGCCATCTGTCTCTACGGCTGCGGCTTCGCTCGCGCGGCCGCTGCTCGTAGGCGCTCTGACCGTATTCTGCGTGGTGCCATTCGCATCGCACTCAAGCTCTAAAAGGAAATTGCGAAACCCCTCTACGTCATCCTTACATCGCCCTGCAAGGATAACGCGCCGCAACTGCATTGGAAACTTTCCCAGGCAAATCCGAATAATTTCCGCAGGTCCATAAGGATAGTCAAGATGTTCATTCGCCTGCAGTATGTGCTCGAACATCTGCACAGGGCTGGAGAATTTTGGCCTGTTTAACTCTGGTAGCATAATGAGTCCGTGTTTTACACGACTTTGCGCTGCCACTGACCAATAGATCGACAGGAAGTGTTGTCGAAACTCCCCAACAGTGTAGCAATTGCGTGCAATTAACCTCATCCGCGCCGCTGGCTCACCTTCGAGGTAGCCGCACATATACTCCATCTTGTGCGCACTGGGCCACGTAGGAGGAAGGGAGAACTCGAACTGCTGTAACCAGGCCCGCGGGTGAATCCCCGTAGCCGAGTTACGGAAGACTTCAAACTTCCTCACCGTCAGAAAATTTTTAAAGTCAAATTCGTGAGTTTCCCTTGGCGAACGTTCCTGAGGGGATCCGCGCCGTTCCGACCTGGTACGAGATCCGTGATCATGACGATGATCAAATTCGCCATCGTTCCCGGAATCGTCGTCGGAATAATGACCCTTTCGTTCATTTCTTTCAACTTCATGGGCCTTTAACCCTTTTAGGTGAAGATCTAAACGGGCAATGCGCTCACATATTCCCTCGGTAACCCCTCGTTGTTGTATTTTTATTTCACACTGTCCACGTGGACATTTCGTTATCGACCGTATTTCGTCTGCATCCGCTGATGACGAGGTAATCGTTTCCCTATTATTGTCAGACTTACGCGCCACTGCGTCTGAGATCCTGGCTATTTCTTCTCTCGATGGGCCGTGTCTTGTTTTGTTTGCGTAAGCCCTTGCTCTCGCTCGAGAGCTATTATCGCCTGGCTGAGGGTTTCTACCTGCGCGCTAAGGTGGACCGGGCACTTAGCCGCAGTGTCCTCTATTCGGGACACAAGAGCCGCGTGGTCTCTCTGGCATTGTTCTGCTAACGCGCGGAGATCCCTGGCGGAATTTTGTCCTACTCGGGACTCAAGAGCCGCTTGTTCACTCTGGCATTGTTCTGCTAGTATACGTATATTCCCAGCGAACCTTTCTTCTTGCTCCATCACCTGCTTGCTAATGACTTGCTGCCCCTCTTCTAAGACGGAGATGCGTTGGTCAATGATCGCCAGTTTCTCCCCAACACCCTGTACTATTTCACTAGTCAATTTTTTATTCACTTCCTCGATATGCCTCCTATTTTCTTCTGCTTGTTTTTTATTCACTTCCTCGATATGTCTCCTATTACTGTCTAATAATTGTCGTAGCATAGCCTATAATGAATTTGCATCTATCGAATGATTCGAAATCACTACAGCGGGCTCAGGATGGACAACACTTGTACTTGCGTTTTCAGCGTTTCGTTCCTGGTCGGACTCGACGTTTTGACCTCGTCCTTGTTCGGGGTTATTGTCTGGCAGGTTTTTCCGATCGCGGCTCCCTGAACAGCTACATGTCTCCATCATAAGGATAGTTACTCCGTGCTTCAAAATACAACAAGAATAATGCCAAAGTCTCCTAATGGACTCACAGTCCCCACAAAGATTTACTATATGACACCGGTACACGCCACAGGACAAGAATCAACCCAAACTTGTAACACAATTGAATACTAAATCACAATGTCTATACAGTAATACATATACAAGATAAAACGTGTAAGAAAATGCACGCCTATATCATAAATTCACGTAAATTCTGTATTACAGAAAAACAATATACGAATTAGCACATCCAACTGAAAATAACTAATCCTCACTGCGCATCAGAAGATCTCTGGTTTACCGAAATCCGTGAGCAGGGTAAGCCATGTGTAACTAACCACATGGTCGGCTCCCCACGGACGAAAGATACATTAAGCAAGGAAAATTTACGAGAAGGCAAGGCTCTAAATATTTGGAAAGGTGAAAGCTTATACAGGCACAGCTGAAGGCAAACAGACATTCATACAGAAGCGAGTGCTCACTTCTTATCGACACCTTTGTGTGGCGCTCTTCCGGCGGATCCAAGTCTGCTACAGAAATTTGCTAAAAGAAAAATCTGCCCAAGTTTTGCATTCCTTGCTGCGACAAGGCAAAGCAATCTTCCAGATTTGAAAAGCGAGACCAAAGGCTAACAGCTCTCCCCTCGCCAAGTAACAACGCGCCACGCGGTCAGTGTAACTCACCCTTCTTCGACTGGAGCACAGCTGTGGACGCTTCCCGTACCGGCGGCAGACTGCCTCCCGCTTCTCCAGCCTCTTCCACGCTCCGCGTGGACCGGAAAACCCCAAGATGCCATTTCCGCCACCAACCTAACGCAGGTGGATTTCTCACAAGTAGCGGAAACCTCTTTGCCGACTTGACCACTACGAGAGTTGGCTATTCTGTGCAACTGCTGCTGAATCTGTACGACTATTGCAGACTTTCTGCAGCAGACTACGCCACCGTCTAGCAACGTGACACACAACCACATTCATTCAATCACACTACTATGAGAGTAAAGAGAATAGAGAAACAAGGTAAAGAAAGAGAAATGGTAATGAAAATGGGCTACCGGACTAATGAAAGGTGGCTACAGGACCCTTTCAATATACAGGGCTATTACAAATGATTGAAGCGATTTCATAAATTCACTGTAGCTTCATTCATTGACATATGGTCACGACACACTACAGATACGTAGAAAAACTCATAAAGTTTTGTTCGGCTGAAGCCGCACTTCAGGTTTCTGCTGCTAGAGCGCTCGAGAGGGCAGTGAGACAAAATGGCGACAGGAGCCGAGAAAGCGTATGTCGTGCTTGAAATGCACTCGCATCAGTCAGTCATAACAGTGCAACGACATTTCAGGACGAAGTTCAGCAAAGATCCACCAACTGCTAACTCCATTCGGCGATGGTATGCGCAGTTTAAAGCTTCTGGATGCCTCTGTAAGGGGAAATCAACGGGTCGGCCTGCAGTGAGCGAAGAAACGGTTGAACGCGTGCGGGCAAGTTTCACGCGTAGCCCGCGGAAGTCGACGAATAAAGCAAGCAGGGACTTAACCCCATGCGATTTCTTTCTGTGGGGTTATGTGTAAGATTCAGTGTTCAAACCTCCTCTACAAGGAAACGTGCCAGAACTGCGAGCTCGCATCAACGATGCTTTCGAACTCATTGATGGGGACATGCTGCGCTGAGTGTGGGAGGAACTTGATTATCGGCTTGATGTCTGCCGAATCACTAAAGGGGCACATATCGAACATTTGTGAATGCCTAAAAAAACTTTTTGAGTTTTTGTATGTGTGTGCAAAGCATTGTGAAAATATCTCAAATAATAAAGTTATTGTAGAGCTGTGAAATCGCTTCAGTCATTTGTAATAACCCTGTATGTAATACGTATGTAAAGGGGAACTGTTGTTATAAAAAGTCTCGAAACGTTCTGCAATTTATTTCAAAGTTCTACACGATATTCTAAGGAATATTTGGACGGACATTGGTTATACATTATTAATGTATGTGACATATACAGTTATATGTGATTTGTAAAGAGGGAACGTATTTACCAAAATCTCGAAAAGTTTCTGACAGACTTATTTTAGTTTCTTACATGCATTTGGACAGACACAGGCAATATGTTTTTAATATATATAATCCACAAATACATATGCAACATGTGGATAGGAAACGCTGTTACTAAAAATTTCGGAACGTTCTGGACCGATTTACCTCTAATTTTACTCGAAACTTCCACACACACACACACACACACACAAAGTAAAGCGTTGATATGAAAGCTCTCAGAAGGTTCTAATCCTGCTTCTAATTTCGATGTGGTACACTAACGTACATTCCGATAGACATAGACCATACATTTTTTTAAACGATAATGTACAGGTTTCCTGTTAAAACCGACTGTGAGAAAGAAAATGCCATGGTGTGCTGGAAAAATCTGCGCTTTTATTTTTTTCTGCAGTCAGTTTGAATTGCGGTAGCAAGGCATGAAAAACATTAGACAAATTGTTTCTCACATCTATATTCTTTCTACTTCCATACATTTGCAAACAAATGTTGTATACTCAACAATGTATTGTTTTGTTTTGTTCCCGGCTGTCGGTTTTACAGAAAACAGGAAGTGTGTATATATGGCGCATTAACTTAGTTTTAGAATGTTGTTGTTGTGGTCTTCAGTCCTGAGACTGGTTTGATGCAGCTCTATTTTTCGTCTGATAACGACGTCCTCCTGAGTAGTCACCGCCCGGAGATCCGAATGGGGGACTATTTTACCTCCGGAATATTTTACCCAAGAGGACGCCATCATCATTTAACCATACAGTAAAGCTGCATGCCCTCGGGAAAAATTACGGCTGTAGTTTCCCCTTGCTTTCACCCGTTCGCAGTACCACAACAGCAGGGCCGTTTTCGTTAATGTTACAAGGCCAGATCAGTCATCATCCAGACTGTTGCCCCTGCAACTACTGAAAAGGCTGCTGCCCCTCTTCAGGAACCACATGTTTGTCTGGCCTCTCAACAGATACCCCTCCGTTGTGGCTGCACCTACGGTACGGCTATCTGTATCGTTGAGGCACGCAAGCCTCCCCACCAACGGCAAGGTCCATGGTTCATGGGGGGAGTTTTAGAATACTGTGGCACAATCTGAATCGTTCGAAAATCTTACAGATCAAAACTATGTGAAGTACTGTCATTGAAGTTACTATCCTCAAATACAGCAGTTGAAAAAAATTGTTGTACTCCGTATACCGATGATCCCAATCGAGTTACCCATTCATTTTAAGCGACTTCTGTTTCCAATAAAGCCTTAGTTCACAGAAACAGTGAATAAGGCCCAAGAACAGAGGAGAGAGGAGGTGATGGACAGTGATGGGGCAGGAAAGGAGTACAGAAGGGACGAGGACGTGGACAGAGAGACGGTGAGAAGAGATGAAGGAGTATATATATCCAATTTCCATACAAATTTAGCAATTTCGAACCATTGCTGGCTTCGTTAGTTCAAGTATAATAATACGCGTGTTCAGGTTTATTATCTCAACGGTACAATCATCTTTGATTCCAGGATAAACATAGCTCTGTCGAAGTGGAAGCGCTGTCATTGTTTTTGTTTAGTGCCAGAAATTGGCACGTATATATTCACCAAGCATAAGTTGCAAATTATTTTGTTTTCAAATTTTCGATATAACGTACACAATTATGGACTTTAACACACAGCAATTTTCTCCACAGAAACAATGAGACTTCATAAGCAAACCATGCTGGCACACATAACAATGAAACATCGTACTTATGGAAACGTAGTCATAGAAAAGCACTGCCTATTTTACAGAGTGTCCCAGGACGGATAGTCAGTACTTAGGGATATGAGAGGAACGATCATTGGAAGAAAAAGGGTCTAGTCTTCAAGCCCTGTAAAATGCGTAGCGTAAGAGCTATGAGCACTTATTGGTCTACGATGCTATGAAAAAAATCTCTTCTCCTGCAAGTCCGCAGCTCGTGGTCGTGCGGTAGCGTTCTCGCTTCCCACGCCCGAGTTCCCGGGTTCGATTCCCGGCGGGGTCAGGAATTTTCTCTGCCTCGTGATGACTGGGTGTTGTGTGATGTCCTTAGGTTAGTTAGGTTCAAGTAGTTCTAAGTTCTAGGGGACTGATGACCATTGCTGTTAAGTCCCATAGTGCTCAGAGCCATTTGAACCATCTTCTACTGCAAGCTCTTTGCTCTCCATGTTTTGCAAGTTCGACGAAGACAAGACGAAAATGTCCAGTAAACACAGACCCCAAAATACATACTTTAAAAAATACGAGTAGTTGTTCTGTAGAAAATATAGGTTTCACAGTAGGGAAGACGGACGAGTGCTATTAGCTCTTAATGGATTGCGCTTTAGAAACCACATTTACTGGGCATTTTCCTTGTTTATTTCATACTGCCATTGAAAAATATGGAAATCAAAGAGTTTGCGGTAGAAGAACATGATGATATTCGATTTGTGGGGCGCTCAACTGCACGGTCATCAGCGCCCGTACTAAGTCCCAATTTTTACACACTCCAAATTTTTTCACAGTCCAATCTAGTCACTGTCACGAATGATGATGACGATGAAATGATGAGGACAACACAAACACCGAGTCCTCGTGCAGTAGAAGAGATTTCTCTCATAGTATCAAAGACGCAGAAGTGTTCATAGCTCTTAAGGTATGAACCTTAGAGGCCATGTTGTAACGAATCCACAACAAATAAAGCCTATGTTCGTGTGTGAAAATGGACTCGATAAGCAACCTGAGCTATTGGTAATCGGAATCTAACCTGCACAGCACTTTGTGCGTGCTGCATGAGTGTCAGTTTTACTGTCATTTAAGCCCTCAACAGATCGTTACATGAAAAAATTAACATTTGGATAAGCTACCTGACTGTGTATTTGAATGTGAACGACAGGAACAAATGAACCTGTAACAATGAATACCTGAGCTATCTGACTGCGTATTTGAATAAGAATTTAGAAATGTTACCGAATCTGGCTTGTGCAACGGAATTTACTGGATTAGAATACGTAACTTGTTGGTGTGTCAGTGTGTCTGTTTTGGACCTAAGTTTGGTACTTCAGATGACTGCCTTTTTCCAAGTGGTTTACAGCAATTCGCAGCAGCAGCAGGTAAAGATTATTGTTACTAAGGATAGGTTTAATAAAAAGCAGTTTGGTTGGGTACTATTAATTACTGAACAACTCGTAAGAAGGGAATTCATAAAATAAGTCTATTTAAAAACTTCAGAAATCATCATGACCAACAACAGTTTGACAAGTGCTAATAACGGCGAAATGCCTGACAATGACCTTATAAGTATCAATAACGGCTGAGCGCCAGATTAACAAATTATTTCAATTTCAAAGTTTCATTAACATTTAATAACTAAAGAATATTTATGAATTAGATGTGGAGAATAATAATTATTATTTGGAGGATAAGGAGGCTTCTTTAACAGACAAGCAAAACATGGGATTATTGCAAACTCGGACTAATGATCACGAGCGTAACCCTCAATTGCGCTTTACTCTATGCTTGCGAATTTTACCTTGAATTCCATCTTCAAGCCATCTAAATCTCTCTTGGCCTTATAAATAAAATCAGGCCTTGAGTGTGGTAATATCGGCCATCACCAACCGAACTCTCTACCAACACCTCATAATGTTGCTCTCGCAAAACTCGTCTCACAACAGTGCTTAGAATAGCGCTCCCATCTTTCGCCCTCAGATTGTTACTATTGATATCTGAGCACTTATTTATTTCCGTAGAGAACCGCAGAATCTTGCATAATGCAAAGAATAGCCGTAAGTTGCCTGTATTGTCTTCGATACTCAATGTAATATTTTATCATTGTAATGGAGAGTTGGGACATACTCCTTAATGGGTTTTCTAGACATTTTTGCTTCGAATGATCGTTCCTGTCATATCCCTGAATATTGACCACCCCTCCTTGTACACCCCGTGTAAATTGCTTGGTCTTATTTTATTTACGTCGTTGTCTTTGATGTTAATCACACATATAAAATTCGATAACCCAAAACATGTTCCTGTGGGTTACCATTTTCTTTTACCGAATCTTCAGAATCGTCGCAAACCATGTACATTTCCACACAACATGGTTAATTTATGTGCTACTACGGCGTGACATTCAGTAATTACATCATTATTGATATAGTCGACAACGATACAGCAGGAAGGAATTGGTGTCCATTTCGAAGGAGAGCTCCGTATAGGTACTCTATCTAACCTAAAGTATCTGGTCGCCTATAGTTGGACATTAATATAGACAGTGTCCACTCTTTGCCTTTTGACAATTTGAACTCTGCTGGGGCACTTTCAGTGAGGTGTCTGTGGAGGAATGCTAGCATACCCTTGCTCAAGAGCCATACCAGAGAAAGTAGTGGTGTTGGATGCTGGTGTCTGGGGTGAAGTCGACGTTCTAACTCATCCCAAAGCCAATCAGATCGGGCTATTGGCAACTGAGCTTATTCCACGAATATTATTATCTAGAAATCATGGCTTCACAGGTGGCTTTATGATACGATGCATGGTCGTGTCGATGCAGACAGTCATCGTCTCCAAACTGTTCCTTTAACGTGCCCAGCACCCAGTTCTATTCATGTCCTTTCGTATTTAGCGTTTTCTTATGTGCATCAAGGAGCCCATACTCTAACCAAGAAAAACACCCCTATACCGTAACACCACCGCGTCCGTACTGCTGACACTACACTTGATGACAGGTACGTTCTGCAGGAATCCAGCAAGCCAAGACACTTCCAACAGATTGGTGCAAGATATAGCCTGACTCAATACTCCGAAACTGTCATTCTCTGTTCGTTGGCGTCGCTGTTTGCAGCACCTCAAGCACCGCTTAGGACCTACAGAAATGCATCGTTTACAAGAGACCGCTTTACCATTGTTCTGCATTCTTCCATTGCGCTAAGTGGACCGTTGGCAGCACTTTGGAACTCACGAGTGATTACTTCCCTAGATTACAGGCAGTTTCTTACAAACGCTCCACGCAGTGCTCTATGGTCCCTGTCCAGCAGCACATAAGGCATGAGTAGTCTGGATTTAGCTGTGGTAGTGCTTTTATGTTTCCACTTCAGATTCGCTACATCAACAGGCTACCTGGCTATCTTTAGAACCATTGAAATGTCCCTGATGCAGCTGTTAGTTGGGAGACATCCTGTGACCGAGCTCTCCTGACTGAGTTTTATGATGTTGCTGCGTCTCTACTGACAACGCAATATACGCCGCCTCCTTTTATACCGACAGGGCTGCCTTGTGATACCTAGTGGTCAGTTTCTGGTATTTTGCCCAGGTAGTTTGTACGATGGTCATTCGGAAAATAAGGAACGATCGGTCGCGAAATGGAAACCCCAGTGAAAAATCCTTTAAAGTTTTGCAAAGGTGTGTTGGGCAGGGTCTCTAGTATGCCCGTCGATCGCGTTAGGTCGTTCTTTTTAGTTCTGAGCACACAGGGAGCACATAAAGATACCTAGAACAGTAGTGTCTGCCGCCAAGTACGAGGGCCTGGTGAGAAATTTCGCCTAAAGCTATGCAGCCAACATTACACAGCTGTGGCGCGTTTTCTTCTTCAAGCCAATTCTCAGCCTCATTCTGCAGGGGCAATGAAGATGCTCCTGCATCGTTTTCAATTGGAAAAGATTGACTACCCACAAAACAGCCCGTAATTATCTCCCTCTGAGTTTAATCTCCTCTCAAATTAACCGCTAGCTATGAAGACGACATTTTGGCACAGACAACGAGCTGTAGGCCGGCGTAGAGAATCGGCGGAAAGCACTGGCGGCTGCCTTCTATAACGAGGGTATTGGAAAGTTGGAACAACACTACGATATGCGTGTAAGTCTGATCGGTGACTATGCAGATAAGTAGCTGGAAGTTGAACTGTTCCAAATAAAACAGTTTTGATTTTCACTGTGGTTTCCATTTCGCGACCTGTCCTTCCTTACTTTCCGAATAGTCCTCGTATCACGACAGACCTAAATCTAGCGCTTAGTCTATTTCAGCTGCACTGCACGAATACATCTACACTGCGAAATCGGTCTGACATTCCATGTGACTACGTGTCGTGTTTACATTAGCTATGAGTGAATTGATGGTCGGCTAACCAAACACTACCATTGCAGCAAGACCAGGCTTGTAAATGAAGCTGACAGTTCGAAAATAGTCGCCAGCTAAATAAAAATCAACTGTGATGGAATTATAACAAAGAACTAAATCTTTAAGTTCGGATAGAGATTCGAAAGCCATTTGTCTCGCATTCCAGTACTCTGCCTTAACGTTCTTTAACCTCACCCGACGTTGTTTCGAGACAGTCACTTAGTAATCTCATCCTATATTTGGCACATTAACAACGACTTTAATTTGTAAGAATGTACCGTATAGAACTTTTGATCTGACACATCGACATTCGTCTAAGCAAATACAACATTGATCCTCCATACATCACAAAATCCTCACTGATAGAAATGGAAAGATTCGCCATGAACATCTTGACCGAACGCTACCAGGCTGATACTCCAGTATATCTATGCCTCTGTGGTACTTCGATTAAAATTTTATCCTGTTGGAGCCTATTTACAGTACTTTCAGTACATAAAAAGAAACTACTCCTACAAGTAAAGAATGTTGTGAGTACACGAGAGCCTAGAGGAAGTGCATGTGCAACTTATCGTGGTTTTTACGATTTTGAGAGACATGGAAACATTGTCACGGGGACGTGGGGGTACCACATGACAGATCGTACAGAGAGTCGGCTGTAGTACGGTGACTGTGGAATAAGTGGTGACAAAATAGATTCCGTACAGCAGTGAAGCAAGTAAAGTAGGAACGGGCTCTTTCAGAACGGCTACGCCACGGGAAGATCGTATCACTGTTCGACTTTCTCTGATGAATACACGGCGACAGCGCTAAAATCCGGCCAGAGATAACAGGCTGGGTGTTACCACGAAACTTCGGGAACCAATTACTGGTGACTGAGTTGAGATCTTGAGCCGTCCTGAGTCGCGCACCATTGACACTTTAGCACAGACAACAGACACAGTGTGTATAGCCAGAGTCATTGGAACATTCAGTGGTGTTCAGCGATCAGTCTCATTTCTCGAACAGTACACCACGGGTGTACTGCCGGTCCATAGTGTCTAACGGGCACACTATTTCGGCGATCAGACATGTCGCCATCTTCAGGTGCGCTGACGAACTGAGCTCCTGACATAACGTACTGTTGTCATACCCATACAAATGGCATATTCCTACAGCGTTGTCCAAGACTTCACTCTGCAGTTTACACTACAAAAGCATTCATAAATGTACATATTTCTGAAATGCATACTCGGTTCGCTCCACCCATGGAGCATGTCTGGTATGCGATGAAAAGACGTATAGTTTAATATCAGCTTCTAGACAAGATGTATTTCTATCTCAAGATGACATTTGGAGGCTGTTTGCTCACATGCCAAAATCAATGCTGAAATGTATGCATTCACGTGGGGGTCACGTCACACTCTCATTGCCGGCCGGAGTGGCCGAGTGGTTCTAGGCGCTACAGTCTGAAACCGCGCGACCGCTACGGTCGCAGGTTCGAATCCTGCCTCGGGCATGGATGTGTGTGGTGTCCTTAGGTTAGTTAGGTTTAAGTAGTTCTATGTTCTAGGGGACTGATGACCTCATAAGTTAAGTCCGATAGTGCTCAGAGCCATTTGAACCATTTGAAAACTCTCATTTTGACCATTTCCGAATGGAATGAAAGTTGAATTACTTAACAGCTGTTATGTGAGCAAGATTATCACAATGTTTGATAAAAACTTCACTGGTGCCTCACAATGTAATAGTTTCTGTTTCCATCAATGCAATTTGTCGTCGATATTATGATTTTGTTAATTTTCAAACCTGCTCTTTAATATTGGAAAATAGCGCGTCGCGCATGAAATTCACTTACACGTTATAATTTTATGCCGACTCAACAGTCGAGTGCTATCGATCCAATCGCTTAATATCTCGATTGCTTAATTATAGGTGCATTAATGAAGATGTATATTCTACACCATACAACCAAATCAGCTTGGATGAGGCTGCACAAAGTCAAACAGTATCTTACGTATGTTGTGCACTGGAAGAGGAGTTTTCTTTACCGAGCAATTCTGTCATTGCAAATATAAAACTGGAGCAAGAACTTTGCGCGCAAACGTGACACGCCACCGAGAACGAAATGCAGTTCACTGAGTTACAGTGGAAGCATTAGCGCTGCTTTGAAACACAGAATCTCACTTTACAGATTACGATGCCCCGGGAAATTACTCACCGATTTTAATCTTCAAAAGTCTGAACAATTTAAATGCGAAATGCTACACGAAGTGCGCTTTATGCATTATTATAAAGCGTCATTTCAGTTACACACTCTGCCCAGAAGCACGAGGTTGCGCAGTGGTGAAGGCCTTTGATTTGCATTCAGAAGTTGGCTGCTTTCAAATCTCGTCCGTCAGTTGTGATTTAGGTTTTGAGTTGTCAGTTAAAGCAAGTACAAGGACGATTCCTTTCAAAAGGAAATTGGATGGGCAGTTTGCGTCTCACTCCCAGTCTATTCTCTGCATAAGATCCATCGCTATTGATGCGTCTTTGTCGGAATCTTAAACCATAATCTGGCTTCCTTACTCTTGAAGCAGTCCAACAGTGGACTCACTTCTATGAGCTTTCAGCAGACGTCTACTAAAAAAATAAAAAAATAGCTCGGTCTCATCGTTCTTCGCTCTGTAATAAGTCATGCCCGAATCTCTTCCTCAGTTTAAATGCTGTAAGCTGAAAACGCGCATTTCTTTTCCTAGGGCCGTTCAAGACGCTCAGTCGAGCGGTTTTCTTGAAGCGATGATCCTCCCGTACTTGGGGAAAATTGTTATGGATTGGCCACTTAAAAAAATGTGTAATGAAATACTCGTATATGGCAAAAATATTTTATTTTCAGTATAGCTTGAACATTGTCTTCCAAATTTCACCACAGAAGACAGAGAAATCATAAATATCCACTGTTAACCCTTTTAAGTAAGTACTATTATAATGATTACCATAAAATCGTGTGAGCTGCCCGTACTTTCCAATGATGGCTGCAGAAATTTAATCACCATTAATAGTAGTCAGTTACAGTAACTTAGTGCAAATCGTACCATTTTTCACTGCAGTTTATTGTCTTCGTGGAGCAGCTTACCAGTAAGATGCCGAATTTTTGGCAACAGGGACTGCACTTAACAACCGCTAGAAGACACTATTGTCAAACTCCACAGAGAAACCGAGCCAGACAAGCAATGGAACCAGCCTATCGATAGCAGCCTTACCATAACTGTTATCTACTCTGGATGAATCAGTTCTGGTACCAAGGGTGTCATGCAAGACAAAAGCAGTTATTATATTAACAGAAAAATGGAGCTTGTGAATAGAGGTCAGTCTGTCAACATGCCTCGAATGGTCCTTTCGAGATGGTTACTCCACAGTAAGAAAATTTCTTTCATTATCGAATTTGAAAATGAGGCCCGCCAATTAAACTTCCTTGACTTGACGCTTACCATAGAAACAAATAAAATTTCTTTCAACATTTTTTCGTAAAGTAACATATACCGACCAGATCGTTCATGCATCTTCTACTCATCCAGAATCGCATAAAAAAGCCTTCTTTCATTCTGCTGTTCACCGAACTATTTCCATCCCAGTTCAACGACGAAATCAATTTACTTAAAACAATAGCAGTTAATAATGAGTATAAACCAAACATAGTAGATGACGTCCTTAAAAGAAAACTGCTAAAAGAACTACTGCGCTAGGCACTTTTGTCATCGAGTCTAACTCAAAAAAATATTTCTCTATTCCTTTCGTGGGACCTATCTCTTGTCAGATCCAACGCATTCTTCGAAAGAAATACGATTGCAACGTTACTTTTTCTACTAGTAACAATTTGAAAAAAAAAATTCGTTCATAATTTACATTCTATTCGTTCCCCTTTATAAAATTCTGGTGTCTACAAAATTGTCTGCGATACTTGCACCTCTTACTATATAGGACAAACTGGACGTGCCTTCACTACCAGATATAAAGAACGGTTGCTAAGAAAAAATGGTACTAGCCCCCAAAATTCATCTTTTGCCGACCATCTCCTCATTACAGGTCATTCACCTAAAGCCATCTGCGATAGCAACATTTTGCACGCCGAAAGGACAGCCTCATCCTTAAGGAACAGCTACAGCTACGTAACAAAGATTTTTTCAACGGTATAAAGCCTTTACTCGATATCTGACTTCGGGTCTCCTTGTGAAAGCTGCCGAAATGTTCTTTTCCTTCTAAGGTAGTCCTATGTTTTCTAATTATCAAATCTTTCTTGGCTGTATTTCATGTCAATATTGCTTTCTAAAAGTTGTCATTTAGTCCTATCTGCATTTTCATAATGATACTTTCATGTTTTACCTTACTGTTATAAGCTTTGATATAAACAAAATGTTAGGTTGTATGCTACTATCAAACCAACCTTGCTTTCCATTATGTACCAAATACTATTTATAATAATTCCTGCCTATATTTCAATGTGAAGTAGACTAATTGTATCTACGGCTACTAGATGGCGCACTCGTTGCAGTGCCATGTTCACCTGGCCGCATTTTTTAACGCGGGCACCTCAGTTCGTTTACAAACTGCATCACGCAAGTAACGAGCAGCCCTTAGTGGCTCGTCATCACAGTTTTTTTTAATCTTAAATATCTTTGTGACAAATGCCCTTTTGGCATATTTATTATTTTATAAATGACATATAAGTACTGCCAGTCTTTCACGATAATTCCGTACTTATAATTTGTATCATACGTTTTTAGTCATAATTCTGTGAACATGTTATAGACCATTCTTTAGTTTAAATTCTGAGGTAAACACTCCTAGCAGTGTTGAAACCCCGTTATTCGTTAAGAATTAGTGACCGAGGGCTGTTTTCTTTTAATTGGGGCAGTAAGAAAGGTTGTCAGGAAGATATGTTGCTCTCAAACTGGCGAGTACCACATCAACGTCATGCGCACATTCACCCACTACCGTGAGACACGATGAATTGAAGATCTGTCTCGCAATTGCCGTCCATGGCCAACAACGTCAGCTGATGACTGTTAGCTACAAACAGTGATCCATAGTTGATGTGTCCACCGTTGCACACGGTACACAGCTACAATCACAGATGGTGCCATCAGCCAGGCATTCTCCAGCTTAGGGTCATATAGTTTCCACGAATCGTCACATAGAGGGTGCACAAGGCAGAAACCTTATTATGCTTTTACGACATGATTCACAAACAATCCACCAATAGTACAGCCAGCCGCCACAGAGAGCGCTGGCATGAGGAACTACTTGCTGCATTAGCATAATGGAACGCAGAGGGACATCCTCCGGCTAATCGCAGATAAATGCGGATGCATACTTTCACTCGGCCAGTGGTGTACAACTGCCGACTGGTTGTCACAGTTCCAATAATCTACAGTTGCTGAAAATATAACCCAGAACCTATCAACGAATGATGATCGGACAGTAAACACCACGTGTCAGAGTATTTAACATCAAACGAGCTTGAACTAATAGAATGTCAAGAGACAGCAGTCCATGACTGAACTTCTGTTAGGTTGTATGGTCAAAATACACTGAGTTAGGAACCCTTACTCCAGTGCCACGCTTTATCATCAGACTAAGATATTTACAATATATGCTATACACCTTTAATAAATTATTATTACTTGTTTCCTAATGTACTGGTCACCTTAGGTCTGTTACGGTGTTAACCGTGCTGTGACGTGTCTAGTTGCAACCGTGCAGGCACAGTACCTTCAGTAGACCAACTAATTCTCTGTGGTAGTGCGTTCGCTTCCTTTTACCTTTACGTTGGGAGGCAAACTTATTTGTTGACATCAACATAAAAGCAAGTACCCCAAGAAGAGTATATGAAAATTGAGCACTGCCCTTTTGGGGGCTAGAGGGAAATTGGGAGGATCGTGTGCACCCCAACAGTATGTAACCATATCAAAGCGATTAATTTGATATCTAGGTGTCCAATACGGTCAACATAACAAGACCTCCAGCCCCATGATGCACAAAGAAGACCGACAAGGGGGCAGAACGTGAATCATTAGCGTCAGGCTCTTCTCACCAGTGAGCACAGGATTTGTCTAAAGACTGGTGGTCATCACACACAAGTGTGGAGGTGGCCAACCATGCAGTAAACACTAATGGATATTGGTTTGTCTTCCAGTATAATAAGGTACTTGTACATCTCGCCTACCTTGCGAACTCCTTCCTCCAGGAGATAGGAAGTAACCAAATGAAGCAATCTGAAGCATCCGCTGATGGGAACCAGATTGAGCGTTTATGGGACGAGCTGAACCATCGTAAGAATCTTCATGACGTAGGCCGCCAAAGAGTGACACACGCTTTAGTGGCAATGTCACGATCGCCCTGAGTGTTGTGTGTCAAGGAAGATGAAGGCATGCTGCAACGCACATAGTCGAAGAACGCAGTGTTGAATGTTAAGTAAGAGCGTATTTCAACTACGCAAAGGAAACAAAGCTGTACAGACTGCCGTTGTTTTAGTTTTATTTCGCAGTTATGATTATTTTGTTTAGTTTTAACAGTGTTCTTTCTTAGTGCCCTGCTCACTGTGAACCTATGACCATATCAGCATGTGGATGTTGCCCAATTTTTTTTTGAGCGGTTTTTATATACACAACCTGATAAAAAAGAATCCGTACATACCTTTTTATTAAGTAATTCGTCACTAGATGTCACGAGAGGCTGAGCCGCCTATATAAAACAAGGTCAATAGCATTATAGCTATCATCAGAAAAGAAGTAGTAACGACAAAGTAGATTAGAAAAAAAAAGCAGTAACAGCAAAATGGGTCGGTCGGGGAAGCTCAGTGACCTCGAGCATAGTGTGGCTGTGTTATTCAGTGGTTTGGTATTTAACTAATTTGTAAATGGAAATGATAATCTTATTTTATTACATTGAGTAATTACTAAATAATTTTTCTCCCGGCTAAAGATTTGATCAAGTTGCTAAAGAACTCCAAGTTAACGTCGTGTTAAAGTGTTGTCTGTAAGTTGTGTAAGTGTCACTAAATCACAGTTCATACAACAGATTCTATACAACTATGGATTATGATGGAAACAGTTATCTTCAGCAAAATGATCATTAAAACCACAGAATATTAGCCGCGCACAACACTGACGTATGTTACCTGAAACAATATTCTTCGCAACTCGTGCGTAATTAATTTCGGCTCCATACATCAGCTAGAAAAGTTTGTTATAACGATCGTGCTATGAGCACTGTTTTTAAAGAACCAACCTGATTCGAATTATTTTCATTAAAATGAGTTCGGGACCACCGGTGCACATTTATTTTTACACATTTGTACTACGTTCAGCATTTATGTCTGCAGAGTTGCGTAATTTGAATTTGCCGCTGTGATAATTGTTAAGATGGCGGCAGACATTTGATAGAGACTTTCTATTGTTAGAGCAAATAAGTAAATATTTAAAATGTTTATTAAACGCTATAAACTATACTTTCATATTGTGCAGTATTTAGACCTCATCACGCAAACATTTGATTTGTTTCTAAGGAAAACACAGACAAAAACGCGATACAAATCGCCATCATCAATGGCTGCGCTCGCTGCAGCGGAAAGAAATAATTAACACTGATAATGCTTACTGAGAGAGAAATTAAAGTTACAAATAATTATTCACTCATATTTATAATAATAATGAACTGTATTTTCAAGTAATAATTAACAAATAATTACAATTTCTTAACAGAACTCACTTTGATATGCGATTGCAACTTACAAAAGCCAACCAACAAAAGGTAAAAACAAAGGAAGACAAACGTAGATCATAAAAGGAATTTACAATTATCATTGTCTTTGTATGATACACATCGATATGTCTAATTACATCATAGAATATTATATAAATAATTAATATTTATAAGTTTTCACTGTTTTTTCATACGTCGAATACATAATGTTTATAACTGTTAGAGGTATAATTTCCTCTCGTCGCACTGTAGCCAAAAATTTATCACGTGGATGTTACAAGTCGAAGAACACAGTGCTGAATGTTAACTAAGAGCGTATTTCAACTACGCAAAGGAAACAAAGCTGTACAGATTGCCGTTGTTTTAGTTTTATTTCGCAGTTATGATTCTTTTGTTTAGTTTCAACAGTGTTCTTTCTTAGTGCCCTGCTCACTGTGAACCTATGACCATATCAGCATGTGGTTGTTGTCCAATTTATTTTTAGCGGTTTTTATATACACAACCTGATAAAAAGAATCAGTACATACCTTTTTATTAAGATGTCACGAGAGGCTGAGCCGCCTATATAAAACAAGGTCAGTAGCATTGTAGCTATCATCAGAAAAGAAGTGGTAACGACAAAGTAGATTAGAAAAAAAGCAGTAACAGCAAAATGGGTCGGTCGGGGAAGCTCAGTGACCTCGAGCATAGACTACACATTAGATGTCTCCCGAGTAAAAAAGCCAAGACGGACATTTCAATACTTATAAAGATACCAAAGTCACCAATTAGTGATGTGACTGTGAAGTGTAAACATCAAGAACAACTACAGTTAAACCAAGATGAGAAATACGTCATGTATTGAAAGAGACCATCGACCATTACATACGATTGTTCTAAAAAAAAGCCCTGAAATTAGTGGAAGGAATGATTCATTAGTTACAAAATGCTGCTAGTAGTCCAGACGTCACAATGTATACAGAAAATTAAAAGAAAGGGTTCCAGTAGTCGAATGGCTCTTCATAAGCCACACATTTCAATAGTCAGTGCTAAGCAACGCTTGAGATGGTACGAAGAACTACGCCACAGGAGAGTGGACGACTGGAAACGAGTTATTTGTCATGATGAATCAGCCCATACCCTGGGGCAATCAGGTAGTAGGCTTTGGCTTTAGCGAATGTCTAGTGACTGTTCTTGCCATTACACTAATGACAAGAGTCAAGTATGAAGGAGAGGTGGTACAATATGAGAGTGTTATTTTTTGTGGTTAGAGCATGGCCTACTCGTTACGGTTCGGGTAACGCTAAATGTGAAAGGATGTGAACACATTTTACACCCTTGTGTACTATGTACAGCAGAGGACAGAGACGATGACTGTTTTGTACGTTGTCGTCAGCACAACGGTTGGTAAAGATGAAGCGCGAAGATCGATAGTAAGCGCTGTATCAAGTGCACCTATTTCAAGAGAGGTCAGAGACAGACTTGCAAGCAACATGCCACCAACGGCCTCCCGACCCCAAGTACACTACTGGCCATTAAAATTGCTACACCAAGAAGAAATGCAGATATAAACGGGTATTTATTGGATAAATGTATTATACTTGAACTGACATGTGATTACATTTTCACGCAGTTTGGGTGCATAGATCCTGAGAAATCAGTACCCAGAACAACCTCCTCTAGCCGTAATAACGGCCTTCATACGCCAGGGCATTGAGTCAAAAACAGCTTGGATGGCGTGTGCAGGTACAGCTGCCCATGCAGCTTCAACACGATACCACAGTTCATCAAGGGCAGTGACTGGCTTATTGTGACGAGACAGTTGCTCGGCCACCATTGCCCAGACGTTTTCAATTGGTGAGAGATCTGGAGAATGTGCTGGCCAGGGCAGCAGTCGAACATTTTCTGTATCCAGAAAGGCCCGTGCAGGACCTGCAACATGCTGTCAGGCATTATCCTGCTGAAATGTAGGGTTGCGCAGGGATCGAATGAAGGGTAGAGCCACGGGTCGTAACACATCTGAAATGTAACGTCCACTGTTCAAAGTGCCGTCAATGCGATCAAGAGGTGACCGAGAACTGTAACCAATGGCACCCCATACCATCACGCCGCGTCATACGCCAGTATAGCGATGACGAATACACGCTTCCAATGTGCGTTCACCGCCATGTCGCCAAACACGGAGGCGACCATCATGATGCTGTAAACAGAACCTGGATTCATCCGAAAAAATGACGTTTTGCCATTCGTGCGCTCAGGTTCGTCGTTGAGTACACCATCGCAGGCCCTCCTGTCTGTGATGCAGCGTCAAGGGTAACCACAGCTATGGTCTTCGAGCTGATAGTCCATGCTGCTGCAAACGTCGTCGAACTGTTCGTGCAGATGCTTGTTGTGTTGCAGACGTCCCCATGTGTTGACTCAGGGATCGAGACGTGCTGCACGATCCGTTACAGCCGTGCGGTTAAGATGCCTGTCATCTCGACTGCTAGTGATATGAGGCCATTGGGATCAAGCACGGCGTTCCGTATTACCCTCCTGAACCCACCGATTCCATATTATGCTAACAGTCATTGGATCTCGACGAACGCGAGCAGCAATGTCGCGATATGATAAACCGCAAACCCGATAGTCTACAATCCGACCTTTATCAAAGTCGGAAACGTGATGGTACGCATTTCTCCTCCTTACACGAGGCATCAGAACAGCGTTTCACAGGCAACGCCGGTCAACTGCTGTTTGTGTCTGAGAAATCGGTTGGAAACTTTCCTCATGTCAGCACGTTGTCGGTGTCGCATCCGGCGCCAACCTTGTGTGAATGATCTGTAAAGCTAATCATTTGCGTATCACAGCATCTTCTTCCTGTCGGTTATATTTCGCGTCTGTAGCACGTCATGTTCGTTGTGTAGCAATTTTAATAGCCAGTATTTAGGCCGCTACCGCTGACTGGAGGGCCTCACTCACTGCGTCACACTCCAGTTAGGCGTGTGTCAGTTTCAGAGCGGGCTCTGTTCACGTCTCAGGCTACGACAGTACGTAGCGATCAGAATTCTGACCATAGGAAGATTAACGATATTATCTACAAGAGGACTATTACCGATGAGCTTGCACCACGAACATGGACTCTTTTCAAGTGAAGTAGCAGCTTCATGTAAATAAAGAACCTCAATAATTCACGTGTGTGTTTGTTTTGTAGAACGAGGATACCGGCGACCCATAACAACATCCTCTCCCTTGCTTTCTACGATATAAGGCTCAACAATAACGACTAAGATACTACTACCCGAGGTACGATGCCCGGTTAAGTTCGGCTCTAATGCCCGACGCTTTGGAACAAGTTGGCAAGCATGCTGTTGCGTGAGTACCGATGTTATTTTCTTGTAGCAGCGTAGCTGTGAATTTGTATCTGTAAATGTGTTTGTGCGATTTCGTGAGAAATGTGTCAGGTGATAGCTGTAAATGTTTTGTGCTTCACAAGTAGGTGAGGGGGTTTGTTTACAGCGTTTATAACTTTTTCAAACGTGAATTTGAAACCGGGATTCCTATTGTTGACATTCTGAAGACACAAGGACGAAATGCAGAAGCATGTGATGGCAATACAACAGTACAGAGAGTAGGAGACAAATGTGTCAGAGCTGTAGAAACGTCAGGAAAAGTTGATTTCATGTCGCAAGGAACCTGTAACAAAGACGGATGGCTTTCACAAAGGTGTTTGAAGGTGTTCCTTGTTTCAAATGTACATAGGTGGGGAACATCTGGCGTCACAAAAACTTGTTACAAGAAAATTTGTTTCAAAACAAGTGCTCCGTCAATGCAAAAAAATTTAAAAGGCGTAGGTTCCAAATACGTTCAAAGTGCTGATGGAAGAAAGTTTTTAATGGAAAGAAATGATATAAGTGCAGCATCAGCCACATTCCTGCAAGAAATAAGAAAAGAAGGTAGTTCAATAGTGTATTACCTTGATGAAACACGGGTAATACGAACCAGTCCAGAAAAACTTTCTCGAAAATGAGTGATGGTACCGGCACTTTCAAAGTTCCCAATGGAAAAAGCTCTGTGCGGGCTGGTTCTTCTTCAGGTTCTGTTCCTGAAAGAAAACTTGCATTAATGGGCAAGGAAAACAGCATCTATTGCCTTTCGAAAAATTTATGCGGTCAGTGTCAATAAATGGTTCGCTGAATAGTTATTGCCATAACTTGCGCAGAAGTGGGTCATTGTAATGGACAATACCGGTTATCATTCAGCTGTTACGCAGACAGCACCAAGTATCACCAGACATTGTTTTCTGGTTTAAAAACATAAATATTCCGCAAAGTATCATCCAGACTCGTGCTTAACTCCTGCATTTCCTTAATTTATACCAGTTAGGCGACAAAACGCACGAACTTGTTTTGTTGTGCGAGAATATGGTCACACAATTTTGTCTTCACAACCATACCACTGTCAGTAATTTGGTAGAGGTTAAAGGTTATGTTGCAGAAAAGAATAAATCTCTGAAGGAAACAGATGCTTGAGGACTTTGCTAGGGAGCTAACGATGCACATAAGCCTTGTACCTACAATCGTAAATTTGCAGTCCTATAGTTCGAACACAGACTCATTCAGTAGTGACGATGGTATTACGATGTAAGTTTTCATATTTATTGATGTTTAAAGAGTTATGGTTTCAAAAATGTTTTTGTTAGTGAACATATCATTTACATAAATAGTATGAGAACTTCCTAACTTTTACTGACTGAGAATTTTTACCTTAACAAATATGAAGACATTAACATGATATGAGTGACATAAATATAGTTTTCAATTAGGACAAGCAGCCAGCTAGCTAAATAGTTGTGAAATATAGCCTTTCCAAGCATGTACTACGCTCTAGTAAGTCTCGAGAATGCGGCGGAAAAATTCGTAAAAAATTCCGATATTTCAACAGGTAGCTCGCTATCATTTTCAAGGCACAAATTGTAAAATGTCATAAAATAACTGGGAGCGTTTCCTGTCTAGACATTGGTAGTTTTCGACGTTATTGCGCAGCATTCCTTCGAGTTATTCGATGAAGATGGTCAGCTGCTTGTTTGTTCCATGGATTACAACTGCAGCTTCTCACTACACTATCGCACGAATTAGTTTACACAGTTTGCTCATCGAGAACGAAAAACGTGAAGAAGTACTGACCATGTACAAGATAGTCTTTTGCATTAGTCTTGGCTAACAGTAATTCCGTTTTATGCACAGTTATTTACATTTATCTACAGTTAAACTCACCCACACACATATATAAAAAAATTACACACTTTTTTCAAAAAATCTATGGAATATAAGCATTTGTCAAGTAAATAAAGTGGCTATGGCTTGTGTTTGAAATTTATTTTGTTTTGCGTTACATTTTTACTTCCAATGCAGTTCATTTCGCTCTGAAGTAACATATTGTAACCAATTTAGATAATCCAGAACGAGATTTTCACTCTGCAGCGGAGTGTGCGCTGATATGAAACTTCCTGGCAGATTAAAACTGTGTGCTCGACCGAGACTCGAAATCGGGACTTCTGCCTTTCGCGGGCAAGTGCTCTACCAACTGAGCTACCGAAGCACGACTCACGGCTGGTACTCACAGCTTTACTTCTGCCAGTATCTGCAGAGTGAATATCTCATTCTGGAAACATCCCCCAGGCTGTGGCTAAGCCATGTCTCCGCAATATCCTTTCTTTCAGGAGTGCTAGTTCTGCAAGGTTCGCAGGAGAGCTTCTGTAAAGTTTGGAAGGTAGGAGACGAGATACTGGCAGAAGTAAAGCTGTGAGTACCGGGCGGGAGTCGTGCTTCGGTAGCTCAGTTGGTAGAGTACTTGCCCGCGAAAGGCAAAGGTCCCGAGTTCGAGTCTCGGTCGGGCACACGGTTTTAATCTGCCAGGAAGTTTCAATTTAGATAATGTTGTCATTGGAAAATCGTCTTTTTGAGAAAAAATGTACTTGACATTCACAAAGCTGTATCAGCTTTTCTCGCCTTCGACATGACGCAGACGCTGTGAACCAACGTTCCAATATCTTCACCACATCTCTTACGTAGACAGTTGATTGAAAACGGTTTTAAAATTTATTACTCACCACATAGCTTTGAATGTATCATATGATGCACCATAGCAAATGAATCTCACTGTTGAAAACAGCAACGTGGTCTGGCAACCTGGACATTGTTTGTCCACTCTCTGGCGCCGCGCTTATGCAAACCTCATCCCCTCTAAACTTCCCTACGGTTCTAGGCGCTACAGTTTGGAACCGCGCGACCGCTACGGTCGCAGGTTCGAATCCTGCCTTGGGCATGGATGTGTGTGATGTCCTTAGGTTAGTGGGGTTTAACTAGTTCTAAGTTCTGATGACCTCAGTGCTCAGAGCCATTTGAACCATTTTGAACACTTCCCTATCTCTCCGCCTCTGTGCGCGGAAATGCTTTCCAGCATGACGCAGGATATAGTACGGCCACGCATAAGATTTCGCAGAAAATGTTGCCCGCTTTACTGAGCCATAGGAGGCCCTGAGAGTCGTGACTTTTGTGACACTCGAGATTAAAAATCAGCAAACACTGAAGGTCAATAGATCACATTTATCTCAAATCTAGTCAAGTGGGTGATCACTCCAGTAGTATGGTGGCCCTCTCAACTGTAATTAACTGGTAATCGTATTATGAGATCTAATATTCTTGTGATGCAACCTCTTGTTGAGCTACCACCGGGGGTACATATACTTCTTCCCTGAATAAATGTTTTGGTAACTATACGACCTGTCGCGGTTATTTTAGACTTGTTGCCCTTCGTTCGTAGCACTGGGACGCAAGATGGAGCTCTGCCATCGCGTTTTGGTCGAGGGACTGGCTCTATGCTCTGTTGTACTGTTCCAGCTGTTGGGCAGCGTTGTGTTAGATTAGGCGGGAGAGGATGAGCCGTTACCGCAACAGCTGGTACTATCGATCCCAGAGAGGTCTCACTGTTGGCGCCAGGATGGAAGAGGATTGTCTCTGACCAATGGTTAAGTGAGCAGTGCACTCTGAGCGGAAGCGAGCAGTCAGTGGGCGGGGTAACAAGGAAGCAACACTGTGGAGCGGGAATGTGGCCATTTGTCACCACTGCTAACCACCCCCCCCCCTCTCTCTCTCTCTCTCTCTCTCTCTCCAGCTGGACTGTGTACCGAGGACTGGCGTGAACTACGATGCTCACTTTCAGTGGAAGCGATGGTTACGTTCTAGCTGTAGTGGCAGTAAGTTGAAGTGGACATAGCTGCTAGCACAATGTGAACATCTCTGTGGACTGGAAATCTGGATAAAGACCATTTAATATGGTTTCCTTTTTGCTGTGGTGAGGCACAGCAGCTTGCTGAAGCAGTGTTTGAACGGCGTTGTTCTACGAACATTTTGGTTTGGTCACAGCGTTGAGTTTCTTACCTGTTCTGGCCCACGTTTCTTGTTGATTCTGACGGTAGTAGGGTGCGTTCTATAATGGAATATTGTTTTGTTACCAGTTCTGATCATTACATTTGTGGACAGTATAAGCTGACTGATTCACGGATTGTCTAAGAGTAACAGATTCTGCCGTATTTTGGTTGCTGCCAATGTAACTTTAAGACTTTTATGTGATTGGTGATGTATATCGATACTTGATACTGCAATATCTTAGTGTGATATTTAATCCAGTGCGTGGTTTTATTGAAGGTGGCCACATGTAACTTTTGAGTCAAAGCATTCATAGTGCAGTTGGCGTCTTAGCTTCTCTGTATCGAATCCATCCTATATGGGAGATAATTATTTCTTATTCTTTGAGCAAGGTTAATTTTATTGTTCATTTATGTCCTAAATTAATCTGGTTTGTTAACTTGTGATACCTTTATTGCTGTAAGATGGCGCTTGAAGCGAAGTGTATAATTGTAGATCTGATTGTTGTTAATAAATTTTTAAACTGTTACTTGCACATGCTAACTCTAACACACTCCATATCCCATCCCCAAGCACACTACCGCTTCAGATACGATGTCCCTTGATTTCCAGAAGGCTTCCGGGATGATGCTGTTGCATCTAGAGATGTCACAACGCTAGAAAATAGTAGCGAAATGCAGGAAGACCTGCAGAGGATAAACATAAACAAATGTTACTTATTGCGAATAAATAGACGAAAATACTCTTTGTATGATTGCACTACTGGCAATCCGTCACTTGAAGCAGACACATCCGTAAAAAATCCAGGAGTATGCGTATGAAGCCATTCAGATTTGAACAACCGCATAAAACTAATCGGCAGCTGCATGCTAGCAGCCCATAATTTTCCTTTCCATTCTTTTTTTATATAATTCTTGTCAGTGACGTGGATGCGTAAGTTGTTAAGCTGAGTGTGCGATAATTCTCGCACTTGTTGGTTCTTGCTATCTTCAGAACTATGTGGATGGTGTTTTCCGAAAGTCTGATGCTATATGGCTAGGCTCACACTTTCCACACATGTGCCAATACTCGCTTTGATTTCACTTGCACCAATGATTATAGATATTCCGATAGAATGTTATCTATCGCTTCTGCCTTATTTGATCCTAAGCCCCCGAAGTTCTTTTCAGTTATGTCTCTACCACTGGATCCCTCACCTCTTCCCTATCGATTCCTGTTTATTCTTCCACCGCGTCATCAGACACGAACTCCCCCTCGCATCTGCCACTCTCCTCTGCATCTAACAGTGCATCCAATTGCACTCTCCATGTTACCGCCCTTGCTTTCAATTACGCCGAAGGCTGTTTTCACTTTTCTATACGCTGAATCGGTCCTTCTGACAATTACTTCCTTTCAGATTTCTTCACATCTTTCAGGGAACCATTTCGCCTTAGCTTTCCTGCAGTTCCTATTGATCCCATTCCTACGTGACTTATTACGTATTCACGAACTTCCCTGGACACTTTTGTGCTTCCTTCTTTCGTCGATTAGCTGAATTATTTCTTCTGTTACCCATGGTTTCTTCGGAGCTACCTTTCTTGTACCTATAGTTTTCTTTCCAAATCCTGTGATTGCCCTTTTTAGAGATGTCCTTCCCCCTTAGTACACTACTGACCATTAAAATGCAACAGCACGAAGATGACGTGCTACTGATGCGAAATTTAACAGACGGGAAGAAGATGCTGTGATATGCAAATGATTAGCTTTTCAGAGCATTCACACAAGGTTGGCGCCGGTGACGACACCTACAACGTGCTGACATGAAGAAAGTGTCCAACCGATTTCTCATACACAAACAGCAGTTGACCGGCGTTGCCTGGTGAAAAGCTGTTGTGATGTCCCGTGTAAGGAGGAGCAATGCGTACCATCACGTTTCTGACTTTGGTAAAGGTTATATTGTAGCCTATCGCGATTGCGGTTTATCGTATCGCGACATTGCTGCTCACTTTGGTCGAGATCCAATGACGGTTAACAGAATATGGAATCGGTCGATTCAGGAGGGTAATACGGAACGGCGTGCTGGATCCCAACGACCTCCTATCACTAGCAGTCGAAATGACAGGCATCTTATCCGCATTGCTGTAACGGATCGTGCAGCCATGTCTCGATGCCTGAGTCAACAGATGGGGACGTTTGAAAGACAACGACCATATGCTTGAATAGTTCGACGACGTTTGCAGCAGCATGGACTATCAGCTCGAAGACCATGGCTGCGGCTACCCTTCAAGCTGCATCACAGGCAGGAGCGCCTGCGATGGTGTAACGACGAACCTGCGTGCGTGAATGGTAGAACGTCATTTTTTCGGATGAATCCATGTTCTGTTTACAGCATCATAATGGTCGCATCCGTGTTTGGCGACATCGCGGTGAACGCACATTGGAAGCGTGTATTCGTTATCGTCATATTGGCTTATCGCCCGACGTGATGGTATGAGGTGCCATTGGTTACACGTCTCGGTTACCTCTTGTTCGTACTGACGGCACTTTGAACAGTGGACGTTACATTTCAGATGTGTTACGACCCGTGGCTCTACCCTTCATTCGATCCCTCCGAAACCATACATTTCAGCAGGATAATGCACGACCGCATGTTGTAGGTCATGTACGGACCTTTCTGGATACAGAAAATGTTCGACTACTTCCCTGGCCAGCGCATTCTCCAGATCTCTCACCAATTTAAGACGTCTGGTCAATGGTGGCCGAGCAACTGGCTCGTCACAATAACCCAGTCACTACTCCTGTTGAACTGTGGTATCGTGTTGAAACTGCATGGGCAGCTGCACCTGGACACGCCATCGAAGCTCTGTTTGACTCAATGCCCAGGAGTATCAAGGCCGCTAATGCGACCAGAGGTGGTTGTTCTGGGTACTGATTTCTCAGGATGTATGCACCCAAATTGCGTGAAAATGTAATCACATGTCAGTTCTAGTATAATATATTTGTTCAGTGAATACCCGTTTATCATCTGCATTTCTTCTTGATGTAGCAATTTTAATGGCCAGTAGTGTATTTCCGTATCCCGCTTCCTTGAACTTTGATTCTTCCTGACTAGTTTCTTAAACTTCAGCATACTCATCATCATTACTAAATTGTGATCTGCGTCTATATCTACTCACTGATAAGCCTTGCAAGCCCATACCTGATTTCCGAATTTCTACCTGATCAAAAGGTAACCTAACTGGAATCATCCCGTACCTTTCGGCCTTTTCCAGCTATACCTCCTCTTCTTTCGAGTCTTGAACCAAGTATTTGCTATTACTACCTGAGCTTTACTGCAGAACTCAATTAGACTTTCTCCTCTCTCATTCCTATTACCAAGCCCATGTTCACCTGTAACCCTTTCTTCTACTCTTTCCTCTACAACCATATTTCAGTATTCCAAGAGTATTAGGTTTTCATCTCACTTTACGTACTGAATTACCCGTTTAATATCCTCATATACTGCCTCTACTTCTTCATCTTCTGCTTGCGTCGTTGGCATGTAACCTGAACTGCTGTTGTCGGTGTCGGTTTTCGGTCGATTCTGATGAAAACAACCCCATCATTGAACGGTTCACAATAATCCACTTTCTATTCTGCCTTCCTGTTTATAACAAATCATACTCCCTTTGTACAATTTGTTGCTGCTGATGATATTAATCTATACTCATCTGACCAGAAATACTTGTCTTCATTCCATTTCACTTCCCTGAGCCGCCACTCTATCTAGATTGAACCCAAACATTTTCCTTTCTGGGTTTTCTAGCTCCCTACCACGTTAGAACTTCTGACATTTCACGGTCCTACTCGTAGGACGTTACCCTTTGGTTGGTTATTGACTCGTTTTCTCACTGTCAACCTCTCCCTTAGCAGTCCTTCCCCTGAGGTCCGAATGCGGAACGAGTTCGGAATCTTTTGCCAACGGAGAGATCATCATGACAGTTGAACTACAGGCCACAAGCCTTATGGATGTACCTTATGTTTCTTTAACTCAGTGACTTCCATTTTCTTTTTGCATCGTCATACCGTTAATTATTGCTCATTCTTCCGAGTTAGGGGTAGTTTCCCACCCGAACGATATGTGAGTGCCCTGACTATCCGTCTGCTCCTGCGCCCTCTTTGAAAAAACCGGTGCCAGAATGAGGGTAACATGTCGGGTGTCTCTAACCACCGTTGTTGATGTTTTTTATTCAAAACTTAAGCAGTGGTGAGGTTCGAACCCGGGACCTAAGAATTTTTGATTACGAGTCAACGATGCTACCTGATTTTTACGTGATGATGATTTTTTTCTGGAATCTCTTCCTCACCAAACAGAAGTCATTATTAAGGCTACGTGTTGTGTTACAGGATATTAGTGTGTGATCTCCTTCCGATGACTAAATTTCGGTCCGATTTGCAAAAGAAATTGTCATCAATCATAAGGCTGTGTTCGAGATCACAGTGCTTTACTAAGATGTGGTTCTATTCGAGATTCTATGTCTCTTCCGGATGCAGAATGCCTTGTAACACCAGTAGAAAGGAATGAACAAAAACGGTATGTCATTTAACGATAAAAAGGGCAAAGGTGAGGAAGGGTAGTGAAGGGTCAAGGTAAAGTCTGTGGTGCAAGACAGTGACTGGGCTGTTAACTTCACTACAGATGGAACGAGGCCCACGAGAAAGACAGGCAATGACGCGTACGTCACAGCACGTGACACTGCAGGTTTTGCGAGTGCTAGCTGCTGGCGAGAAATTATTTCAGGCAAGCTTAGTAATTCTTGGCTGCTTCTTTAAATGCATGTCAACTCTCGATAGAACACGAGATATTTAAGACGTGTAGTGGATACCTTTTCAAATACATACTGATTTCCCATGGGCCCTGCATGGAGCCAAGGGTTCGCTAAGTGTGGCGGACAAGCCCACTAATGTGAGGTCACAAGTTCGTTGCTGGACCTGTATATTTCGTTGGGCCTGAGGTGGAGTGCAGCCTTGCTTCGCTGTGGCACTACAAGTTGCAGGGTGCCGTGCCCATCGCCCCAGACGCCTTTTACACCTGGGACACCTACATGTGTGTTTGTCTTTAGGAAGGTAAATGGATCAGAGAAGCAGTTCTGAAGTTGCGGTTGATAAAGACGCGTTCGCAGCATTCGTGGACCTGGAAAAAGCGCTCGAGAATGTCAAATGTTTCAAGATGTTCGAAATTCTGAGGAAAATAGTGGTAAGTTGTAAGATAGTATACAATATGTACAAGAACAAAGAGTGTAAGACAACGAATGATGCGCTCGGATTAAAAAGGGTGTAAGATAGGGATGCAGTCTTTCGCCGTAAGAGTTCAATCTACACATGGAAGAAGCAATGACGGAAATAAAAGAAACGTTAAAGAGTGGGATTAAAAAGCTCTATAAAAAGATATCAGTGATAAAGTTTGATGATGAGACTGCTATTCTCAGTGAAATCGAAAAAAATATTACAGAATCTGTTGAATGGAATTGTGTAATGAGTACAGAATATGGATTGAAAGTAAATCGAAGAAAGACGCAATTAATGAAAGTAACAGTAAAGAGAATACCGAGAAACAAAATACGCAAGTTGGTGATCACGAAGTAGATGAAATTAAATCTTCTGTTACCTAGGAAAGTAATCCATGACGAACGTGGCAAGGAGGACATAAAAAGGAGACTAGTATTGGTAAAAAGGACATTCCTGGCCCAGAGACGTCTATTAATTTTAAACGTAGGTCTTAATATGAGGACGAAATTTCAGAGAATGTAAGTTTGGAGCAATGACTGTCGGAAAATCAAAACAGAAGTGACTCCCAGAATTTGGGATGTGGTACTACAGAAGAATGTTGAAAACTGAATGCACTGATAATTAAGGAATAAGGAGGTCCCCCGCAGAAAAGGTGAGGAAAGGAACTTATGGAAAACCCTAAGACGAAGAAGGGATAGGTCGATAGGACATCTATTAAGACATCAGGGAGTGACTTCCATGGTACCTGAGGGAGCTGTAGAGGGTAAAATTGTAGTCGAAGACGGAAATTGGAATACGTTCAGCAGATAATTGAGGACGTACATTGCACATGCTGCCCTGAGATGAAACGCAGGAGAAGAATTCGTGGCGGGCCTCATCAAACAAGTTACAAGACTGATGACTTAAAACAAAAAGATGCGCTGGTCTGCACGAATAATGGCATCTGTGCGATGCATCACGCCGGGTGCAGTGTTGCGACAAGACGCACCTTGCCGGACCAATCACGGAGCTCGAGCTGTGCACTTCCTGTTACTTTCACTCTGTTTACGCAGTCCCTAACAGGACTCATATCTACTGCACCAATACAGTAGCCGGCCGAAGTGGCCGTGCGGTTCTAGGCGCTGCAGTCTGGAACCGCGAGACCGCTACGGTCGCAGGTTCGAATCCTGCCTCGGGCATGGATGTGTGTGATGTCCTTAGGTTAGTTAGGTTTAAGTAGTTCTAAGTTCTAGGGGACTAATGACCTCAGAAGTTGAGTCCCATAGTGCTCAGAGCCATTTGAACCATTTTTTGAACCAATACAGTAAACTGCCCATTTTCATTTATGGATGTTTACCAAGGTTTTATTTCTTTTTCTGTCGCAAAAAAAAAAATTCAATTGCAGCACGTTCTTTACAAGGAGTATCTAGCTCAGACGCCATTTTAATGATTCATTACGGCTCTGACAACTGTCGCAATTGTTCAAAACATCGCACAAGTCCAGAAGGAAAATTATATTAGAACACCTTAAATCATGTTTCCTTAAGCATACTAACGGCTGTAAAAGAATTGTAGCATTGTTTATTGAACGAACGTCGTATATTTCGTGAAAAAGCCATAAAGGTAATATTAGAGAGGTTAGAGATCACGAGGACGCTTACCAACAATCATTCTTCCGGTGGACCATTCACGACTGGAACCAGAAAGAGGGGAAGAAAATTCCTACGTCACACACCATAAGATCGGTTGTCGAGTATAGATAGATACATAGCCACTAGTTTTGAAGCGCAAATTTTGGATTGAGTCACCAATATTTTTGTCTTTAAGAAATATCCTACACACCGTAAGTATGCGTCATACGGTTGTTACGACGAACAAGAAGCCACTGTCGCCTACAGTGGAGAACCGAGCACACTGGCGAGCGTAGGAAGTGAGATGGCGTCCATAAAGGAACCACGTCATGTCGTGAGTTTGTGGTGCAGCTTCAGCAGACAGGCGAAACGGTGCTGGCGGTGGTTTTGTTTTTCTCTGGTGCAGGCTGAGGCACGGTGAGCCGTAAATCCCAGTGCGTTGGCGGCTGCTCCAGGCGCCTGGAACTGGAAGTGCGCCAAACGTCCACACGCGAGTCATCCACAGAAATATCGGCCACCATGTCCACTTAGTTTGATTTAAAACTTGTTCTTCCTTTCAGAACGTCACAAACGTGTTTCCCAGACAGCATGAATAATCGAGTAACCGCATTCTTACGGCACTGATTACAGGATGAATACAATTCTGTAGGAAAAAGAGTGCGAAAAAAGTTACAGGCCACTGAACTGGCACCACCACTATAAAGAACACTACTTTCTCAACTGCGGAATATGTGGCAGCCGTTGCGTCTCGTATATAAAACACAGTTTGCATTTCTGCGTACCACAATCATGGCGAAGAATCTTTCTTTTCGTCGTTAGAATTTGGAATGCTGATCAAAGAAATGCTCAGTTTTATACGGGGCGTGTTTTTTTAAGTAAGTGCCGTTTTGAATTTAAAAAAGACGAGCTAAGATATCTCAATAATTTTAGTTTTACATGAAAGCCTGTACTTTAATCTACTTTTCTACATAATTTCCGTCAATATCGAGGCACTTGTCATAACGTTGTACCAGTTTTTGAATACCCCCCCTCATAGAAGTCTGCCGCCTGACTTGCACGGCATCACCAATGTTTTGACATCGTCTTGAAGACGCTGACCGCTCAGGTGTTTCTTCAAGTGCAGGAACAGATGGTAGTCACTGGGCGCAAGATCGGGGCTGTACGGAAGATGATGTAGAATTTCCCATCGGAAATATGAGATGAGATCTTTGGTCTGATTCGCAACATGCGGACGGGCATTGTCTTGCAGCAAAACAATGCCCTTACTCAACTTCCATGGACTGTTGCTTTGATTCTGGTGTGACGTAGGCCACCCATGTTTCATCGCCCGTAACAATTTTGCTTAAGAAATCATCACCGTTGTTGTGGTACCGCTCAAGGAAAGTCAATGCACTGTCTAAACGTTTGGTTTTGTGCACATCTGTCAACATTTTCGGTACCCAACATGCCCACAATTTTCGGTAATTCGAGTGCTCGGTCACGAGGCCATAGAAAACACTACGCGAAACATTAGGAAAGTCATCCCGCAAGGAGGAAATCGTAAAGCGTCTGTTTTCTCCCACCTTATTGTCCACTTCCTGCACCAGACTTTCATTAACGTCCGAAGGAAACCCACTCCGTTGTTCATCATGCACATTTGTGCGGCCACCTTTAAATGCTCTCACCCACTTTCTTAGCATTCCAGCACTCATAATGTTTTCTCCGTAAACTGCAAAGATCTCACGATGAATATCGATCGCTTTTAGGCCTTTAGCACTAAGAAATTTTATAACAGCCCGTGCTTCACATTCGGCGGGACTCACGATTATCGGAGGTATTTTAAACACTCAGTACACAACGTAAACAAGGAAGAATCAGACTGTAATGACGCCAGTGCGTAGATTAAGGCACAGGATTTCATGTAAAAATAAAATTATTGAGATATCGTAGCACGTCTTTTTTTAAATTTCAAAACAGTACTTACTTAAAAATCACACCTGGTAGATTGTTCTTCAAGTACTACGCCGCCATTGACATTCGTCTGACTCCTAAAGGAGTATTAATCTAGATGTGTAACTGAAATGAACATTGGCAATAGGTAATAATTGCTCACTGCCTATCTCAGTCCAAAGACTGGTTTGAACAACACAGTGCTTATGTCACGCGGGGTTTGTTGCACATACAATTACCTTTAACCCTCTACCTCCGTAAAATAGACTGTTACTGTTGTTCGAAAGCTCGTAGCATTTGCGGAGGCTGACAACAGCAAATGATTTATTTGTAATGCTGTGCTTGGTGGAACAAGTGACTCTGAACTTTCACCCTCGGAGCAAAGAGAGAGTTGAATAGAACATGCTAGCAGGCAGTTGGTCGTAAGGTGTTGGATGTTTCGGGCTCCAGAATGCAGCATGGTGCTTCATACTTGTCATTCGCATGCACCCGTGAAAAAGGAGCTCATTTTAACAGAATCTGAGAGTCATTTAACTTCTTTTATTTTAAAATCGACCACACTTCAGTGCACGTGAGTTCCAGTTTAGTTCACTTCAGTCACACGTTATATTGTCAGCGAACAAGCATTGCTAAGACCATGACCAGGCCCGACTATCAAATCAGTGATTTTTTTCATGCAAGTCAATCGCCTTGCATCGTTGGAAGATAAGTTACACGATCCCTCCGCAAACTTAGTTATCCTTTGAGGTCATTAAACATGTCAGATTACTTAATTACACCAGTTATTGATTACGCTTACCTGAAGCTGCCTACGCTCTATAATACACACTGCTGAGCCAAAACATTATGTTCTCTAGTTAAGTAGAGTTTCAGCGGAACATCGCAGTTTTAGAAAGCATCACTCGTGCGAAACTCAGGTTGCTCTTTTCTCACAGGATATCCTGCGAATTAGCGACGGGCAGATTCGATACTCCCAGATTTTCGAAAAACATTTGACACGTTGGCCCCACTGAAGACCGTTAATAAAAGTACGAACATATGGAATAGGTCCCCAGATGTGCGAGCGGCTCGAAGACTTCTTACATAACAGAACCCAGTACCTTGACCAGGATGACGAGTGTCCGTCAAAGACAAGTCTATCGTCAGGAAGGCCCCGGGAAGAGTGATAGGAGCGCTGTTATTTTCTGTTTTCATCAATCATCTGGAGGACAGCGTGAGCAGCAGTTGTGGCTGTTTGCTGATGATGCTGTGGTGTACGGGAGGGTGTCGTCGTTGAGTGACTGTAGGATGATACAAATGTAAGTTAATGTAGATGAGTAGGAAAAACAAACCTGTGATAGTATTCGAATGCAGTAGTATGCTGTTCACACTGTCACGTCTATTAAATACCTAGAAGCCACGTTGCAATGCGATATGAAATGGAACGACCATGTAAGGATTTTAGTAGGGAAGGCGAATGGTCGACCGGTTTTGTTGGGTGAATTTAGAGAAGTGTGGAGAAGTGTGGAAAAGTGAGACATGGCGACTGAGGCCAAATGTTTCTAAAATCGAGGTAAGCCTGTTCCACCTCTCTAATCGCCTTTCATCAGCAAAGATGAGTCCACAGTTCGGCCCTCTTGGCGCAGTCAGACACAACGAAAGCCCAAAATACCTGGGAGTCACTCTGGACAGAACTTTAACATACAAAAAAACACCTTTCCAACTTGGCCAAGAAGATACAAATACGAGTGAACCTTGTGAGAAAGCTGGCAGGCAGTACATGGGTTGCAACCACATCCTCAGAGGAACATCCCTTGCACTGGTATACTCTGCAGCAGAATACTGTGCACCAGTTTGGCTCCGAAGCGCCCACGTAGTGAAAGTAGACGTCCAACTGAACTCAGTTATGAGAGGAATTAGTGGTACAGTCCGGTCTACACCTACTTGCTGGTTACCAGTGCTTTCAAACATCTGTCCACTAGACCTCCGTCGAAAGGCTGTTCTTTACAACATCTGTCAGCAAGTTTCTGAAAATAACTCGGTCCCTCTTCATGACGATTTGCTATCACTGCCCAGAAAACACCTCAAATCTAGAAGACCAGCATATGAAATGGGAGTCCAAATGCTATCCACAGGATTCGACCAGAACGCAGAGTGGAAACGTGAGTGGCAAGCTACAAGAACCCGAAACCATGAACTTGTAGACAATCCAACAGTTCCAGTTCCAGGCTCCCACCAACCAAGGGAGGTGTGGGTGCAGTTAAACAGATATCTGACCGAAGAGGGTAGGTGCAAATACAACACGCATAAGTGGGGCTTTTCAAGTGACAGTGTGTGTGACTATGTTGTTGTTGTTGTGGTCTTCAGTCCTGAGACTGGTTTGATGCAGCTCTCCATGCTACTCTATCCTGTGCAAGCTTTTTCATCTCCCAGTACCTACTTCAACCTACATCCTTCTGAATCTGCTTAGTGTATTCATCTCTTGGTCTCCCCCTACAATTTTTACCCTCCACGCTTCCCTCCAATACTAAATTGGTGATCCCTTGATGCCTCAGAACATGTCCTACCAACCGATCCCTTCTTCTGGTCAAGTTGTGCCACAAACTTCTCTTCTCCCCAATCCTATTCAATACTTCCTCATTAGTTATGTGATCTACCCATCTAATCTTCAGCATTCTTCTGTAGCACCACATTTCGAAAGCTTCTATTCTCTTCTTGTCCAAACTATTTATCGTCCATGTTTCACTTCCATACATGGCTACACTCCATACGAATACTTTCAGAAATGACTTCCTGACACTTAAATCAATACTGGATGTTAACAAATTTCTCTTCTTCAGAAACGCTTTCCTTGCTATTGCCAGCCTACATTTTATATCCTCTCTACTTCGACCATCATCAGTTATTTTGCTCCCCAAATAGTAAAACTCCTTTACTACTTTAAGTGCCTCATTTCCTAATCTAATTCCCTCAGCATCACCCGACTTAATTAGACTACATTCCATTATCCTTGTTTTGCTTTTGTTGATGTTCATCTTATATCCTCCTTTCAAGACACTGTCCATTCCATTCAACTGCTCTTCCAAGTCCTTTGCTGTCTCTGACAGAATTACAATGTCATCGGCGAACCTCAAAGTTTTTATTTCTTCTCCATGAATTTTAATACCTACTCCGAATTTTTCTTTTGTTTCCTTTACTGCTTGCTCAATATACAGATTGAACAACATCGGGGACAGGCTACAACCCTGTCTTACTCCCTTCCCAACCACTGCTTCCCTTTCATGTCCCTCGACTCTTATGACTGCCATCTGGTTTCTGTACAAATTGTAAATAGCCTTTCGCTCCCTGTATTTTACCCCTGCCACCTTCAGAATTTGAAAGAGAGTATTCCAGTCAACATTGTCAAAAGCTTTCTCTAAGTCTACAAATGCTAGAAACGTAGGTTTGCCTTTCCTTAATCTTTCTTCTAAGATAAGTCGTAAGGTCAGTATTGCCTCACGTGTTCCAGTGTTTCTACGGAATCCAAACTGATCTTCCCCGAGGTTGGCTTCTACTAGTTTTTCCATTCGTCTGTAAAGAATTCGTGTTAGTATTTTGCAGCTGTGACTTATTAAGCTGATAGTTCGGTAATTTTCACATCTGTCAACACCTGCTTTCTTTGGGATTGGAATTATTATATTCTTCTTGAAGTCTGAGGGTATTTCGCCTGTTTCATACATCTTGCTCACCAGATGGTAGAGTTTTGTCAGGACTGGCTCTCCCACGGCCGTCAGTAGTTCCAATGGAATATTGTCTACTCCGGGGGCCTTGTTTCGACTCAGGTCTTTCAGTGCTCTGTCAAACTCTTCACGCAGTATCGTATCTCCCATTTCATCTTCATCTACATCCTCTTCCATTTCCATAATATTGTCCTCAGATACATCGCCGTTGTATAGACCCTCTATATACTCCTTCCACCTTTCTGCTTTCCCTTCTTTGCTTAGAACTGGGTTTCCATCTGAGCTCTTGATATTCATACAAGTCGTTCTCTTATCTCCAAAGGTCTCTTTAATTTTCCTGTAGGCGGTATCTATCTTACCCCTAGTGAGATAGGCCTCTACATCCTTACATTTGTCCTCTAGCCATCCCTGCTTAGCCATTTTGCACTTCCTGTCGATCTCATTTTTGAGACGTTTGTATTCCTTTTTGCCTGTTTCACTTACTGCATTTTTATATTTTCTCCTTTCATCAATTAAATTCAATATTTCTTCTGTTACCCAAGGATTTCTACTAGCCCTCGTCTTTTTACCTACTTGATCCTCTGCTGCCTTCACTACTTCATCCCTCAAAGCTACCCATTCTTCTTCTACTGTATTTATTTCCCCCATTCCTGTCAATTGCTCCCTTATGCTCTCCCTGAATCTCTGTACAACCTCTGGTTCTTTTAGTTTATCCATGTCCCATCTCCTTAAATTCCCACCTTTTTGCAGTTTCTTCAGTTTTAATCTACAGGTCATAACCAATAGATTGTGATCAGAGTCCACATCTGCCCCTGGAAATGTCTTACAATTTAAAACCTGGTTCCTAAATCTCTGTCTTACCATTAAATAATCTATCTGATACCTTTTAGTATCTCCAGGGTTCTTCTATGTATACAACCTTCTTTCATGATTCTTAAACCAAGTGTTAGTTATGATTATGTTGTGCTCTGTGCAAAATTCTACCAGGCGGCTTCCTCTTTCATTTCTGTCCCCCAATCCATATTCACCTACTATGTTTCCTTCTCTCCCTTTTCCCACACTCGAATTCCAGTCACCCATGACTATTAAATTTTCGTCTCCCTTCACAATCTGAATAATTTCTTTTATTTCATCATACACTTCTTCAATTTCTTCGTCATCTGCAGAGCTAGTTGGCATATAAACTTGTACTACTGTAGTAGGTGTGGGCTTCGTATCTATCTTGGCCACAATAATGCGTTCACTATGCTGTTTGTAGTAGCTTACCCGCATTCCTATTTTCCTATTCATTATTAAACCTACTCCTGCATTACCCCTATTTGATTTTGTGTTTATAACCCTGTAGTCACCTGACCAGAAGTCTTGTTCCTCCTGCCACCGAACTTCACTAATTCCCACTATATCTAACTTCAACCTATCCATTTCCCTTTTTAAATTTTCTAACCTACCTGCCCGATTAAGGGATCTGACATTCCACGCTCCGATCCGTAGAATGCCAGTTTTCTTTCTCCTGATAACGACATCCTCTTGAGTAGTCCCCGCCCGGAGATCCGAATGGGGGACTATTTTACCTCCGGAATATTTTACCCAAGAGGACGCCATCATCATGTAATCATACAGTAAAGCTGCATGCCCTCGGGAAAAATTACGGCTGTAGTTTCCCCTTGCTTTCAGCCGTTCGCAGTACCAGCACAGCAAGGCCGTTTTGGTTATTGTTACAAGGCCAGATCAGTCAATCATCCAGACTGTTGCCCTTGCAACTACTGAAAAGGCTGCTGCCCCTCCTCAGGAACCACACATTTGTCTGGCCTCTCAACAGATACCCCTCCGTTGTGGTTGCACCTACGGTACGGCTATCTGTATCGCTGAGGCACGCAAGCCTCCCCACCAACGGCAAGGTCCATGGTTCATGGGGGGGGGGGGGGGTTGTGACTATAGTGACACCCAAACAATGAACCACATTGTGAATGACTGTCAAATCAGACGCTTCCCTGGTGGCATTGAGAAGCTCCATCAAGCATCCCACGAGGCACTCCGCTGGATCGAATCCATCAACATCCGAGTGTAGTCTGAGCCGTTTTAAAACTTGTGTACTATATATAATTTCACATGTTCATTTTTATATATATTACTTTGTTTTGCTAAATGTGTATTACTGTAATTGATGCATACGATAATAATAATAATAATAAGAGAAGTGTGGTTCATCTGTAAAGTAGATAGCAAATAGCACGCCAGGGCGACCCATTGTAGAATATTGCTCAAGTGTTTGGGAACCACATCTGGTCGGATTGAAGGAAGCCATCGCAGTAGTTCAGAGGCGAGTTGTCACTAGTTGGTCTGAACCAAAAGAAAGTGTTAAGGAGATTCTTTGGTAACTCAAATGGGAACGCTATTGAGAAAATTTAGAGAATCTAAAATTTGAAGCAGTCTGCAGAACGATATTAGTGCCAATAACGTATATTTCGCTTAAGGTTCACGAAGATGAGGTAAGGAAAGTCTGGGCTCGTATGGTTACATGTAGACAGCTGGTTCTCCTTCACTCTGTTCGCGAGTGGTATGGAAGACCAAATGACTAGTACTGGTACACGGTACCCTCTGCCACCCACCCTATTGTGGCTTGCGGAGTGTGTATTTACATGCAAATGTAACTGGCCAACTTTATTTACTTCTGGTGATATTTAACTCTTTTTATTGTACCAAGACTAGCTTCAGGACTGAGTGGAAAACTGACAGCTAGCGATGTATGAGCTGAAAGAAAAACAAATAAAACACGTTAAGAGTAAAAATAGAATTACGTGCCAAACTCAAGGATGTTATTAAACGATTATGTGATTATCGAATCAGATTGTCTAACTATAAATTGTCATTAATACTTCACAATTATAAGAACGAAATAAAATGCAAAATTACAACTATATAAGATTTAACGAATACAAAATGTTTTCAACCTTTGAGAAAATGCAACCACCTATGGAATATAAAATAATGCGACTGCGTAAATTGAAGTCATTGGTTACGTTCCCCTCCCCAATCCCGTTCTGAACTTATCTTTACATGATACAAATCAGATCAATGAAGTTTCTCTGTATTAAATATAACCCTCGTTAATGATTCCTTTAATAATTTTCATCTGTTAGAAAAATTAGCTTCTGAGTATGATCTGTTTAAGGTCCTACGTCCCTAGTACGTTCTTCAGCATATTTTCGCTAGCCTCTACTCTTGATTTATCTTAAGAATTTATCTTAAAAATTATTTTTCAAACGAACTTATTAGAGGTTTACGTTCATAGTTTGATTCTCATCGGAATTTTGCTACATGGGATTCCCAGATAACTGACTTTCTGTTATATTTGTACAATTTTAAAATCACGTAAATGCTCTACATTTTTTCTGGTTTTAAAATTTATGCAAAAAGCATGCAATCTTCCTACTATGCTTGTGACCCACTTAAAATTATGTAATCATGTTATTTTATATTCCACATGTGGTTACGTTTACTCAGAGGTTGAAAACCATTTTGTGTTTTTATGTTCATTAAATCTTATTCACTTGTAATTTTATATTTTATTTAGTTTTTATCATTGTGAAATATCAGTTACAATTAGACAGTCTGATTAGATAATAACATAATCGTTTCATAGGAAATGCCGTGTGGCTAGGGCCTCACGTCGGGTAGACCGTTTGCCTGGTGCAAGTCTTTCGAGTTGACGCCACGTCGGCGACTTGCGTGTCGATAGGGATGAAATGATGATGATAAGGACAACACAACATCCAGTCCCCGAGCAGAGAAAATCCCCAACCCAACCGGGAATCGAACCCGGACCGTTAGGCATGACATTCCGTCGCGCTGACCACTCAGCTACCAGGTGCGGACAATCGTTTAATGATAACATCCTTTGATTTGGCATGTTATTCTTCTTTGACTCTTAAGGCCTTTAACTTCTTTTGCTTTCAGCTTACACATCGCTTGCTCTCACTTTTCCACTCAGTTCTCACGTTAATCTCCACATTGTTTGAAACTGATTAATGTAATGTCTTTAGCTCGTAGTGCCAGTCCATGTATTTCTCGTTGTGATTAATACACAAAATGCTTGGGTAAAGAATTTGAGTTTGAAATTTTAAGTTTCGTATTTCTGGGAGAGTGTAGTACCACCATTCGTAAATAATTACCTTATCTTCACTTTGAAAGAACTGTACACAGCTTTTAGGAATAATATTTCTTTTAGAAAATTCAGATGATGAAATCGAGACCATGTGGAACTTAGTTTTAATGGCTTGGACAACCTGATATTTAGTTGTAATGGCTTGGACAACCTGATATCACCTTGCCAAATTTTTATATTCCTCTCTCTGCCTGTAAGATCTTTCCATTTACATTCTTTTTTATTTTAACGGGAAGAATAACGGATGAGTTCAGCTTAACCTTAAACACTGTAGGCCAGGTAATGAATTACTACTGATAGAGGCAGGTATAGTGTTGTATCCTCATGTCGTTTCTGAGTGCATTTTTTAAAATCTTTTTTTAGCTGATCCGCACCGGCAAGGAATTCCCAGTCTTCGACAGCTAACGTACAGGGTCATAGATAACACAGGTGCAGCACCAGCTGTTCACCGCCAGGCGGTCTGAGCCGTCTTGCAGAATAATTACTGCATTCTTTCATTGATATTGTTTTGACGGTACACTAAATCGATTTTGTAAGAACAGAAAAAAATAGGGCTCATTCCGTGAATAATGAGACATTCAGGAACTTATTTTTTACATGAAGAACTAAAAATATTTTCTGAGAAAGGTTATTCATATCACAGTAAATTTCAGTATCTGCAGCGGAAAATTCAAGAAAAACTTCAAGACACGACAAAGTTTCGAAGGAGCTCAACAGCAGAAGAAAAATCGTGTACGATAAATTAAGATAAATTAATGAAAACTCATTTTTCCGATGGGAAACTTTGCATGCATCTCATTGCGTCCCATTAATTATACAGAATCTCTTTAAAGTCTATAAATATTTGCACTTGAAAAATGATGTTTGTTGCACTCCTGAGAATACTCAGGAAATGACAAGTGTCGACGTCGTGGGTGGCCTCTTGGTGTGGCTTTATTAAAGTCAGTTTGTTCTTCTTGAGCTGCTAAAATTGTTTTTCAATATTTTTGCACAAGACTACTTTTCTTAATGATGTGGTAGTTGGCAGTGGCGATGGATCATGCACGTGAGCTAATGCTGGGATTCCCTATTTCCAAACGAAAAAAACGCGGGGGAGGGCGTGCGGGGGTGTTACACACAATTTTAATGTACTATTCATTACGCCGCGAGAAGTTCAAAATGCACAGTTTTAATATAAACCAAAATGGCTTACTTTCTTACAAAAACATATTTCTCGCTTCCTCGGACCTTCTTAAGTACCTCTTTCTTGGATCTGACGCTACCTCAGTTTTGAGAACAAGTGAGATCCGCAAATGACAATCGAAAATTTGTATAGTACAGAAAGCCTATTTCTTTCATCAGCCCAACATGTATTTAATTATGAAAATATCCTTTCCACAACTGCATTGAGGGCAAGGATTGCAAAAACGTATTGCAGTATTTTCATGAGTTGTGAATATTCATCTCCCAAAAGATTGTTCATGGCATCTCACGATCTATCAAATACACTTTTCTCTGAAAATGTTCACCTGGTTTCCTATTTGACCTGTTCACCTCGAAACATTTTTAGGTGATTTACTTCAAACGATTCACTGTCATCCATAGGAACATTTCTGTGTCCCAAACCGGCGACAGCATTTTCCACACTTTTCCAGTTCTGAGAGTTAACCAATCGAACACAGTTAATTAATGGTACTGCCTCATCTATTACCTAATGTAATAACTTCAAACAGAATAGAAAACATGCATATATTTTCTGATCACATTAAGAAGCTGGTGATTGTCGCATTTAGAGATGAAACCTCTTTCCTTTAGGGGAACGATGTTATTTCTAGCCTTCTCTTGCACAACTGACGCAGTCTCACTCAGAACCAAATACACTTCCAGTATATCCTTCTTTTTCACTTTCAGTGCGCAGTTATGTTCGTGCATGTAAATGTAGACACTGTGAAGAAAGGATAGATATCCATAACATGATCCATAACATGTGATCTGCCACTATGTGATGTAGAGGAGAAACAGAAGTAAATAAACCGAAAATGAGAATGGTAATAAGTTACCTATAAGATACTGGTCACACAAGGACGCAGGACGCAAAACTGCAGGCTCTGCACGCATGTTTTTCATCCACGTAATTATACAGTGCGAACAAAAAATACCGCACTTGGAGGTCAGCATGCGTTTCCTCATCCAGGTTCAAGACAAAAGTTTATCTAGTAAAATCAGATCAGCTACTTTGCGAAAAAATATGTATGAGAGGAGCCGGCAACACTGTCACATCGTGCAGTGCATCGGAAAATGCAAAGGAACGTGCTTCACCCCGCAATACCGCACCTGCCGGCGTATAACAAATGACATCCTGAGACCGGAGCAATTCGGCTTCAGGAATCATCACTCCACAACACAGCAACTCCTACGGGTCACCGAGCGAGGTGGCGCAGTGGTTAGCACACTGGACTCGCATTCGGGAGGACGACGGTTCAATCCCGCGTCCGGCCATCCTGATTTAGGTTTTCCGTGATTTCCCTAAATCGCTCCAGGCAAATGCCGGGATGGTTACTTTGAAAGGGCACGGCCGACTTCCTTCCCTATCCGTCCCTAATCCGATGAGACCGATGACCTCGCTGTCTGGTCTCCTCCCCCAAAACCACCACCACCTACGGGTCGTTGAACATATAACATATGGCTTCAACATAAACAAAGCTACAGGGGCGGTGTTCCTGGACATGGAAAAGGCTTTCGACCCTCTATGGCACAACGGCCTCAACCGCAAACTCAGCGACGCGGGATTCCCCGACGGGCTGCTGCGTCTAATACACTCATACCTCACAGACAGGAGTTTCAACACTGACGTGCACGGAAAACAATCAACACGACACGGTATACACGCGGGAGTACCCCAGGGAAGCTTCCTAGGGCCCCTACTGTTTAACCTCTACATAAACGATCTCCCAGCCACACACAACACAACGATGGCAATCTACGCGGATGACACAGCCATCCTCGCGCAAGATTGGAAACCATCAAACATTACGTCACGCCTACAGACTGCACTCAGAGTGGCCGAGCCTTGGTTGGAGAAATGGCGTGTTAGAGTAAACGTCGACAAGTGCGAAGCCGTTCTGTTCACTAGAAGACCGAAACAACTGCGCAAACACCGCTACTGCAGACCAATAACTCTACATGCACGTCCAATACGTTTCCGCGAGAAAGTCAAATACCTCGGTGTCTGCCTGGACCGGAAATTACTCTGGGGGGACCACATACAACACATGACCTACCGAGTTAGCGCGAGGCTCAAACAGCTCTATCCTATGCTCAACAGACGTAACACACTGAACAGAAGGATGTCGAGGTCCATGTACATGATACTTATCCGACCCCTGATGACGTACGCGGCTCCTGTCTGGGGATACGCTGGGCCTACACACCTGCGCCGTCTGCAGATCATACAAAGCAAAGTTCTTAAAATCATAAGCAGTGCTCCACGATACACACGCATCGCGGACCTTCATCGGGAATACCGACTTGAGACTCTCACGGAGGTAATCCACAAACTCACCACAAGACTATACAGAAACTCGAGACATTCGCAGAACCCGTTTATTCTGAATCTGGGGAACTACGACCACAATTATAGATGGAAACATGAAAGACCAAAAGACATACTTGTAAGGACATAACATCTATGGCCAAGCATACGCAAACATAACGGCACAGGCGAGCCCCTGTTAATCAGACGCCATTACTGGATATCCAGCTGAAATACACTGCCGAATAACTGGCAGCACACAGGGAAGCCGTACCGTACACTGCATGCAAACAGGCTCCACACATCCCCCACATAGTGAGATGATCTATGGCCGATCTCCCACTACTGTATAACGATCTTGATTGTTCCAGGAATGTAGCAGCTGCAGCAACTGGGACACATCGCCATCGCTTGTCACGGTAATGATCCATGATACCCATACTAACAAATCCAACCTTGCATGAGCTATCGCAGTTAGTAAGCCACTACTGCTCTTACTACCCATCCCACTGTCGCAGAGGTTTTTTTCCCACGGCACGAGCCATGGCACTTTTTTCCCTCTGCTCTTCAAATCGCTACCCTCACTCGCGTGTCGTCCACTATCTATCACCTGATGGACCGTGTTAATGCGTAGCCTTACCCAGACGCACGGACAACATCACAGCCCAGCATCTTGTGATCCACTTACTAGATAACTAACATGTTTACGGAGGTGACAGTAGAACTTATGGTTTGGTCACCACGTCGGTGCGGGCGTGGAGGGGCCCCATCTCTTTGAAAGGCGTAGCTCACTGAGTAGACGGCTGGAGCATAAAACCAACATACCACATGGAGCTACAGTTTGAATTAGCGCCAAGTTTTTTTGACGTTCGTTCCCTATTTCTCGTCGTTTGCAAGCTTTACATCATTTTATCACATGACAATAGCCTATTACACGAGAGTGAAATCCGTTTAAGTCCGTGCATGTGTCTACTAACCATGCAGTGCACTATCATAACTGATCTTGCAAAGTTCACGTAGGGTGGCTTCCCAATGGAGTACACAAATGATGAACACTTCGGTATACTTTTGGTGCTGGGTGCGTCCGATAAAAAAGCTGCTCTTTCTGCTCAGGCGTGTGCTGCACTATACCCTCAAAGGCGCCATACTGATAAAATGATTTTCGTCACCTGAAGCAAAATATTCATTCACAAGTAAAGGACGGAGTCTTCCTAGAAGTAGACGTACTCCACAGAGGACGCGACTCTTGAAACAATTCACCAGTCACCTCGGCGAAGTACCCGTGATGTTACAAGGCAGTTCCAGATATCTCAAAGACCAGATTCATGTCATCATACGTTAACTTAACAACAGCGACCAGAAGGTCGCATTCGATGAATACAGTTTTGTGAATAGCTTTTGCACCAAACGGAAGATAACGAAGATTTTGTAAATAACGTGATAAGGAGTGTCGAATATAGCTTCACTCGTGAAGGTATTTTCAACATCTACAACAGCCATTATTGGTTGGAACACAATCCACATGTCACGTGACTTGTAGACACGCTTTGGCGTAAACTCGTGGGCTGGAATCGTGGGATGACTGCTTCTGCGCCCTTACCTACTGCCGTACAAGCTCAACGCACCACTATATCTTACGTTTCTTTGCTTCATGCATTAGAAAACGTTCCACTTGATATTCAGTGGCAGCTATGCTTACAGAATAATGGTATACCACCAAACTTTGGAGTGAATGTGCGTGACAGTTTAAATAAAGCGTTTCCAGGGAAATAGTTTGGTCGTGAAAGTCCAATGTTCTGGCCTCCACGTGCCTTTACATTTTGATTTGTGGAGGCACAAGTTTGTAGTACTCCAACCATGAATGTCTACGATCTAATAGCTTGCGTGCATGCCGTTTCGATAATTGTGGAAGCAGGTGTTGCATAGGGGGCAGCAAAGTTTGATCCAGCGACTGGTTAAGTGTTTGCAAATGCAAGGCGATCACTTTGCACATCTTCTCTAAGGCGAACGTTGCTCGTACGTGTGCATATCGGCTTTATTAAAGGTATGCGTGGACGTCAGATGTACAGAATGGAATTACCGTGCATAACATAGTGTGCCATCTAGTGTAGCCTACCTATTGTGTTTTTGTATTGGCTTTATTTATGTCATGGACGAAACAAGGTGGTCGTTTACGTCTGTAAGAAGTTCATGTTATGTTTTAATGTTTAAATAAAGGTGACAGTAAGAGAGAAATACGCAAGACACCGCGTTGTGGAAGTGTAATCTGGATACAGTTTTATGCGTTAAATAAAAAAATAAAAAAAATTGAGCGTTTACGACTCGAATATTGGCGACTCTGCTTATCCGTTCCCCCCCTGCACTGTTTGGTCGTACTAAGCTAAAGGAACAGCCACGGCAGAGCGCAGAGTTCGTGCTACTTGTTCTTGGCCACACTGCAGACTGTTACAACGTTACCAGAACCTCGTTTCTTAAAACGTATTTCTATTAAACCTATTGGCAGGACTAACTTTTCATAGACACACTTTCGTCTTGAATGGGCTTGAGAAATGACATTTTTTCTTCACTCGGTTTTATTTATATCTGAGGATTTCCTGTACATCTAGCATTTCGACTCACGCACAGTTCTTCTTCCTAGTCGAAATGGAAATTCGTTCAGGTAGTTACGCATAAATTTGGGCGTACATTTAACTTTTACCATATTCGAAATATTCTCTAGAATCACAAGAGCTAATATCAATGACGACGCCACGACTAAAGCCTTCTCGGTGGGCGGTACGCTACTCTAGAAGAGCGAAGCTGAAAGTCAAGTCGCCGAACCACGCTAGCCTGCTTTTATCTCGCCCAATTTACGGTCATTTTCAATTTCAATCGGACAGATAACTTTTCAAATCACAGAAAAATTTCATATGGAAGTCGAAAGAACAGAGCATTAAAAATTGGGTGAAATATAGATAAACAGGGTAATTTGGTAACTAGAGCTAATGGCGACCTCTCAGAATGATCTTCATCTTGTGACACAGACTGAGTGAAAAGCGAAAATTGCTAAGAAAGTTCAAATTGGCTTTTGGCTTCTGTTCCACTGACTGAGCTATACAAATGCGATGAAACCAAGGCAAAATGGAACTACGTTTCGATGGACGTTTTCCTTGATTACCTAATCTAACTTTGCCACATTACACTACTGGCCATAAAAATTGCTACACCTTGAGGATGACGTTCTACAGACGCGAAATTTAACCGATAGGAAAAAGATGCTGTGATATGCAAATGATTAACTTTTCAGAGCATTCACACAAGATTGGCACCGGTGGCGACACCTACAACGTGCTGACATGAGGAAAGTTTCCAACCGATTTCTCTGACACAAACAGAAGTTGACCGGTGTTGCCTGGTGAAACGTTGTTGTGATGCCTCATGAAAGGCGGAGAAACGCGTACCATCACGTTTCCGACTTTGATAAAGGTCGGATTGTAGCCTATCAAGATTGCGGTTTATCGTATCGCGACATTGCTGCTCGCGTTGGTCGAGATCCGATGACTGTTAGCAGAATATGGAATCGGTGGGTTCAGGAGGGTAATACGGAACGTCGTGCTGCATCCCAATGGCCTCGTATTACTAGCAGTCGAGATGACAGGCATCTTATCCGCATGGCTGTAACGGATCGTGCAGCCACGTCTCGATCCCTGAGCCAACAGATGAGGACGTTTGCCAGACAACAAATATCTGCACGAACAGTTCGATGACGTTTTACAGCAGCACGGACTATCAGCCCGGAGACCATGGCCGCGGTTACCCTTGACGCTGCATCAGAGACAGGAGCGCCTGCGATAGTGTACTCTACGACGAACCTGGGTGCACGAATGGCAAAACGTAATTTTTTCGAATGAATCCAGGTTCTGTTTACAGCATCATGATGGTTGCATCCGTGTTTGACGACAATGCGGGAACGCACATTGGAAGCGTGTATTCGTCATCGCCATATGGGGTATCACCCGGCGTGATGGTATGGGGTGCCATTGGTTACACGTCTCGGTCACCTCTTGATCGCATTGACGGCACTTTGAACAGTGGACGTTAGGTTTCAGAGGTGTTACGACTCGTGGCTCTACCCTTAATTCGATCCCTGCGGAACCCTACATTTCACCAGGATAATGCACGACCGCATGTTGCAGGTCCTGTACGGGCCTTTCTGGATACAGAAAATGTTCGACTGCTGCCCTGGCCAGCACATTCTCCAGATCTCTCACCAACTGAGAACGTCTGGTCAGTGGTGGCCGAGCAACTGGCTCATCACAATACGCCAGTCACTACTCTTGATGAACGGTGGTATAGTGTTGACGCTGCATGGGCAGCTGTACCTGTACACGCCATCCAAGCTCTGTTTGACTCAATGCCCAGGCGTATCAAGGCCGTTATTACGGCCAGAGGTGGTTGTTCTGGGTACTGATTTCTGAGGATCTATGCGCCCAAATTGTGTGAAAATGTAATCACATGTCAGTTCTAGTATAATATATTTATCCAATGAATACCCGTTATCATTTGCATTTCTTTGGTGTAGTAATTTTAATGGCCAGTAGTGTACTTCAGTTCTTCCCTGTAACAGTCGCTAAAGTGTTTCCATTTCTGACACACTCAGAATGTTCAGCATGCCCGGCACGAGCCGTCGGAGATATGCTTCAGCTTCTGCAGTAAACGTATTAGACGTCCCCTGTCTGATTTTATCAAAAGCTTCACTGCAGAAAAAGAGAAGTTACTTCACATTTCACAATCAGTGGGCAAAAGCTGCGCGTATTGAAATGATACGTGTAAAGTCTTTCCTCAGTTTTATTCATCAATGTTTGGAATTCTGTAGCAATAAGAAACTAAATGTATTTGCATTCATCAGTAGTTGCTATTGTTCCCGTTCCTTCTATGAGGGTGAGTCAAATGAAAACTTTAAATTTGTAATAACAAATCGAAATTTCGCACCGTTATCCTGTAAGTTGGTAAGCGTGCTACAAATAGCGTGCAGAATGGCCTGTAGGTGGCAGCATACTGCAGATGCACACATACCATCGCAGTATCAGTATAAAGATCGCTGCCCCACTTGCGAATTGCACCAGCGAAGAACAGCGTTCTGTTACTCTGTTTTTGCGTAGTGAGGGTGTGATACCTACTGAAATTCATCGACGAATGAAGGTTCAGTATGGTGATACATGTTTGTCACAGCAGCAAGTCTACGAATTGAGTAAGAAGTTCGCAAATAGTGTGATATCAGTGAAAGATGCTCCTCGTCCAGGTCAAGCAAACCGAGTTCTGACTCCACAGAACACTGCAGCAGTTGAAGCCATAGTGAAGGAAAACCGCCGAGTGATACTGAATGACATTGCAGCATGTTTACAGATTAGTCATGAGTCAGCGCACCACATTGTGCATGATGTGCTCCAGTTTCACAAAGTGTCTGCAAGATGGGTGGCACGGCAGCTGACTCCTGAAATGAGAGAACGACGTGTTGATGCTTGTGAAGAACTTCTTCGGGGCTTTGAACAAGAAGGTGATGGCTTCCTTGCAAGAATCGTTACTGGGGACGAAACCTGGGTTCACTTCCACCAACCGGAAACGAAGAGAGCGAGCAAGGAATGGCGCCATTCCTCATCACCAAAACCAAAGAAATTTCGAACAGAACCATCATCAGGGAAGGTTATGCTGACTCTCTTTTGGACGAAAAAGGCGTCATTTTGGAGCATTACATGCCTAGAGGGCCCACTGTTACCAGTGCATCATACACAGATCTCCTAAAAAATCATCTGCGGCCTGCAGTCAAATCAAATCGACGTGGATTGCTGCCAGCAAGTGTTCTTTTCAAACATGGCAATGCAAGGCCCCACACTGCTCGTACAGCAGCTGAAACAATCACAGACCTGCATTTTGAGTGTCTTCCTCATCCACCATACTCACCAGACCTTGCTCCAAGTGATTTCCATATGTTTGGACCACTCAAAGACACAATGGGAGGAATGAAGATCCGTTCTGATGAAGAGGTACGTCACGCAGTGCATGAGTGGTTGCGCGGACTACCAAAAGAATTTTTTTGTAAAGGAATTTATGCACTTTGTATTGAGCGTGGGAGAGATTATGTTGAACAGTCATACGGCTTTGTACCACTTCTGCACAATAAATAATATTAAAAAAAATATTTAAGGTTCTCATTTGACTCACCCTCGTACAAATGCTAAAACTTCGGTTAGCCCTCCAGTCAGCATAAACTGTGTTTTACTAATATTGTACTGTCAGATGTATCGCCTCAGATTTATTGTACGCTATTTGTGATCCTGACGTATATTTCAACGAAGATATTGAATTTGTAACATGACGCTTGATGCTAGTTGCAGGTTGGCACACAACTGATTGCGATGTTACAATATACCTGAAGATTATCTGTTCACAACTGAAACTTGTTGTGTAATGAAGTGATTAATGTAGAAACAATAATTATTGTTTTAATTATAGAACATTTTTCATATTATAGAAAACAAATTTAAATGAATGATGTGATGCTTCTCTCGAGTATGTGTATTTTAATGTTGTATGCGTTACAATTGGACGGCCCAAATTATCTGTTAGAGAGTTCTCTCGTAATAGGTTTGTCCAAGCAGTTTTTGTGCATCTTTCACGGACCTACACCATATGTCAATCATATGTCGTTGATTATAAGTAACTCTGGACCAAATTATTGATCTGTCAGGGAAATGTTATGAAAAGATGAGCGATCAATAAATAGAAATGGCACACAAGAACTGTAAGATTAAGAAAGGGACTGTACTTAAGATTCAACAACCATCTCCAGAGAAAAAGAAAATAATTTTGCCAGTAAACTTCAGCGCACACGAAGAGCACAGAGGACAGGATTAACGGTAATAATGGAGCACATGAGATCGTTTAAGTAATAATTTTATCTTAGACCATCTGAGCACTATGTGTGGAGGTAGTAAATAGATCATATTTAAAATCCCCCGTCGCACGTCGCACGTGGGATAATATAATCGTAGCTAGACTCAATGAGAAAGATTCGGAGTCTGCACCTGCAGTTCCTAAATAATTAATTCTACGCAGTTTGATTAAAATGCGTTAGAAGACTTTCAGAGATGTGCCTTAAGAGAGAATTATAGCAGATTTATTCCTATAGGGTCATCACATGTGTGTGAAATAGAAAGTCAGTATATATTAGCAGTGACACATTAAAGAAAACTAGGGGTTCTCGTGGAGCAATGAGAAGATACACGGTGCGAATTCAAGAAAACGAAAGAGTGGATCAGGCAACAGACTAGGGTGGAAGATGTAACTATGAGTCTCAAAAAAAATGAAATTTAGTTTTGTGGGATACGTTGCAAGGGGAATTAATGTTAGATAAACAAAGGAAAATCTTTGTTCCTCTCCGAGAGGAATTTAAAGGCCGATACTTTGACATAATGGACGAAAGGGAATTGAAAAAAAAAAATATGAATAGCTATAACTGAAGAGCGTAAAGAATTGAAAAGTTGAGAGAACGTCCTTTCCATCAGAGGATGTGAAATGGCTTTTGATAAAGATAAGCTGATATTGATTACCAAAGGAGAACGAAAATACAGGCTTAGCACCACATCGTTCTCATTTGTTGGGAAACTGATTCTTCATTTACCAGTGGGTAATGATGATTTATTTTCATTGTATGATACTGCTTGATATACAAAGTCGTCACTACCTACAACGAGGAAATTTGATTCTCCTCATTTTGCAGTTGTGTTTCATACCTACCCGGTTAAACTTCATTTTCCATTACCGTTACTATTCGCTTGGCGCCATGATTCAAGTATTGCAATGAAAAATAAATAAATATTAGATAAATAAATAAAGTGAAAAAGTACAAACATCTGAATGAGGACTTCCGTATGTCGAATCCTGCTGTTGGGCAATGAAAGAAAGTTTTTGTGCATTCCACACCATATTTTCTGTCAATGATCGGAGCTGGGTGAGAAAAGTCAATGAAAAATGAAAGTATCACACCCAGCATAGTGCGTTTGTTACATCGCATATCTGCACTCCACGGCATTTTGTTCGCGTGGTCGAATATCTGCTTTAAAAGGTTTTAAATCAATAGGCATTTTGTATTTATACTGTACGAACAACTTTAAAATTTTCACCACCGCGGCAATCCTCCGGATTTTCTGCTTTGAATGAGAGAGCAATTACATCAGCATTAGTCCGAAGGCTGGAAACAGTCCCTGTCGGTGCACTTCACTCTCCCGCTTTTGCCTGTTGTATTTACAACGGGAGTGTGTAATTACGGACAACGAGTTCGAAGTCGCAATAATTTGCTTATCGTTGAAATGGAATTTTCTCTTTTTTTCTTTGAAAGTGACAATTCTCTCGTATTCCACGATATAAAATCTGAAATTTCATAACGCCATTGCGAGAAAAGAGACACAAAACAATTAATGCCATCACGAGTACCCTGTACCAAGAAGTATGGTAACAAGTGAGAATATTTTGTGCGATCAGGCTGTGTAAACACATTGTTTATAATGCGAAAAACTGAGGTGCCAATCACATACCTCATTAAGATAAGATCAGTGTGGCACTTGGTTACCTTCACGTGCCGTACATTATACATTACATGACAATTGTTCATTTATGGAAATTTGTAATAAATTTATTCACGTACAACGAATACTATGCATACGTCTCTGTTTCATGGACTTCATAAAAAATAATAAATTCGAGTGCAGGGCATATATTATAGTACAAAAGGAAAGGTACAGCTCAAGGAAACAGGAAGTCGACGATGGAGAACAGAACCCAAGCTGAGCTTGGTGTACAGTATTTGCAAACTGGTATTTTAACTTAGAATAATTCAAAGCTCAGGATAGAGGATGTAGCCCTAATGAAATGCATATGATACTTAACATTATAACACAAAAGTAAAATTAGCATGTCGAACAATAACAGGGGAAGTTCTAGTAGATTGTTTTTCTTTGGAAATCTATTGTCACGTAACCACTATTGCTACAGGCTCTTGCACTGAATAATATGTGAGTAATTAATTTGTTACTAGTTTAAATGTTGACTTTCTTAATAAATTGTTGAAAACTGTATTATAGTAAAAATAAAAAGACGGACAACTACATATTCAGATCAGGCTAAAGAAAGCGAAATGAACCCTGCAAACCGGCTGGGGTGGCAGAGCGGTTCTAGACGCTACAGTCTGGAACCGCGCGGCCGCTACGGCCGCAGGTTCGAATCCTGCCTCTGGCATGGATGTGTGTGATGTCCTTAGGTTAGTTAGGTTCAAGTAGTTCTAAGTTCTAGGGGACTGATGACCACAGATGTTAAGTCCCATAGTGCTCAGAGCCATTTGAACCATTTTTTGAACCCTGCAGCTGAGCAATTCACAGCTCAGGGAACTCAACCAATCTATCCCTTAGCAGAAATATTAAGAAAATCATAAATTATGTCTACAACAATATCTGAAATATGAACAAAAGAGAGCACATTATGAAATTTCAGCAGAAAGTGACCTTTTAGCAGCTGAGATATCGGATCTAAAAACCTCACAAGCATCTGAAATTTCAGCAGAATAGGACCCTTTAGCAGGTGAGATATTGGATCTAAAAGCCGTACAAGAGTGTGTGCCCCCCCCCCCCCCCCCCGTACAAGAGTGTGTGCCTAAAGCAGTATAAATGCTAGCCGACGAAGTCGTCGCAATTAAGCAAACCCAAGAAAAACTATCCGGAACTGTTTGGCAGCTAATGGCAAAGGGCTGATCATTTAGTGGCCAAGCAAGGAAAATCTTTACACAAACAGTGTAAGCAATTTACCGAGGAGCACGCTTCTTGGATGTCGGAAAATAACAATCAAAGAACAGTTTCAGTTGATACGGAGGTCCAAGAACTTATTGAAATGGTCACAACTGAAACTCTTCCTGAGAGGGATCGTTTGCAAGGTCAGTCAGAAATCGAAATGTATAACGCAATGGGAAAATGGGTCAAGATTTGTTGAAGTGGCGAGAGGATTTCATCGCACAAATAGAAAATGTTGAACAAGAACTTTCAGTAGTAAAAGATGCAGTGAATGGTGGACAGTCGACAAGAAAATGTTCCCAAATAAATCACGTCGCCGAACCTACGTCAAGCAGATAGCAGCGAATGCAAGCAGAAACCTTGACTCCGCCGCACGACACATCATGCAACATGAGGGCTCCTCTGCTTCTCAAGTCCTTGTTACCTGAGGAGAACGTGATGTGGGGTTGGTAATACCAAGCACATTTTCAACATAAAAGAGCAGTACATCAGGCCATATTCATTTGTGCATTTTGAAGAGCCATGGCGAGATCATGGCCTGACGCACGAAACAGGTTTCGTCAGTAGCTATATTCAGGGTGATGCTTCGATGTGGGCCACGGTGGCTGCTGAATATTGTAGGACATATTATTAATTTGAAACATTGCTTTTTGCAAAATAGTGACCAACCGGAATCCAAGAGCGACGCCACAAAGAAGTGTTTATCCCTGAGCCATTCCTGAGCTTACGAAATATGTCAATAACTGTATTAATAAGGGTAGATATTTGGAAACTCCAATTCCACATAGAGACCTGGTGCAAATACTAAAGGCAAAGTAAGCAATACACATCTGAGAGAAATTTATTACATTGTCCGACATGAACTTGGAGGAACTTTTATTAGTTTTGGATTCAATAGATTTAAATTCAAGAGGATGTGACAGTACTAACGAAGAATGAAAATCTTAGTAACGGCAATAAATGTAATCACAAAATGAGCAAAATCAGTCTCACTGAATAGCAAAATGCATCAGGTGACCAGTGCAATGAAAACAATAATCAACAGGATCATAACACTCATACAAATAGGCGCGAGTAAAAACACCGCGATAAGAGATTCAATCCTGGCTATGTAAGTCTTGTAACTGTGACCTATTGCAAAACTCAGCACACAATAACCAGAGTAATCAGAATTTTTGGAGTTCAGTTGCTGATAGAAATCTAGTGGAGGACATAAATCAACCGTCTAGAGTTGTTCAGAAAAACGAACCAGACCACATTAGGCTCCATGACGGTACTCATGGAAGGGAGTAGGGGTGATAATTTACAAATTGACCTAATTAGATGTGATAAAAGCACTAACATTTGGAACAACTTGTATTCTGATGGCATCGAATGTGATGGTAGGTACATGACTAACACACAATATGCTATGAACATATACGTAGGTAATACCTTAATAAAAGTAGTACTGGATACAGGTACTGTCATCAACTTGATTCTCACTGACATTGATTAAAGGATGTGCGAAGAGATTCATGTACCCATCAGTAGTAGGGTAAGGGGACCCTGGATGTAATTTTAATATCAAATTACATCAAACTGATATGTAAATTTATTAAACTGATCACGTAATTATCCCTCACACCCCCCACACCTCCCCACTTCCCTACCGCCGACCACCCACCCACCCCGACCACAGATAACGTCGTTTTTCCTCAGCTGGCATGTGGTTCCCTGTTCCCCTTCCCCTTCCGCTCCAACTTCCGCCCTCCACCACCTAACCAATTGGTGGGAATTTAGAATTTTGGCGGAAATTTCGAATTTTGGCGGAATTTAAAAATGGTGGAAATTTCTTTGTCCCAGGGCTGTGCTGACGTCCCGCCCCAACCCTCTCAAGGAAATTGGTGAGAAATTCAAATTTGGGTGGGAATTTTTTTTCTCTGCTCCTGTCACCAGAATCTGTGCTGAGCTGTTGTTGTGGAAACATTGCGTGTGTTTGATCAATTATATGAACGTGAAGGATAGAGAACCCTTTAATAGCTGTACGACACATATACATTCGAAGGAAGATGGTAGCCACAGGGATGGAAGATTATGATAATGGAAGAGTGTAGGAAAAAGAAACGTAAGAATTCCGTTCAGCAAATTGTGACAATACAAAGGGATGAAGCCATATGCATGTCACAACCGATCCATGCTTATGCACATGCACAAACTACCGAGATATTCCACATGAAGCACTCATTCTACCGAAATGGAAGAGGCAGGCAGTTGATGCTAATTCACTTCAGTGGTATCATATTCGTATATGTGATGTATATCATTGAAGAACTTCAATTGCACATCCCCATCCAGTTCCCACTCCACCAGTCCACCCTTGCTGCTATGCGGAATGTGTTCTATCGAAGAGCTATTGGTGTCTGACTGGGATGAGTTTAACAAATTGGAAATTTGTGGTAAGATCCTATGGGACCAAACTGCTGAGGTCATCGGTCCATAGGCTTACACACTGCTTAATCTAACTTAAACTAACTTACGCTAAGAACAACACACATACGCATGCTCGTGTGCGGACTCGAACCTCCGACGGCGGAAGCCGCGCAAACCGTGACAAGGCGGCTGAGACCGCTCGGCTACCCCTCGCGGTTGAGTTTAACAGCCATGTTGCATGTAAGCATACAGCCGAGGACTGCGCCCACAGCCTCCTACATGCATAATAGGAAGGAGATGGACGAGTGCCTCAAAATGAACAGGAGTACTGTCCAGCAGATAATGGCTATGCATCAAAATGGTATCAAGATGCATTCTGCAAGTCAGGCAGACCGATGATGTTGTTATAACTGCCTGCCTGTTTTGAAACTCACAGTCACTTTTCCACCTTACGAGAGACGTCTGCCTCAGATACAGAAGGCCAAGTAACTGATCTATTTAACAGTTATGCCAGCAGAGGCGCTTGAAATTGGCAGTAGCCAATAGGAACGCAGAATCCGATCTCATCGGGGATATAAGGGGAGCCAGCATCTCTGCAGGCTCAGTTGCAGTAGCATGAAGTGCCAGCAGAGATCGTCCAGTGCTGCCCAGGCACAGCAGCAGCAGAATAGGAAGAAGCCACGGAGGAGTAAGTACCCCTTACTTAATGTCTGTGTTTACTGTTGTGTGAGGAATATGAAGTCTTTGTGCTGCTATTGTCTCTCGTAACGGTTTTCCTTCGTTGCTCGCCAGTGGATGTGACACCCTCCAACCTGTTGGGGTCTGCAGCAATGATGTGTACCAAACCGTTGGGACCCACAGCATTGGCAGCACCCAGGGATGCTGTCGCACACCTGGTCAGTTTGATGAAGCAGGGCAATGAGCTGTTATTGTTGGTGTTTGTTGAAGACACCCAGCCAGCAACTGACACGCGGAAGTGCACTGGGAGTCAGAATCAGTATGACACAGGACGATAGTGCAACCCTTCATAAGCACCGTCGGAGAATATTCCAGTGATTTTGCATGGAGAAAGAGAGGATGTAGCGGATGAGAAGATACCAATTAAGACCTGTGCACCACTACTGTTCACTTCAGTGAGTAATTTAACCACTAGTAGTTCGAATCGTTTACATATTGGTATAGAAGCATCTGAAAAAACACAGACTGGCGTGTTGTGGCAGAGATCGAGAATGCAGCGAAAAGTGTTATAGTGCCGTTTACGGATGTGTAATGGGACTAACTGTGTTATGTGAAAGCCTACATCAAGTAGCAGTTGACTGACGAGTTTCATTTGAGCTGGTCTCCTCCAGACATTTACTGTGCAACTGTAACTCTATCCATTACAACAGTGTATGATGACTCTGTTCTCCGTGTGAAATTGGGTGACACATCCATTTATCTACAGCATTCCACCGTTACAACCTTGTTCGGTCTACAGATGGTCCTTTCCATTGTGTTCGAAAGGCAGAACAGATGGCTGCCTTGTGTTAAAGGTCTGTATGGCAGAGTATCTACGAACAGTGTGCTTGCAGCCGACTTAGAACACTGGATCAGTATGATTCCAATGGAAACTAATGTATTGACAACAAGTTTGAGACGAATACATGATGAATTCTGTGCTTAGGAGAGGGTTTAATTTTGTATATACTGTACTGGTGACAAGTTAAAGAAAGAACCTGTTGATGTAGTACACCCCATTCATGATTACGAAATAAAAATGTATATAACCATGTATTTGCTTTTACTTCTTATTTTGCAAGTACTGAAGCTATTTCTAGCGGTATTTTCACTGCAACATGCAACAGCAGATATTTACATCATTTAACTAAATCCTCTAAGAGAAGCCCATTGCATGTCAGTACGTGACACAGTCGGTATCACGGCAAGGCATAGTGTTCATTATTTTCAATAAAAATCCACTGCACGCCAGTGCCTGACGTAGTAGGTATCATGCAGAGTGGATGCAGCACCAGCATCAGCATCAGAAAAAGTAAAACCAAGCACAGTGTTCACATTTGACGACGTTGCTGTGGAAAACCAAGATCAAATTTGACGATATTTCTGTTTTGATCGCAATGTGGCTGTTTTGTGCGACGTATTTTGTCTGAGTCAGACACATTCCAGAACCCTAAAAAAACGGGTGAGAGATAATGCACATCTAATTATAGCATTCAAACAGGACAATCTAAATGTAAAACACATTTACTAGGCTCGTGTAGGAACCAATATTTCGTTCAATAATTTGTCAAGATATATGCAGATTTCTGGAATAAATCACAGCGGGTTTCTTGTTATTGATAAGAAAAGAAAACTCAATGATAGCAGCTACAGACGGAACTTCCAGGAGTTCCTATGTATATCCAACCTTGGAAAGAGGTCAGTACATCAGTGTACGCAACTCCATGGATAAAATCGCACATAGGCCAGGAGCTCAGTCTGATAGGATAAGTGTGCATAGACAAAACATTCGCTTGTACATGGAACCGAAAATTCGAACTCTCAAATGCAAATTTGAAAGCGTGCGCAAGGAACGAGAGATGTATTGTCACACCCTTCTGAGAGTGCACCCTACGCTGATTGATTGGGTTAATGCAATCGAAAAGAAAGAAAATGACCTAACTGAAGGGGAAATAACAGTTATTGAGAAGGGGACGTTGTAAGAATTGGTTAATGCAATTGGAAACAAAGTAGGTGACTTAAATGAAGGGAAAATAGCTGTTATCGACAAGGGGAGGCAGCATAAGAGGAATCAGAGCGGATATATAAAACCTCACAATGCCCAGAAGTCCAATTAGTGTACAACGAGATGTCGACTAAGCATAAAGTCATCCAGGCAGCGAAAGCCGTTCGCGAGAAGCTACGGTTGCTGAGGTTAGGGCATTTGAAGTGGCAGCAGACACTGCGAAAAACCTTCAAATCATTTTGTGAATTTCTCGATGAACTCTTAGAGAAATTCCGCAACGACGACGATGACGCTATTGTCGGTTTAATTAACGGTCACAGCAACGCTATGATAGACAAAACATTGGGTGTCAGTAGTGAAATACCATATATGTTGAGCACACAGGCCCCCCCCCCCCCCCAAAAAAAAAGAAGATTCAGATCGGTGATAGACAGTTTCAAAGAACACACAGTCTTCTGAACCTTACTTTCCTAAGACCAACAAAAACTGTAGATTATTCGCCGAAAGATCTGGAAATGTATAGTGAAATATTGCTTTTAACTGATCTACATGAGATTGCCAAAACCGAAGCTATGTGAAACACAAATCCATTATAAAACCTATATTGGATGGTGAAAAGAACAGCAGTGGTGATGGTATTGACATTCAGCATAACTGAGTATTTGACTCCTACAGTACATATATTACAAAGACTCAATGAGCTAATCGATTAGCTACGACTGCTCATGGTATTAGCTGCTACTGGTAATACACATCATTCGAATGAAATTGTTTCAATAATTACTGAGCTTAGAGAGAGAGGTATCATGGAGAATGTAGTTCAGGATGTGCACAAACCAGATTGCAAAACATACCATCGAAGATACGTTATGATTAGTAATGTAGCGGCACCACCGTTTAGATTGGGGAAAGTTACTTTGTGCAATATTAAGAGCTCGAATTACAGCCAGGTGCGGGCTGGATTGCAGTAAGTTATGCATACCTGCAGTTGCGAAGGCAAGTAGAGACCACAGGGGCGTAGAACTGCCGGAGAGGGAGCATACAGCAGTTTCCATGGCGCAAGTCACAGTCAGATGGGGGCCACCGGCAAACCTAAGTGTCATGCACACATGACGCAAAGTGCCGTGCTTGCCAAAACTGAGGTGCACAGCTGAGTATTAATAGGTGCTGTTTTCTAATGAGATTTATTCACGTGTGGCAGCTCTCCTGGATGGGAGGGCATGTCACACTGCTAGGCTACATGCAGGAAAAGATGGGGCGGCAGTGTCCCAGTCCACAGCGGGTTGTTGGTTCGACCCTCTGAGGCTGACGTGGTGTTGACAGCCAGATTGGGTGGGCCACTCCTTGGCTCACTACTGCGGACAGTCATCTCAGCTTCTGACACACGCTGGAGACTTAACGAGGCGAGGACCGCAGATTCGGATGCCAAATCGTGGGTGCTTGTTTGTCACCGCATTCTCAGCTATGCCAGCGAGGAAGAAGCGGCAGTGAGGTCAGCCTACAGCTCCTGGCGGAGCAGCGCTGAGTCAATGGGGAAGAAGACTGCTGAGCCAGCTGCAGGTGCAGCCCTGATGATGCGGTCCTACAAGGCCAACACACAGCAGCGTGTTGCACTGGGTCGCAGGGGTGGTGTCCTCAGCATTGCGGGACCCTGTGATGCGGATTGAGCTGAACGAAGCACTGTAGTAGTGTAAACAATAAATCATTTGGAAAGTACTCGCCGAGTTTTAATACGGCACCTCCTGGCACCCGTCCACTACATTTGGTGTCTTCCGACTACATTTGGTCATCCTGATACATTCGGTGGCAGAAACCGCCACAACAATAATTTGGACGAACTGTGGCAGGCGGATCTTGTCGACATCAGGGAATATTTGCGTGTGAATAACGAATTCATGTACGTTGATACTTATTCTAAATTTGCCTGGGCATTACCCATGAAAGCAAAAATGCACATGTGTTTGAGCGATTCCTGCATACAGGGACGCAGACAACCTTCAAACAGATAATGGCGGCGAGTTTTGCAGTACATATTTCAAGACTGTGATGGAGCAGTATGGATTACATCACTACTCGACATTGACCCACCTGATGTCAAGTATCATGTAACGTCTGAACAGAACAGTGAAAGCACAAATAGATATCCTACCGCAAATAATTGCACAGTATGATAGAACCAAATATCGCACAATAAAAATTAACCCAATCGATCTTCATTATAATAGACTTCTAGATACAGTAGACAATCGTGTTAAAATGCTAGTGATGATTAAACAGCACTTCAATATAGATGATTTAGTATGTATTTCAAAACACAGGACAGGATTTGAGAAGTCATACATGCCAAACTGGTCAACCGAGGTACTCACAGTTTCCAAAGTGCAGAGAATGAATTCTAGAACCTACCTCTTAAAGGACGGGAGTAGTACTGAAATTGCGGGATGCTTTTACTGAGAAGAGTTACAGAAGAGCTCAGAACCAGATGTGCATCTCGTAGAGAGGGTCATACAGCGTCGAAGGAACAGAGCTTTAGTTGCATGACTTGGTTTTCCCACATCACAAAACAGCTGGAACGACGCAACGAATTGCTGTATAATATGGTACCCAAACCTCAAACACCTCAATAGCGTGATAGGAGATGCATTAGAGGAGGAGGCACTATTCTCACAAACTACCAGTCGAATTAAACATTCCTGGATATAACTATTGCGGAGCTGGAAGAAAACGTCAGAAATGGTTGACACTTGCTGATAACTGCTGCTCGACGAAGCGTTTACTGAGCAGGAGATCGAATATGCAGCAAATAAAGATCGTCATACCGCAGATAGAATTGTAGCTGATATAGTTAAGGAAATACGTTCGAGAATGGATGCTGGTGGTGGTAAAGTTGGGCTTGGGTTTGAAGATGTTTAGCCAAGTTACGAGCGCTGCACGTAGGACGCTAAATTAGAAGAGGATGACAACCAGAGTGCATGAAAAACTGTATCCTGACAGCGACGTATGGAGCTAAAAGTGCTCTGGAGCAGAAAGGAGCGACAAATATAATACTGATTAAACTACCCAGCGTTCTGTCAATACGCAAGACATCGGGTGGAATCATTCCGTTCCTCATTCCTACTACTTCCGGTCTCTCAGCGGTGAATTTACTGTTATAGTAACTTGCAGTTATAGTGCTGCTGCTATTGCCTGGACCGTCAAGGATGCATAAAACTCGCAGGTTGAACTACTACAGGCACGAAGACATAACTGCATGATGGAGGCAACAGCCATCGCTTAAGGGCTATTCTTGAAACCCTACAAGAAAGGACTAAGTGTCTCCATAAACAAAGAAAAGCCCCCCAGCAGTCTTACCAGACAGTGCGCTTACAAATACAGACCTGCTTAAGTTTGTTAAAAGTAAATTCACATTCCGAGATTCCGAGGTGTGTTTATGCCAAATACATTACGAAGACTATTTGGAAATTAGGAGAGTGCGGAATTGTGAATCTAGACGTAGCAGGAAGACCTGGAACTCACTGGGTGGCATATATATATAAATAACGTCTACTATTTCGACTCATTCGGTGACCTACAACCTCACAGACAGACGACACGTGTTATACAGTTTTCGGCGCTAACAAATCTTTAGTACATTCCGGTGTGCTCATCTATACATCGTGTACCTCCTGGCGTTTACGAATGATACATAAGCACGGGTATTAAGCATCCATTCACCAGCTGATGTTTTGATGCAATATCGTACAGTCCTATTTTAAAAGAATGATCGTCTGTATTACGTGCGAATTACTTTCCATCAGTTGATTTAAGCATTCGAGATTGGAGTATTGCGCTGACTGGACTGGAGACATACAACACAATCCGAAATATCAGAGGCTAACAATAAACTGCATCTGGGAATCAATGGTAAAAACGAAACTGTGGAAACTCAACTGTTGCACACGATACTGACGATCCAAACGAATTTTAGAAACAGTCTGGAAAAGGAATTGAGCTCCGTGCGAACATCAGTACACTTAAATGTCAAAATGGACGGTGAATGCATCGATATACTTTAAGCAGAGAGGACCAGTAGGACCAAAGGAACAGTTTTTAAAGACGGATCATAGTAAATTTTATAAATCTGACCACGCAGTGTATATTCTCCCTATCTGAACAATCCGTGTTGAGTAACATTTCAACTAACCCATATCTCAACGATAGATTGATTTATTCATTTTACGGATTCTTCCCATCAGTTGGAACAGGGTATAATATTGTTGAGACTCCTACGAACGCAATACACCTTCCAGTTATAGTTCAGACATTGGACTACCTAGAGCTACATACTGTGGACCAGAATAACTTACTGGTTGACTTTCGTGGTGAGGAAATCATTTTACGACTACATCTAAGACAGGATGGGCGTAAGGTATAAAACTAGTGCACGCAGTGCACAGCATAGCACTTCGCAGCAGAACCGCAAGGTGAAACACGTGCGAACTAGGAGTTACTTATATCAGTAGGCTTGAAACCTCACAATGATGTCTTCACTCAATATATCTCACCCAATGGAATATGATGAGCGAATCATACGCCAGGAATACTTCCCGCATAAACATTATGCTTGAACGACATGTAACAAGAGCGATGAAATTAGAACTGTCATCCAGCATCAAGAGGTTTTAACTCTCCGATGTAAGTGTTTCATGCATTTGAATGGATTATTTAAGGAAAAGGATGGTAGTCATACAGTGGGATCAAAGTTTACACGTAATGCTGTGGTATTTCTGTTCAAGGAAACTTAATGGGGTGAACAAGGAACTTGATGTGGTAGAGATTGATCGATACGCAGTGTTGGCATACCATCAATCGTTAAAACATGTGCCTCATCACGGACCTCGGATTTGAATAGTTTAGAGAATGCAGAATGGTTCATAGACGAGCCTGTGGGCATAACAGCAGAAGAGTACCGCCGATTTACAGCATGCGTAACTCTAAAACTGCTTATGAGGTACTCTGAGGACATGCAGCAAACTATTATTAACGCTAAACAGGAACTTATTGTGGTAGGGAGTGCAACAGACAGCAACTCATACATTCATGGAGCTCAAGAGAAGAATGAGATCGTTGTCAGTAAAATTTTATGGAATCCACAACATATTCGCGTTTGATGCAAAATATTTGTGTATTAGAAAGTCGAATGAAGTCTAAGAATGGGTGAATTATTAGACTCCTTAAAAATTTTTTACGTGTCAACGGAACTGCCTATCGCAATAAGAACAAAGAGCGAAAGAAATATATGCTTCGTGTGCATGAAATACTATATTTTCTTGTTATCAGCGAAATAAGCTTCAATTATACACAAATTCAAAGGTATTTTTTCATCAACAAGTTAAAGCTTATGTCACTGCATGAGTGAAATTCAGCAGTTTCTAGATTTATTTCACGATAATTCATATCCTTTTGTTATTTAGAAAAATATAGCAATTATTTCGTTACTTAATCAGGAAAATAATGAAACATGCAGTATCCTTCAACACACGTCACTGTCCACCGAACGAGGTGGCGCAGTGGTTACCACACTGGACTCTCATTCGGGAGGACGACGGGTTAAACCCGTGTCTGGCCATTTTGATTTAGGTTTTCTGTAATTTCCCTAAATCGCTTCAGGCAAATTTTGGGGTATTTCCTCCTCTGTAAGGGCACGGTCGACTTCTTTCCCCATCCTTCCCTAATCCTATGGGACCCACGACCTCGCTGTTTGATCTCTTCCCCTCAAATCAACCGACCAACTCACTGTCTGCTCTCCCACCGAATGGAGCGCTAGTGTCGCTCCAGCTGTCAAACGGTAACAACTTTCACGCCAAAAAGTGACAGGAATGTATTTATTAGACTGTGATCAAAATCATTTTACCCACTCCAAGGCCGTAGACATACTATCGTTTATTTCTACTTGAAAATACACGACATACGATACAGTGGCATGATGTTGGACTGTATGTTAACGTCAGGGCAAGCATACTCATCGTTGAGGTTCCTGTCGACCACGTGTGATCACTACAATGGAAGATCGCCTCATTGTGCACCAAGCACATCGTAACACCTTTCCATCTATGTCTGCCATCCGAGAATAAGTAATGGACTCTGTAGCGTCTCACACTATGGATCAGAGACTAGTTGCAGCCGAAACAGGGAATTAACCATCCCATGCGTACGCTACTATTGCCGGCCGTGGTGGCCGAGCGGTCCTAGGCGCTTCAGTCTGGAACCGCGCAACCGCTACGGTCGCAGGTTCGAATCCTGCCTCGGGCATGGATGTGTGTGATGTCCTTAGGTTAGTTAGGTTTAAGTAGTTCTAAGTTCTAGGGGACTGATGACCTCAGATGTTAAGTCCCATAGTTCTCAGAGCCATTTGAACCATTTGAACGCTACTGTTAACACATAACATACGGTTGCTTTTGGTGTGCTGTCGTGACTGGGAATTATGGACTGAGAATGAATTGTGTCCCATAGTGTTAAGGGACTAAACATGGTTCTACACTACCCCGAATGGCCATTGTCGGATAGCATTTCGGCAGTCAGGAAAGATCCCAGTCTTCTAATGATCTGGAGAGGCTTAGCGTGTTACTCCCGATGCCATGGTATAGAGCTCATCGGATATAACATAAGGTCACCACCGGTAGTGAATGAGGGGGCTCTGACGGCACAGTGATAAGTCACGAACGTCATGCGTGCTCGAATGTTACCTCTCAGGCGACATTGTTGTGGTGTCGTTTCTCGATGGGACAGTATTCATCCACACGTGGCACGAGTCTCTATGAGCATCCGTATGATGGTGAAGTACTTCCGCGGACAGCAAGAACCCCAGATGTATCTCTCACAAAACGTGTCGGACCAGCTGGCAATTTAGTCCCAGCGTCAGTCTTCAGGATGCCATGGAAATGGAAAGGAGCGTTTGGCGTCATTGGCCGGGAGGTCCCTTAAGGGTCAGGTCCGGCCGCCTTGGTGCAGGTCTTATTCGACGCCACATTGGGCGACTTGCGCGCCGGATGGGGATCAAATGATGAATGAAATGATGATGAAGAGAACACAACACCCAGTCCGTGAGCGGAGAAAATCCCAAACCCAGCCGGGAACCGAACTCGGGCCCGTAGGGTGGCAATCTGTCTCGCTGACCACTCAGCTATAGGGGCGGACAGGATTTCCTTAATCAGTTACAACGGTTATGAGCCAGCTTGCCTCACGACTTGATGTGACAGTTTCATGACACTCTTTCCAACCTAATCAGTGCATGTATCCAAACCACATGGTGTGCAACGTCAGACTGATAATTGTGCTCATACTGGCAATATAACTCGATTTTGTAATCACTATTACAACATTCCCTGTCAATTCGTGAAGTTTCATTTCATTTCCACCTTCCCTTCTGGATGATTCATCATTTTTGTCAAGAAGTGGATATTAATTTTATCAGGCTCATTTTATGATCAATACCAATAGAAACAAGGGCTGTTACTTTATATTCATGGACCTTCTTCTATAATCTAGAAGATAGACATTTCGCGTAGAGCACAGACACATTTTACGGCAGCAGTTCACATTCAAATCGGGATATATTTTGTCTTTTGCTGACAATAGAATTGGTTTTTGAGAAAAGATACTGTTAAAGTTAAAATGAATTTAAGACAGTAACATGCACTAGGAAGGAAGGTATAATCGAAAAGATGCTGCACATTGCTCCTTATTGAACATTCTCTTCACTATACATTATGTTTACACTGTCACTTGGTATAAAGATGATATAAATGCCAGAGATATGCTATCTCGATAGTGAGTGCGAGGATAATTGAAAGATGAAATTTTTAGATCTTGACTATTTAGTTTAATGTACATCACAGTTCAATTATTATACTAACTGGTGTAAAATATACGAGTGTCATTTTAAAAGTAAGAACCGATAATGCATCGTGTGCGCGCACCATTTCACGCACACATCCCTTCACGGTCGGCCGCTTTTGGCCAGTCTCTTACCATGCCGCCAGTACCCTTCACGTCTCTGCCTGTGTTGGTCGTATGGTTATACTGCTCCGTTTGTCATCAAGTTAAGTGCGCTCGGTTATTCGGTTCTTAAATGCAAAACAAGTTCGTCCTGCTGAAAGTCACCGACACCCTGTTGAAGTTTGTGATGCATATGTAGTGAATGATAGAAATGTGCGTAAATAGAGTAGGCTGCTTAATTAAGGAAGGACAAATGTTCATAATGAAGAACGATCTGAACGGCATACTGTCATGAATGAGGGCTTGACACAAAACGTTGATGAGGCATTTCGCCAGAACACTACCTTAGCTATTGACGAACTGCATCAGCAATTTCCACAAGTTTATCACATTATTACCGACAAACTACACTGCTAAATAAATGTATACGAGATTAGTGCCGAAAATGTTAAAAGAACACAATACAAAGCGAATGGCATATTCTTTTTCCATTTTCGAGCGCTCTCACAAGGATTGTGACGAGTTCTTGAGTCACAGTATGATCGGTGATGAAATGCGGATAGCGCACTATACTCCAGAGAAGAAACGTCAGTCCAATGAGTGGCATCATCTAAACTCCCTAACGAAAACACGAAAATTCAAAGAAGTATCTTCAACACAGAAATTCGTGGCCTCGGTCTTTAGGACCGGAAATGCATTCTTCTGTTAGATGTTTTGCTAAGAGAAATGACAATAAATGCTGAGAAGTGCTGTGAAACATTAATAAAGCTTAGGCGCGCTATTCAAAATCGCTTGAGGGGACTGGTCTCTAGCGGCGTTGTTCTGTTTTAAGACAATGCTGGCCTCATGTTGCGGCAACAAAGACACGACTGGACAAGTTTCATTGAGAATTACTGTATCATCCACCATACAGCCCCGACTTAGGACCATCAAACTTTCATCTGTTTCTAAAACTAAAGGAATTCCTTGGGGAAAAGCTCTTGGAAAATAATGTCATGCTGAAAGAAACTGTTACTGACTGGTTTAACGGTCGAGCAACAGAATTCTTTGATGCTGAGATCCAAAAGCTGGTGCTACGACTTGGCATATGTTTAAAGGTTCATGGTGACTATGTTGAAAACTGAAAAAATGTACGTGTCGTAGTTTGTGATACAATTATTTTCATAAATAAAGTTACTCTTACTCCATTACAAATCGCTTCTTCCTCTCAAAATGAGCCTCGTATAATGTGTGTGTGTGTGTGTGTGTGTGTGTGTGTGTGTGTGTGTGTGTGGGTGTGTGTGAGTTATTTTTTATTATTAAAATACGAGTGGATTACACCCTCATAAGGCGAGAGGTAATGCACCCAGGAACATTGTCGAACATGATCGTTTAGTGATCCCGGTGTTTTTGTGTCGGGAACTATATCATTGCACGGTCGTATGACATCAAAATGGGTGGCAAAACTGTGCACTCGTCGGTCAACGCTATTGTAACACTGTCCTCCTTCCCCATGTGCGTCTTTTCTGGAGTGCATTCGGTCATGATTTCATTTTTACGCCGGCCGCTGTGGCCGAGTAGTTCTAGCGCTTCAGTCCGGAACCGCGCTGCTGCTATGGTCGCACGTTCGTATCCTGTCCCGGGCATGGATGTGTGTGATGTCCTTAGGTTAGTTAGGTTTAAGTAGTTCTAAGTCTAGGGGACTGCTGTCCTCAGATGTCAAGTCCCATAGTTCTTAGAGCCATTTGAACCATTTTTTTTCATTTTTACGGATGACAATGCGCGACCACATCGAACAGCTTGGATGGACGAACTTTTTGATCTAGAGTATGTTCGGCGAATGAACTGTCCTCCCTGCCCACAGAATTAAGTGCCATTGAGCACGTGGTGGGTACATTGGGGAGACATACTGCAGCATGTCCACATGCACCAAAGACCATTCAACAGTTGTCAACACTGCTGCTGGACGAATGGGACGCCCTACCCCAATAACTCCTGATCAACCTTGTGACCACTATGGGAGCACGGCGCAGAGCATTTACTGCCGTCCTTGGAATCAGACACACTATTAAGAAATATGTCCTGCCTTTTGTTATGTCCACGAGATGATCATAAATCGCAGTGGCTCCAACGTAATTATTATCTTTGGATAAAAGTGTCATTCCTCTTCGCCTCATTGCGAACTTCTTTAAGTTACTTTCTGTACTATGCACTAGCAGTTCGTTCCACGTGTGGTACAAGTCCAATAACACACTTCCTTCTCCAGTGAAAGTTGTAGGCGAGGTGTTAACAGCCTACCAGCTTGCACAGTGCCTTGTTGACAACTTGGATCTATGGTTTCATGGGATATGCACACACTCGAACCCTACTGTCAGCTCTTACCAAATGAAATTGGGATTCATCTGATCAAACCACGGTTTTACAGTCGTCTAGAGTCCGAATGAAATGGTCACGAGCCCAGGACATGGGACAGGCATTGCAGGCAAGCTCATACTGTTAGCAGTGGCATTTGCATCGGTTGTGTGCTGCCACAGCCTATTAACGCCACATTTCACCTCACTGACGTAACGGATAAATTCGTCGTACGTCCCACACTAATTTCTGTGGTTATTTCACACAGTGTTGCTTGTCTGGTAGCACTGGCAACTCTGAGCAAACGCTGCTGCTCTCGAACGTTAAGTGAAGGCTGTCCGCGGTGAGAGGTAATGTCTGAACTTTGGTATTCTGGGCACACTCTTGACACTTTGGATCTCGGAATATTGAATTCTCTAACGGTTGACGAAGTGGAGTGTCCCATGCGTCTAGTTACAACTACTATTCCGAGTTAAGTGTCTGTTAATTCTCGTCGTGCTGCCATAATCACGACGGAAATCTTTTCGTCAGAATCCCCTGAGTACAAATGACAGCTCCGCCAATGCACTCCATTTTTATACTTTGTGTACGCGATTCTAGCGATACTACCGATGTATATGTGCAAATCGCTGCCCCATGACTTTTATCGCTTCATTCTCCCGCCTTATCGCTTCATTCTGTCTAAGCTCTTTGGAGCAGGCGTGATGTTTTCTCAGTGTGCTCGTAAATAAAATTGTTTACTCGTGGAAAAACAATTTATTAAGGCAATACTGTGGTTTAAATAAGTAAATTAGTATCTATTGTGATCTATATATTGAAGGTTTCGCGTTGACTTGCGTAGTTTTCGTGAAAAGATAACTGTTCTAAAGTGCAAGCCGTTGGCGTGTGTTTGATTTCGTTATCGACCGCAGTAAGTTATGTGATTATTCAATAATTTCCGAATAGTGTCTGAGTAGGTTTATTGTGAGGAGTATCGAGCGTGTATAGTTTGCATTCGGTTCGTGTTTTCTGTGTTTCTATACTGCCGTACAGTTAATATTCCATATTGTGCACACTGGACTCGCATTCGGGAGGACGACGCTTGAATCCCGCGTTCGACCATCCTGATTTAGGTTTTCCGTGATTTCCCTAAATCGCTCCAGGCAAATGACGGGATGGTTGCTTTGGAAGGGCACGGCCGACTTCCTTCCCTGTCCTTCCCTAATCCGATGAGATCGATGACCTCCCTGTTTGGTCTCTTTCCCCAAACAACCCAACCCAACCGACCCCCCTCATATTGTGCAGTAAAGTCGTTAAGTGGTGTTTCGGTTTCCATTAGAGTATTTATGCATAATTCAGTGATAGAGCCTGTTCAAATTTGTCATTAGATAATATCGAGGATCTTCAGTTTCTTACTCGTTTTGTGATTTCCGCCACTATAACCTACGCCAACAATTAACTTCGCGCTGTCTACATTCGCCTGCTGCTACATTCGCCAGACGTCCAGAAGTTCTCTGCTCATCTCACCGGAAGCTAAGTTACTTTCTACTGATTATTAAATGGTGTAGCGGAATTATATGTAGCGTAATTTGTATTGTTTGTATTTGTGTTTGTTTGTAGTGTAAATTGTATTGTTTAATTTGCCGTCATGTGTGACAAATGTGGATGTTGTCGTAGATTAGTGAGCACAGAAGTGAAATGTCAGGATTGTGGTTTGGTGTTTCACTGGAGTGATTGTAGCGCGGAAGCTGTTATAGTGCCAGATGAGGCTCGCCAGTGGAGCTGTAAATTATGTAGCCGTGACGAGAAAATCGTGGAACAGGGAAAAAAGATTTGTACCCTTCAGGCTGAACTAGAAATGGTGTACTTCGAATTAGACAGGTTGAAGGGAGAAAGAAACAATGGGAGCTGGGAACAGGTAACAAGTCGTAGTCAGAAGGAGAAAACCCCAGAAATCACTTTTCAGATTGCAGTGAGCAATCAGTTTGATTTTTTACCTGAAGTAGAGAGCCTCAAGCAGTTTTTGAGCAAAATAGGGTGCAGCGGACTCGTAGTAACTATTGTATTTGCTAGGTCGGGAGTAAAGTCAAGCAGAAAGAAAAGAGTCCTGCTGTTAGATACCAGTCACGGGAGAGGTGTAAGCTAGTTGCTACGAGATAGGCTAGGAGTCGAGTACCAGGTCACAAGTACTGTGAAATCTAGTGCTAAACTTAGCCAGGTTAAAGAAAACCTAGGGGCCTTGTGCAAAGATTTTGATGGTGAGGACCTTGTTCTTACAGTAGTAGGAGCAGGAAACAGCCTAGCTAGCAATTCCGACTGTCGTATTAGGTGAGACCTGGATGTAACACGAGCAGCAACAGCTCACACTCTTGTGGGGTTTGTGAATGTTTTGCAGCGCCATGACCAGCCCTGGGTTAATACATTAAATTCAGTAACAACACATTAAATTAATTTTGCTCTTACCATTGATGATTTTCTCTCCTGCTTATACTGGTACAGTCCAGATATCTGCAGATTCTTCCATTTCTGTCGATCTTTAGCTTCGTGTTGGCAGTTCAATCCGGCTGTCTTCTTGAAGTCTCCGTCGCATCCGTCCAGTGGTCTTCCCCTTGGTTTTTTTTTTTAATGGGCTCCAATCTAGTACTTGTTTTGAGCACCTGTCATCTTTTCATCCAGCGCATTGACCAGCCCACTGTCTTTTCAAGGTATCCACTCTCTCCGCTATGTCACTGCCCTTTGTTATATGTCTGATATCAACTGCTTTCTATCTGTGTTTCCTTGTGACATCCCATTCATCTTTGGAATACTATTAGTTGTCTGGCAATGAACTCGTTTAATGTTCACGTCTCACAATCATAAGGTATTACTGGCAGTATACATTGATGAAAGATTGTTTTCTTGGGAAAGGACTGTTTTCTTTAGCTCCGCCGATATCTTGGACTCCAAAAGTGAGGAGTATCTTCCATAAGCTTGCCAGCCTAATGGGTATTGTGATGCATGGGTATTCATTTATACCTGTGCCCGAAATTTTGTACGTATCGAATTTATTTTCGACTTATAAAGCTTCTTAGTATACAATGTTCGATGTGGCATGTTTGGAGACATGAGGGAGAAGATTTTTTGCCTCACTAACATGGGAGAGATCCATGTAGTGTAACGTATCTTTCCTTATTGACAGAGAAAAAAGTTGGAAACAATATTTAGTTGTTACTAAAATGCAGTGCAGTTAAGGAAGGTTGTCTCAAAAAAGACACATCATAAATACGATGGCACGATGCGGTTGCTACTCGTAGTTTAGCACACGTCGGGAAATGTAATATTATTTGGTTAACTTTCATTAGCTTTAGTACCTCACTTCCACCGTCAAGATTTTAATGTCCTCTCTACGTACCAGGCACTGGTGAATACAGCACATCGTCATTGTCTGACAGAACTGACCCTGAAAGTATGTTACACTGACTTCCATACGCAAAGAGGCAAAAAGTATGAAACCGGGCTATATAGAAAAATAATGCAAAGGTTTGACTTTGTTCCTAGTGGTTAAATGACGCGACGCGATGGGCTATCGGCTGTTTTGCTTCCAAACAATGTGCGCACAATCCTGATACACAAATCTAAAATGTTGACACTCATAACCCAGATTAAAACATATGGTTCCGAAGGGCCGTGCAAATGACTGCACACACATTACTCGAAGTAATTACAAACTGCACAGAGCAAACATACATACCTCCACTCGCTAAGGAAACACAAGAAACAGTCGGTATCAGAAGGGGAAGGCCCCACTTGCTTTCTTTTGTTTTTAAGAAATGAATAACTTTAAGATATAATCTTTGCTGGTTTCTCGTACAAACAGTCTGTATTAAATTTACAGTTGCTCTTCTCTGAATAACATTATATTTATCTTCCATCACATAACTTGCATGTAGCATGATTATTTCATTACAACACAGAGAACAAATTAAATTTAGAACAATTTTTATTTCTTTTTTATTTATTATTTTTTCACGAGAGAAGCCTATCAGCTGCAGAAATTCATCGTCAGTTAACAGAAGTTTATGGCGTTAATGCAATGAGTGAAGGTAAAGTGCGTCAATGAGTTAGAGAGTTTAAAAATGGCCGTCAAAACGTCCATGACGAAGAACGCTCAGGCCGGCCCTCAGTGGTCACTGATGATTTGGTGGCTGCAGTCGAAACAAAGATTCGTGAGGACAGAAGATTCACAATTTCCACTCTTTCTTTGGAATTTCCACAAGTTTCAAGATCGGTTTTGTAAAAAATTGTGTCTGAAAACCTAAACTTTAAGAAACTGTGTTCTCGGTGGGTACCCAGACTCCTCACAGAGGACCACAAAAGGAAGAGATTTGCCACTTCATTGGACTTTTTGATTCGTTACGAGGAAGAAGGGGATGACATGTTGAGTCAAATTGTCACTGGAGATGAAACATGGGTATCCCATATCACTCCCGAAAGCAAGCGACAATCGATGGAAAGGCGACGCACAACCTCACCTGTCAAGGTCAAAGCCAAACAGACGCTGTCAAGGCGCAAGATTATGGCAACTGTGTTCTGGGACCGGCGCGGTGTTTTGCTAGTGGACTTTATGCCACGAGGAACGACAATCAACTCAGATGCCTACTGTGCAACTCTAAAGAAGCTCCGCAGAGCAATTCAAAACAAAAGGCGCGGCATGCTGACAAAAGGAGTTTTGCTCCTGCACGATAACGCTAGGCCTCACACCTCTCAAAAGACTCGGGATTTGATTGATTCTTTTGGCTGGGAAGTTTTGGACCATGCACCATACAGCCCCGACCTTGCTCCTAGCGATTTTAACCTTTTCCGGTACCTGAAACACCATCTTGGCGCCGGCCGAAGTGGCCGAGCGGTTAAAGGCGCTACAGTCTGGAACCGCACGACCGCTACGGTCGCAGATTCGAATCCTGCCTTGGGAATGGATGTGTGTGATGTTCTTAGGTTAGTTAGGTTTAAGTAGTGCTAAGTTCTAGGGGACTTATGACCACAGCAGTTGAGTCCCATAGTGCTCAGAGCCGCCATCTTGGGGGGCAGCGCTTCAATGGCGACGATGAAGTGAAAGCGGCCGTGAACTCTTGGCTGGCGGAGCAGGCGGACGAATTCTTTGAAGACGGGATTAAAAACTTAGTTGTACAGTATGACAAGTGCTTAAATAAACAAGGCAACTATGTAGAAAAATAGGTAAAAGTGTGTAGAATCAGAAAATAAAAGTTTTTTACAAAAGTATTTGTATCTCTTTTTAAAAATAAAAACGGCCCTTACTTAAAAAACAACCCTCGTGTATATATATAATACGATAATTTAATAGTAATGTACATTAAGCTAAATATCCAAGCTCCAGAAACTGAATCTTTCAATTATTTTTGTACTAAATGTAAACACAGTATATCAGTATATCTCTGACGTGTACACTATGTGATCAAAAGCATCCGGACACCCCAAAAACATATGTTTTTCATATTAGGTGCATTTTGCTGCTGTCTACTGCCAGGTACGCCATAACAGCGACCACAGTAGTCATTACACATCGTAAAAGATCAGAATGGAGTGCTCCACGGAACTCACGAGTTTCGAACGTGGTCAGATGATTGGGTGTCACTTGCGTTACATGTCTGTTCGCCAGATTTCACCCCTCATAAACATCCCTAAGTCCACTGTTTCCGAGGTGATAGTGAAGTGGAAACGTGAAGGGACACGTACAGGACAAAAGCGTACAGGCCGACCTCGACTGTTGACTGACAGAGACCGCCGACAGTAGGTCGTAATGTGTAATAGGCAGACATCTATCCAGACCATCGCACAGGAATTCCGAACGGCATCAGGATCCACTGCAAGTACTATGACAGTTAGGCGGGAGGTGACAAAAATTGGATTTCATGGCCGAGTGGCTGCTCATAAGCCACACATCAAGCCGGTAAATGCCAAACGACGCCTCGCTTTCTGTAAGGAGCGTAAACACTGGAAGCTTGAACAGTGGAGAAACGTTGTGTGGAGTGACGAATCACGGTACACAATGTGGCGTTCCAATGGCAGGATGTAGATATGGCGAATAACCAGTGAAAAGCATCTGTCAGAGTGTGTAATGCCAAAAGTGAAATTCGGAGGCGGTGGTGATATGGTGTGGTCATGTTTTTCGTGGAGGGGGGTTGCACCCTTTGTTGTTTTGCGTGGCACTATCACAGCACAGGCCTACATTGATGTTTTAAGCACCTTCTAGAGTCCCACTGTTGATGAGTAATTCGGGGATGGCCATTGCATCTTTCAACACGATCGAGTGGCTGTTCATAACGCACGGCCTGTGGCGTAGTGGTTACACGACAATAACACCCCTGTAATGGACTGGCCTGCACAGAGCCCTGACCTGAATTCTACAGAACACCTTTTGGGATGATTTGGAACGCCGACTTCGTGCCAGGCCTCACCGACCGACATCGATACCTCTCATCAGTGCAACATTCCGTGAAGAATGGGCTGCCATTCCCCAAGAAACCTACAAGCACGTGATTGAATGTAAGGCTACGAGAATGGAAGGCTAAGTGGGGATCAACGTAATATTGAATTCCAGCATTATCGATGGAGGGCGTCACGAACTTGTAAGTCATTTTCAGTCAGGTGTCCGGATACTTTTGATCACATAGTGTGTCTCGTCTTGATATGTAATGATAGTGCAAACAAAGTGTACTGTTAAAAGCACCTGCAACTAATAGCAGCAAGCAGTACCTTTACGATTCTACTTTCCTTGTAAGTACATATTACTCTTACAAATTCATGTTTATTTTTTTAACTTTAACTATGCATTTCCTAAAATGAATCTTTCAATTATGAAGATGAAACATAACACACTTTTCACGTCATTTGCTGCTGTGAAAAAGCCTCCGTGCACTACATGAACACCAGAAATGTAACGACACAAAGGTAAACGAATCACTGACGCAGAGAACTGTACTGTTAATATTTATCAACAGTCAGAGCGCTCTCGATGCCGTCCTTAAATGGATGAAATACTTCAATATGCAGTTCGTTCGTTGGATAATATGAATGCTAGGAGGTTCGTTTAGCAGACAACAAAATGTATACTATACCAACAAGGCAGCCTACAGGATAAACGATTTGCTACAAAAGATGTACACAAGTGAAAATATAATCATAAAATATAGTCATTTCAGTTTTAACTACAGTTTACAAAAGGGGAAATTACAATGTTTGTGAATGGGTCAGGTAAACATGTGGACAGTAACAATATATATGACGTGGCTGTCGATCTGGACAAGACTGTCTCCTTGGCACGATGCATGTACACAGTTACACATTGTTGACTTGTTACGGCGTAATGATAGATACCGCCTTAATGGAACTGTAGGACGGATTAATGTGAGGTTGCAAACGGCGCTGACGGCAGCAAACTTTGGGTATGTTGCTTTCGTACCAGTTAGGCTGTCGCTAGACATGATCTACATCTAAACACGACCGGGAAGTGAAGACTGTCACAGCTGGGTCATGAAAATATATGGTGTGATCTCGGGGCACGCATGCGAATTAGGTTCTCTCTTTTGGATAAACCCAGAAAGCAGATTCCCATACCTTAATTCCACGTCCGGCCATCCTGATTTAGGTTTTCCGTGATTTCTGTAGATCGCTCCAGGCAAATGCCGGGATGGTTCCTTTGAAAGGGCACGGCCGACTTCCTTCCCTAATCCGATGAGACTGATGACCTCGCTGTTTGGTCTCTTCCCCCAAACAACCCAACCCCAACCCTAACCCGACCTTAAAGAGTTTCTCCGTCAGCCTAAAGGAATCTGCATTCCTCACTTACAAGGAAGACTGTAATACTCCCAATGGCACACTTCTTCTATGAAAAAGAAAAAGGGACCGTTGGGATAAATACACAAGTCATTTCACAAGGATATTTGAGCAAAGTTTCATTCTAGACTTTTCATATTCACAACAGATGTTGTCTGCACATTGGCCTACTTATCAAACTACAGAACCATTTCCTACGTAACACTCTCGTAAAAGCGCACATCATCACAGGACGGCAGATGTTTAGGTCATTCTCACTCTATGGGAAAAAAACTTTCATTTGTTTCAGTACTACATAACAAAAGACGTCTTCATTCATAGGTAATACTCAAACATAAACCCTAGAAATGTTTTCACACTTCATCAAAGGGAGCCGTCCAGATAGTTGTGTGAGATAAGGCGCCGGTTCCAGGATGGGGAGATGCTCCGCCCCAGACTGAATTCGCTGGGCGGATTAGCGATCAAGATCGGTGTGTTAGTCAGTCTGGATGCGGCGTTTAGGCGGTTTCCGAAATCCCAATAGGCCAATAGGCTAGCAAACAAGTCCCGCGTCAGTTATCCGGTTCGCAAACATTTACAAAACCTTCGCTCACTTTCACGTGACGAGCACTACACGTAGACAGTTGGGGTACATATAGTCCCTCCCAGAGTGTAACGGGGAGCCGACACGAAGGGCATTTGGCCACCCCTTACATTAACCATGCTAAACTTGTTAATAACCATGCCGCCCCAGTGTTGATGAGGGGTCTAAAACTCTGCTGTGACCGTGGATATAATTATTGACTTTTTAATTGGACACTTAATATTTACCGTGTCGCAGTCACAGAAAATGTATTAAATCATTCAACAGCTTCGGCCATCATTGGTCATCATAAGAACTAGAAAACAAATAGAGCAAAATACATATTTCATTTTGCCAACTGTACACAAAAGCCCAACATATAAAAATAAAACAAAAATTACTTTTCATGCCGACTAAAAGCAGAGTTAGATGATCACTAAGTAATGTCGAAACGACGTGTGTAACAGCAAAAGCCGGAAATCGAATTGCCTTTCTAGTTCTGATGATGGCGAATGGTAGTCGATACTGATTAACATTTCCCGTGATGGTGTCTACTGAAATCCTCCCCAACGGTGCACCAGACTCCCGCTCCCACTCACACATCGTCATTGACGCAGAACAATGGCCAAGGTCCGAAATGATCGAGGGAGCATGCCGTTCCGTATGACTCGGATACACACTAGTTTACAACATTTGAAGACTTTGCTAGTGCGTGTGATACGTTGGCTTTAGATTCTTAGACATTCTTGTTAAACTACCTTGTTCTTTTTTGGGTTTAGTGGACTGCCATCTACAAGTTACGAACTAGTTACACTGTGGCTTTTTTCAGTTTGCGAATTACGTCAGAGTATTCATCAAATACAGTGTCAAAGTAAATACTAGGGTCATCCCATAAGCTAATGGCATCTTTGGAATATTTCACGATAATGTGACAACATGAGAATTCCAGTATGCACTTTGAAGCGGTACGGCGGAGTGTATCTGAGTGCCAACATAAAATGGGGTTCCAGTACATCTACATCTAGATCTACGTGATTACTGTTCTATTCACAATAAAGTGCTTGGCAAAGGGTTCAATGAACAACGTTCAAGCTGTCTCTCTACTGTTCCACTCTCGAACGGCAAGGGTGAAAAACGAGCACTTAAATTTTTCTGTGCGTGCCGTGATTTCTTCTATTTTATCGTGATGATCATTTCTCCCTATGTAGGAGGATGACAACAGAATGTTTTCGCAATCGGAGGAGAAAACTGGTGATTGAAATTTCATGAGAAGATCCGGTCGCAACGAAAAACGCCTTTGTTTTAATGACTGCCACTCCAATTCACGTATCGTGCCTGTGACACTCTCTCCCCTATTTCGCGATAATACAAAACGAGCTCCCCTTCTTTGTACTTCTTTGATGTCATTCGTCAGTCCCACCTGATGCGGATCCCACACCGCACATCAATGCCCCAGAATATGGCGGACAAGCGTGGTGTAAGCAGTCTCTTTAGTAGACCTGTTGCACCTTCTGTACAGGAGGTCACGGTAAAGGTCGAAATGAAACACATTCATTGGAACTTTAAATTTATTGTGCGTCATGAGTACAAATGCAACATAAACGAATCAAAATCAACCATTGTGTTCAAGTAGTCCCTCCGAGCATACACACAGCATTGTCAATAATGGGGAAGCCGCTCAACGCTTTTGCGTTGCCATCGATGTGTGCCATCTATCACCGATATGCTCTGAGGACATTCACCCTGAGCCGGTCAGAGTGGCCGAGCGGTTCTAGGCGCTGCAGTCTGGAACCGCGCGACCGTCGCGGTCGTAGGTTCGAATCCTGCCTCGGGCATGGATGTGTGTGATGTCCTTAGGTTACTTAGGTTTAAGTAGTTCTAAGTTCTAGGGGACTGATGACCTCAGAAGTTAAGTCCCATAGTGCTCAGAGCCATTTGAACCTTTTTGAACATTCAGCCTGTTTGTAAAGCACCTTCTATGCAATGGTTTCCTCGGTTGCGGAATGACGTGGAAGTCGCATTGGCTAGGGTCTGGTAAGTAGGATGGGTGGGGGAGTATCCCTCTTGGAGCCCGGCCAACCTCACACTGAATGTTACAGGCGCTGGTACCGAGCCGTCCTCACACACATCCGCACTCTGTCAGTTGATATCACAATGTTTGGCGGGGGCTTCGAATGTTTTTACTTCGACTACGGTAATACCATACGTTCGTACGATATACCATAGCTGACATGACTTAACGGAATGATGCTCGAATTAAGTGCTCTGTCGCTGACTAAATATATTACCTAACTCTCAATTGCATACTGAGAGATTTCTTTTAAGATGGTGCCTTATGTGTTTATAATAAGCTACAAGTCGCTTTCATTTCACATTGTAATGAGATTTAATGTACCATAAAGTAGTCTTAAAAGCAATTCTGGCCCATCACCAGCTGGGAGTGATATGGGAACGTTACGTACTCTGACCAGCTAAGACGCTAAGATTATGGTACTGATGGAAATAACTGACACCGAGTTAACGAAACGTTCTCACAACCAAAAGACCTTCATGTCTTTCATTTAAAGTTTGACAATGCTGCATGTTAACTGGTGTCCGCTGGTAATAGAATCAAGGCATTTTCCTCTTTGAGCTAAAATAATAGGCTCGACGACCGCTGCACGCAATCTGTTTCCTTTGTAAACATCCGCGAACGTCTATAAGCGAGTAATACATTTCGCCTGCAGGCTTTCTGTATGAGTGTTCGCTTACGGATTCGCTTTCTCCCTTCCTCACGAGAGCAGATGGCTACAGATGAGTGCAGAGGAACGGAATTTTCCGGAGAACAGTGTGGGGTGGCGCCACTGGCGGAATTCGATTACCCCGCCGTGCGGACTAAATATTTCCTGCCGGATGAAACTGTAATGTATTTAAAGGAAGCGCTGCAGAATACATTAGAGACAATCGATGCCCCGCCGGTGGTGCTCTGTAGCACGTTCCTCGGAGATTGGCGCAAATGAATATTAACGGCGTCGGTGTGCGTCGCTTTGGAGGCCCCTTCGATTCATCAGACCCCCAGGTTGTGTGAGAGGAGCAGGAAGAGCGTTTATCAGCAGGAGTCGTGTGGCGCCGGTGTGTCCACAGAGCAAGCAGACCTGCGATACATTAACCGGCAATCACAACTGACATAATACATTTTTGTCTTTAACAATTCAGATACGCTGACACATTTATAATTCTTAAATTAGGTAACCCGCTGGCTAAGCATCGAACGGAAAATGCAGCTGTTTTTAATTCGGTGGCCCGTTGGTTTTAACATTAATTTATCCGTGGTAACAGCGGCTGAGCACTATGACTGTGGATTAAAATACTCGAAGAATTGGGGCAACTAGCTACTTTTATACAGCTCAATTAATGCAATGTGTGTTTTGTGTACTCACCCTTCTTCAGTTGACATAATATATTCATTTCCTTATAAATTTGAATATTTTTATTGCATTTAGAAAGTTGCCAGTGAACTGTGGAAAATAACATAGCTATCATGTCTCCAGAGTTATATATTTCTCTACAATTAATAGCTATGTACACTTGAAGTTTTTTATTATGATTATTACTATTTTTTTTTTTATAAAAACAGCCCTTATCCGTTGTCATTAATTTTTCAGGAGACACAAAAACCATCTAGTAGCTCGCTGTTTTCCACATAGTTAAACTGACTTAGATTACGCCCTAATTAGACAACCGTAGCTATATTCTGACCTATAAATAGATTTATTCCTGATTGATTACGATGAAAATATACTGTAGTAAACAAAACTATGCAAAGCTGTGAGCTGTTTTTGTAATAATACCGTTGAAACAAACACGGGACGACATTTACGAGAGCTGCACCGCGCACAGGTAGGAGGAAATCCAACGACACGACCCAACAAGGCGGATCAAGGAAGGTCCGACTTACACCCGCAAATTCCGGGTGGAAATGCTGACCAGTTATACTGTACATCACATATACCACCCTCTACGGACTCGCGGCTAAGCTGAGTAATAACAGTATCAGTGTAGTAGCGAGAGGATCTTGCAACGGTCCGGTATAAATGTCTCGCACCGCCACAAACAGATTTTGCTTGTGCAACCTGTAATTCTAAACTTCTTCAGCTGAAGAGATGACTTTGGAGGTTTCAGAAAGTACGGCTCTACAGTTTCCCTTACATTGAAAATATAATCTTGTACAACATTTGAAAGTTCAAATGTGCCTTTTTTTGACATAATTTCATTATTTCATTCCACTGCTCTGTCTCCACCATTTGTCTTTAGGAAATGAGAGCGAAGACTTGATCATTGCGAAGGTACGAATGATCCCTAACCGGAAACATGTGACTGATCGTATTGAACATTTGCACACAGTGGACCAAGAGATGGAAGAACTTAATCATGATATAGTTCTTATTCTAGCCAGAACACCCACCGCATACCGCAACCAGATCATCTCTCTTGTTTTCCGTATTCCTGATGTAATGGAAAAGATGTGATGCTACTTCATTTTAATCGCTCTTCCGGATCCCCTTATTATGCATGTGGAGAGGTGCGCTATCGTCATGAAAATTGTGTATACTAAAAACAAAATGCCATAACTGTCGAGCATAAAATATCTGGTTTGTGCGTAAATGCGGTACGACCTGCATATACACTCCTGGAAATGGAAAAAAGAACACATTGACACCGGTGTGTCAGACCCACCATACTTGCTCCGGACACTGCGAGAGGGCTGTACAAGCAATGATCACACGCACGGCACAGCGGACACACCAGGAACCGCGGTGTTGGCCGTCGAATGGCGCTAGCTGCGCAGCATTTGTGCACCGCCGCCGTCAGTGTCAGCCAGTTTGCCGTGGCATACGGAGCTCCATCGCAGTCTTTAACACTGGTAGCATGCCGCGACAGCGTGGACGTGAACCGTATGTGCAGTTGACGGACTTTGAGCGAGGGCGTATAGTGGGCATGCGGGAGGCCGGGTGGACGTACCGCCGAATTGCTCAACACGTGGGGCGTGAGGTCTCCACGGTACATCGATGTTGTCGCCAGTGGTCGGCGGAAGGTGCACGTGCCCGTCGACCTGGGACCGGACCGCAGCGACGCACGGATGCACGCCAAGACCGTAGGATCCTACGCAGTGCCGTAGGGGACCGCACCGCCACTTCCCAGCAAATTAGGGACACTGTTGCTCCTGGGGTATCGGCGAGGACCGTTCGCAACCGTCTCCATGAAGCTGGGCTACGGTCCCGCACACCGTTAGGCCGTCTTCCGCTCACGCCCCAACATCGTGCAGCCCGCCTCCAGTGGTGTCGCGACAGGCGTGAATGGAGGAACGAATGGAGACGTGTCGTCTTCAGCGATGAGAGTCGCTTCTGCCTTGGTGCCAATGATGGTCGTATGCGTGTTTGGCGCCGTGCAGGTGAGCGCCACAATCAGGACTGCATACGACCGAGGCACACAGGGCCAACACCCGGCATCATGGTGTGGGGAGCGATCTCCTACACTGGCCGTACACCACTGGTGATCGTCGAGGGGACACTGAATAGTGCACGGTACATCCAAACCGTCATCGAACCCATCGTTCTACCATTCCTAGACCGGCAAGGGAACTTGCTGTTCCAACAGAACAATGCACGTCCGCATGTATCCCGTGCCACCCAACGTGCTCTAGAAGGTGTAAGTCAACTACCCTGGCCAGCAAGATCTCCGGATCTGTCCCCCATTGAGCATGTTTGGGACTGGATGAAGCGTCGTCTCACGCGGTCTGCACGTCCAGCACGAACGCTGGTCCAACTGAGGCGCCAGGTGGAAATGGCATGGCAAGCCGTTCCACAGGACTACATCCAGCATCTCTACGATCGTCTCCATGGGAGAATAGCAGCCTGCATTGCTGCGAAAGGTGGATATACACTGTACTAGTGCCGACATTGTGCATGCTCTGTTGCCTGTGTCTATGTGCCTGTGGTTCTGTCAGTGTGATCATGTGATGTATCTGACCCCAGGAATGTGTCAATAAAGTTTCCCCTTCCTGGGACAATGAATTCACGGTGTTCTTATTTCAATTTCCAGGAGTGTAATCAAACGAAATTACAGAGCATTTTCCGTTGCGAGCGTGCTATTTCAGTTTCCTTACCTTTTACCGAAACATTACTCCTTTTTGGAGATGTAACTCCATCTTTCTGGTCGCTTCGTCGGCAGATAATGACTGATTTTTCACCTTTAAAATATCACAATATGTACATTTGTTAGACCTAGGTACTCCGATTTTACTGTTAAACTTTTGACGAAAAACGCTCCAATAGAACTTGTATGAAATATTTATCTGATAAATGGCAAGGAACACTGTATGCCTTGTATTAGTATCCAAATTTTCTGGTAAGTATTCGCGGTTTAGATTATCTCTGATTGAGTAATGAGACATTCTTGGTTTAAATTTTTTAATATGCTCAATAACAAAGTTCTCTATCTCCTCGGGACACTTTCTTGGTCTGTTACCACGTTTCCCTCTCCGAACTTTAGCTGATGGGTTGCCAGGAGCTAGAGAGAATTGGATGTGCCTCTGACGCGGCCTTGTAATCCCAAGAAAAGCTAAAATGGCATTTCGACGTACGGGTACATCTGTGTGACTGCCATTTTCATTAATCCTTACTCTTTTTCGTTTTCGTTTCCATTCATTCCTGTCCTGCGCTGCAGAGCCTCCATCGTAACTGAAACACTTGAATAACAGCCCTGGCATTTTTTCCTTGGCTGCTTTTAGAACTCCATGAAGACTTCTACACGTTGCTGGGCATTTATTCTTATAAGGCCCCTGTGTAGGATACGTCTAAAAGAAACAATGGAAACAAGTTACAATTATTTGTTATTTAAAGTCATTTAAAATATGTGGTTTCTAAAGTTAAACGCAGTAGTGAGCATTACATTCAAACACTGCATGCTTTTGTCAAAGAAATGCAAACCAAATAGTTATCTGCTGTCACGACCAATTCTTTTTTTTTCCTTTCACCATCTTCCGAGCGTGGTTAATATGACTTTTTTCCTTTACTTTCGAATCTCTAATACTTTCTTCTTTCTTCTTTGGATGCTTCCTAACACCCCTTGCACCACTTTCCTCCTTACCGACACTGAAAAGGGTGCATGCATATACAATTCACAACAGTATAACGTAATAAAACCAACAATAGAAATGAATAACTCTTGAGATGAAGGCAGTCTTCTTGTTTATTACGATGGTCAAAATTGCCACAAAAACAGCCCTGGACAAGGGACATTCTTGTAGAAAAAGAATAGAAAAGGAATTGCGACCATCGGCATTGTTCCATATTTTAGTGTTATACATGCACTCGACCCCTGGGTGTAAATCTGTGCGTTTGACTCCTCATTCCATGAGATTATTATTTACCTATAGTTCGCTAAGTGCTCCTTTTTATATTCCACAATAAGGGAGCTAATACACTCTTTACCTACCATCCCCTAAACTCACTGTAGGACATGTATCATTTATTTCATACAGACACAGAATTTTTACGTGGATTGTTGTTTAAGAATTATTGTAAATGGTCATTATATCTGTACCGGGTTTCATAATTTTCCTATATTGTTTGAAGATGCCTTTCAATACTGGCAAATGAAGATCTAATAAATCCATCTTTATTGCAACCACGACTGAATTCTCTGTGTATGGGCTATTTTTGTAGAATAAGGAATTATTTGAAAGCCCGTATTTGGTAATGTGCGCTTGTATTGGCCGAACTAGTACCATATGTCTGTAGTTCATCGTCATGTATCTATAAAAGGCGTCGGTATCTCAGTTTGTGTAAATTTTGGAGAAGAGCTGTTTTTGTAAGAAACCCTTACTTCCTTCCTTACGTAGGTCCTATTCGTCTTTATATGAATAGCTCACACACATTTAGCTCAGCTGATACACAGTGCAGCACGAGTCTTCATGCATTCATTTACATTGGAAATTGTAGCTAAATATAGGCTAAAAGACGATGTACAAGTGCATGCTCCCACGTCGAACTCGTATTTAATGGCAACATGAGCTAACAAAGATTTTACGAACTCTCAATCGTATTCAATCCACAAGCCCTCACACGAATTCCGCTGCCCATTGTCCAGCGATGAGTTTGACGGTGACAGTCACCACTTGACAATGGCCAAGGAACACACGTCCGAAAGCTCGTGGATATTGTGAGGTGAGAGGAAGACATGGAAATCGCGCACGGATTTTACAAATGGTGTCGTGCTGCGCAGTCAGGACACAAGTGGGCATAGTCATGAGAATATACCGACCACAAAGGAATCCACGTCTGTCAGAAGGACGGCAAGTAACTAAGTGGTTCCTGCTAGTGGTTTTCCACAGGCGAGTGGCTGTTCCAATGAAGTGGCGTGGCGTGAGGGAACTGATACAGGGAAAACTCAAAGATTATACATTATATTGTGGTCAGCGCATGAATAAAACCAATTCGAACAAAACTACGTAATTAGTATTGGTACCACTTGAAACAGATTAAACGAGGAAACAAAACACGTCTAAATACCTTATCTCTAGTAGAAACAGCACCTTAGCTAGAGACGATGGAAAATATGAATGCATTTTATCTTCAAAAATTAGTAATATTAGTATTATTTTGAAAAATGAGACATAACATTAATTTTGATGATTAAAATGTATTTCTTTACAAAATAATTAAAGAAACAGAAAGTTTAGCTACAGGTCTACTTGTAGGGTACACCATCGAGTAGATTTAGTGTCTCTGAGCGGTAGTCAGTGTGCTCTGGGTCTTCGTATATGATCCCAGCAAGAGCTTCATTTTTCAATAGAAATCATCTGCAATGGCGGTCGAAGATTCCCGGTACAAAGAATCATCTTCGTTCTGACAGCAGCCTTGCCAAAGAGGGAGGAGGAACGGACAGAGTTTCAGGAAGTCTCTTGTCTTCGGAGTGGAAAACTGCCCTAAAACGCAGAGGATCAGCAATGATCAACTGAAAAAGGATACAACAGGCAATGGAAACAACTCTATTAATAACTGATAATGTGTATCCACAGATGTGGACTGTAATTGGATAAGTGGCCCGATGTTCTCTCCATTCCGGATTAGTCCCTTGTCCGGGTTTCCGTGACCGAGCTGCCTAGAAAGAGGTAACCATGAGAAAAGATTAGATAACTAATGAAAGGATAATATTTTAGGTGTCAAGGTGTGAAATGTTGAAAGTCTAAATGTGATATGGAAGCTAGAAAATCAGGAAAGACCTAGCCTAGATACAGTGGCAAACAGTGAAGTAAAATGGAAATAAGATAAAGGTTTCTGGTCAGACGAATGCAGATTAATAGCATCAGCGGTAAAAATGATATAATGGGAGTAATATTCGTTACGAATATGTAAGTAGGTCAGAGAGTGAGTTTCTTTGAACTATTTAGGTATAGGAAACATTTTCATGGGAATCGATAGCAAACCAACGCCAACCACATCCAAGTATACATACTTTAACTCTTCTATAAGCTGAACCAATCATTCCAACGACCATATCTTTTCTAATTTCTTCACATTATACCTTGTGAGACATTATGCAAGTTTTACTTTCAAAAATCAGATCGATAGGCATATTTTATCACGTCAAATACATCAGGAAGTTTTGTAAAATGTTTATATGTAAACTTTTAGCAATAATACGTGCAGTACGTGCAGTTTTACAACCACAAATGGGAGGTTGTTTAAAGAGGGCAATCATACTGGACGCTCTCTGTAGGCTGTACGAGTTCGAAGAGACCAGGCCTGTGTGGGAGCTGGACGTGTCGGTCGGGGCTAAAAGTGTTTGAAACTTTTCGTGCGACCGCTCTATGGACTTCTAAACCTGATGCACGTGTTGTTGGACCTAGAAAATTCTGTACTCCGATTTGGTGGATTAACTTTGAACAGCAACCCGCTGTTATAGACTTGTAAAATTTCTGCATGATTTCTTCCAGATTTTAGGTATGAATAGCTGTGTGTTGTTCGGGACTTAATGAATTCTCAATAGAGATCGCGAGTCGATGTGTCGCAACACTCACAGCAGTGAAGCAAGTTTAAAATGAACACTTTTACTTATTAAACAGTACCCACATTGTGTTAACGACCTTTTCTTTCGCCAGGCATATCCTGGCTGCAGTTGAGTTAGTTATGTGGTAGTTAGCAGCACATTGAGCGGCAATGCGAAGGGTGTGTTGCCGTTCGCTAGACATCAGCTCAGCCATCGAACATTAGAAACAGTCTCACAAATGGTAAAGCACTGTTACCGAACCGTGAATGAACAGTGAGGGTGGAGAGAGGGGGATCGCAATATTGAACCAGTTCAGGTAGTTGGAAACTCGAGAAAATTCTACATGTTACACGTTTCTTATACATTCTAAAAATACTTCTAAAGTCAGTTCTCCATCTACGCCTACAACTACATGCATACTCTGCTAAGCGGTGTGAAGTGCGTAGTTGAGCATAGGTCTCATTGCGCCAGCTATTGGAGCTCATTCTCCAATGACTGTTGAAATCCTCTTTTCGCGATTTAATTAATTTTATCTTCTCCTCACGATCTCTGTGGGAGTGATACGATTGAGTTTGATCTGTACGCCTAGAATCATCAATTAAAGCCGTTCCTTGAAACTTTGTAACTAGGCTTTCTCGGGATAGTTTGCACCTATCTTCAAATGTTTGCCAGTTCAGTTTGTTTGGCATATTTAAGGCACTCTCCCACGCCTCAGAAAAACCTGTGATAATTCGTGCTGCCCTTCTCTGTATACGCTCTATATCTCTATTAGTCCTACTTGATGCGGGTCGACACACTTGAACAGTATACAAAGATGTGTGTAACGAGTGATATATAGGCAATATTCTTCGTAGACTGATTGCATTACCCTAATATTCTACCAGTAAACCGAAGTCTTCCATCTGCTTCACGTACGACTGAGATTATGTGATCGTTCCATGTCACATTCCTACAAAGTATGACACTCAGCTATTTGTATGGCTTGACCGATTTCATCTCTGATTCATTCATATTAACAAAGGGTACCACATTTTTCCCTATTCTGAAGTACTAAATATTACTCTTTTCAACATTTAAAGCAAGCTGTCAATCTTTCGACGACTTCGCAATCTTATCAAGATCTGAATATTTTTGCATTTTTTTTCAGGCAGTGCTTTGTCACAGACAACTGTAGTTGTGTTTATAGAATCAATATAGCCGACTTAAAAACTGAAAATGTATCTTGTCACATTTCTTGCTTAATAACTTTCCTTGCCTGTTATACAATCCATGTACTGTAAAGAGTCGAGCTGCGTTATTTTACGGTAACTCAGTATGTTACTGGTGTTTTTTTTCCACGTAACTGAACTGTAACTTCCCTTATTAATCCACGTCGACAGCCAAGAGGTTAGCACGCTTGTGTGGTGGACATCAACCCAGAGGTAGGGGACTCTAAACCTTGTGTGGAATTTTCATCAGAAGTATTTGGCCTACTTGTGGAGGAGAGGCGATCACAGTCCCTGACGTACAGACCTGGAACGTCCTGATTAAATTCCACAGTCTCCACAGTGATCGGGCAGCGGAGCGTGTGACAGTGGTGGTAATCTATCAACGGGATGGAGACATTAAACCAGACGCCCCCACCCTCTTGATTTCTTAGAAAATTGTAGATACGGATTTCCTCTTTTTCTTATTAACTCATTTCTCTCTCTCGTTCAGTGCAACGCAAACACAAGGCTGCTTTCATCGTGCAGACGAAACAAATAAAACGTTCCCTCTCTGTGAAGGAAACATGTGAAATGCGTGAAAAATTATCTCTGCTGCTAGGCTGCTGAAATTGCCGGTCAAAGTCTCCCAGTTGACAAAACTACCCTTCTTTACACTTTTTTATTTGATCTTCGTCTTTGTATGTGAAAATGCCACGTTGCAATGTGGATACAATTCACTTTGTAAATAAGTGAGGTTACATAGTGGTTAAGGTGCTGCCATCGCATTCGCGAATATCTGGTTTCAAATACCGCTCCAGCCATCAGGTTTAGGTTTTGAATTGTTTACCTGAAACGAATACCGCGTATTTCACGAGAACTCTGTTGATAAGTACATAGCGGGAATCCCTCCTTCATAAAGCTGCCTCTCTGATTACTTCGTCTCAGACGGGGCGCCATACCATACCCCCCTCCTCCCTCCCCCTGCGATAAGCTGTCACCAACTCCCCTCTCACATGTGAGGAAATAAAGCAGAGGACGGAAGATGCTTGTCTGCAGATTATACTTCCTCTAAGAGCTACACGACTAGCAGAGGGATAAATATCAAGCTGCTTCTCATCTAAAATGGACCTATAGGATACTAAAATGCATTTGAATAAATTCAAGTAAAAAATCAGGCGTTGAAAGGTGGTGGTGGTCAGAATTAATTTGTCAGTTCAACGACGTTGTCTGCACCAAGAGAGTTGCTGATTCTGTAAACGTCTTTCGTTACTTGGACTTGAGCCCTTAAGGGAGTGGACGCAATGCTCGGTGATCTCTACACGATGTACTCGGTGGACATTGGTGCTGCTAGGCCAGAGTTTATGTAGGCAGGTTGTTATCAGTGTTCGAGATTATGTAATACTCAATCGAATATTATTTCACTAGATGACTACTGGAGACGTAAAATTAGCCCTCTGATTTGAGTGAAACCTGAATCTCAATGTTGTGAAGATTCATACTACCCTCAAGAATAGTCACTCTCAATATTATGCAGAATCATATGCGGATTCAAAGTGACCTATTTCGCCCCATTTTTAATGGCAGTCCACGGGTTAACCCTTTTACATATTTTACAATAAGCTTAATAACCCCCCCCCCCCGCGACCGCGGCTCGTGGTCTTGCGGTAGCGTTCTCCCTTCCCGCGCACGGGGTCCCAGGTTCGATTCCCAGCGGCGTCATGGATTTTCTCTGCCTCTAGATGACTGGGTGTTGTGTGTCTTTCTACATCTTTTCATCCTCATTCACTCGCAAGTCGCCGTAGTGGCGTTAAAGAACTTGTGGAGAGGCGGCCGAACCGCCCCGCGAGGGGTCTCCCGGCCACCAATGCCATACGCTCATTATTCATTACCCCTCCCCCCCCCCCCCAACAAAAATGTGATTAAATGCAGTATATTTTAATGTGGTTCTATTGTTACTGAAATGAGAGTGTGATTTAGTATCACAACGAGATTTATGAATTTAAAGAACAAAGAAATCCGGTCTTCAAATATTGTAACAATACATGGCTATTCAAATATATAACAAGTAGAATAAATTTCCATGAATAATTACTTTACAAAGTGGAAGCCTACCAGATGAACGTAGTTCCCTTGCCTCTATTGTGAATGGGCTTACTGTCCTAAGACACTGCTAATTCGATTAACAGAAATCTATAGAATTCGATACATAAATTAGGAACCCTGTGGGCACAGTGCAGGAAAGAAAGGTGATGGAGACGTCAAAAATAACTGATCGGGTCCCTACTTTGCCAGGGCTGCCAAATACTTTAGCAGAAACCCTGATCGATAAGTGTGGAATCAGCTATCAGCAGTGGGCTGCACTGCAGGCTGCAGTGAAGACTGCCAACCTACCTGACGGGCTGCGGCCTTGGACGATGTTCCAATAAGTTGCAATGTCGAAACTGAGTTATGCTAACTCGATTGGATGTCCGGTCCCTACTCCACGTCTTCTCTCTCAGGCAGTCCGGAATAGGGTACCCAAGAAAATTCAGTTCACTACACGAACACCGAAAAATTAAGATGCGACGAACCCAATAAGCCGCACGGCTACCAAAAGTCGCCGTCAAAGACCTTAGGTCCAATCGCTGTATATTAACTACTGCGCAACCACCCCTCCAGAAGGCCACGAAAAATCCTACTCCAATTGAAGGATCTGCCCAAAAACTAGCAGCACCTTCTCGCGTCAGCAAGCATCGCTGTCTCCCTATTAGCTTGCCTTTCAAAGCATGTGTGGGAAAACTGCGGCATGGGAAGAGCAACCGACAATACCTATGTGAGGCGCTATCTTGGCGGACACCTCACGGTCACCGACTTGCGGTTCTAAGGATGCATCAATACAATGACCGACTGTCTTAGCCCAGGCTCCACGCCGTCGGGCTGGCAGATGCCACACTCGTCGGTGCGCCAGGCTCTAGCTGTAAATCTTTTAAGGCGACGCGGTGCCTTGCAAACGAGCGCTGCATTCTGTGCAAGCCTCGCTGCCTTTCATTTGGCTGAGAGAAACCCGGTGGTGCCCGGCTGCCGAAGACACCTCTGAAAGAGGCCGCCCCTTGCCACCGCCATTGTCACCTGCACTCAGCCTTCTACATTTACATCTACATTTATACTCCGCAAGCCACCCAACGGTGTGTGGCGGAGGGCACTTTACGTGCCACTGTCATTACCTCCCTTTCCTGTTCCAGTCGCGTATGGTTCGCGGGAAGAACGACTGACGGGAAGCCTCCGTGCGCGCTCGAATCTCTCTAAATTTACGTTCGTAATGTCCTCGGGAGGTATAAGTAAGGGGAAACAATATATTCGATACCTCATACAGAAAAGCACCCTCTCGAAACCTGGACAGCAAGCTACACTGCGATGCAGAGCGCCTCTCTTGCAGAGTCTACCACTTGAGTTTGCTAAACGTCTCTGTAATGCTATCACGCTTACCAAGTAACCCTGTGACGAAACGCGCCGCTCTTCTTTGGATCTTCTCTATCTCCTCCGTCAACCCGACCTGGTACGGATCCCACATTGATGAGCAATACACAAGTATGGGTCGAACGAGTGTTTTGTAAGCCACCTCCTTTGTTGATGGACTACATTTTCTAAGGACTCTCCCAATGAATCTCAGCCTGCTACCCGCCTTACCAACAAATAATTTTATATGATCATTCCACTTCAAATCGTTCCGTACGCATACTCCCAGATATTTCACAGAAGTAACTGCTACCAGTGTTTGTTCCGCTATCATATAATCATACAATAAAGGATCCTTCTATGTATTCGCAATACTTTACATTTGTCTATGTTAAGGGTCAGTTGCCACTCCCTGCATCAAGTGCCTATCCGCTGAAGATCTTCCAGATCTTCCTGCATCTCGCTGCAATTTTCTAATGCTGCAACTTCTCTGTATACTACAGCATCATCCGCGAAAAGCCGCATGGAACTTCCGACACTATCTACTAGGTCATTCATATATATCGTGAAAAGCAATGGTCCCATAACACTCCCCTGTGGCACAGCAGAGGTTACTTTAACGTCTGTAGACGTATCTCCATTGAGAACAACATGCTGTTTGCTAAAAACTCTTCAATCCAGCCACACAGCTGGTCTGATATTCCGTAGGCTCTTACTTTGTTTGTCAGGCGACAGTGCGGAACTGTATCGAACGCCTTCCGGAAGTCAAGGAAAATGGCATCTACCTGGAAGCCTGTATCTAATATTTTCTGTGTCTTATGAACAAATAAAGCGAGCTGGGTCTCACACGATCGCTGTTTCCGGAATCCATGTCGATTCCTACAGAGTTCTAAAATTCTACAACAGATTGACGTCAGAGATATAGGTATATAGTTTTGCGCATCTGCTCGACGACCCTTCTTGAAGACTGGGACTACCTGTGCTCTTTTCCAATCATTTGGAACCTTCCGTTCCTCTAGAGACTTGCGGTACACGGCTGTTAGAAGGGGGACAAGTTCTTTCGCGTACTCTGTGTAGAATCGAATTGGTATCCCGTCAGGTTCAGTGACTTTCCACTGTTGAGTGATTTCAGTTGCTTTTCTATTCCTTGGACACTTATTTCGATGTCAGCCATTTTTTAGTTTGTGCGAGGATTTAGAGAAGGAAATGCAGTGCGGTCTTCCTCTGTGAAACAGCTTTGGAAATAGGTGTTTAGTATTTCAGCTTTACGTGTGTCATCCTCTGTTTCAAAGCCATCATCCCGGAGTGTCTGGATATGCTGTTTCGAGCCACTTACTGATTTAACGTAACACCAGAACTTCCTAGGATTTTCTGTCAAGTTGGTACATAGAATTTTACTTTCGAATTCACTGAACGCTTCACTCATCGCCCTCCTTACGCTAACTTTGACATCGTTTAGCTTCTGTTTGTCTGAGAGGTTTTGGCTGCGTTTAAACTTGGAGTGAAGCTCTCTTTGCTTTTGCAGTAGTTTCCTAACTTTGTTGTTGAACCACGGTGGGTTTTTCCCGTCCCTCACAGTTTTACTCGGCACCTACCTGTCTAAAACGCATTTAACGATTTCCTTGAACTTTTTCCATAAACACTCAACATTGTCAGTGTCGGAACAGAAATTTTCGTTTTGATCTGTTAGGTAGTCTGAAATCTGCCTTCTATTACTCTTGCTAAACAGATAAACCTTCCTGCCTTTTTTTATATTGCTATTTACTTCTATATTCAGGGATACTGCAACGGCCTTATGATCACTGATTCCCTGTTCTGTGCTTACAGAGTCGAAAAGTTCGGGTCTGTTTGTTATCAGTAGGTCCAAGATGTTATCTCCACGAGTCGGTTCTCTGTTTAATTGCTCGAGGTAATTTTCGGATAGTGCACTCAATATAATGTCATTCGATGCTCTGTCCCTACCATCCGTCCTAAACATCTGAGTGTCCCAGTCTATATCTGGTAAATTGAAATCTCCACCTAAGACTATAACATCCTGAGGAAATTTATGCGAAATGTATTCCAGATTTTCTCTCAGTTGTTCTGCCACTAATGCTGCTGAGTCGGGAGGTCGGTAAAAGGAGCCAATTATTAACCTAGCTCGGTTGTTGAGTGTAACCTCCACACATAATAATTCACAGGAACTATCCACTTTTACTTCACTACAGGATAAACTACTACTAACAGCGACAAACACGCCACCTCCAGTTGCATGCAATCTATCCTTTCTAAACACCGTCTGTACCTTTGTAAACATTTCGGCAGAATTTATCTCTGGCTTCAGCCAGCTTTCCGTACCTATAACGATTTCAGCTTCGGTGCTTTCTGTCAGCGCTTGAAGTTCCGGTACTGTACCAATGCAGCTTTGACACTTTACAGTTACAATACCGATTGCCGCTTGGTCCCCGCATGTCCTGACTTTGCCCCGCACCCTTTGAGGCTGTTGCCCTTTCTGTACTTGCCCGAGACCATCTAACCTAAAAAACCGCCCAGTCCACGCCACACAACCCCTGCTACCCGTGTAGCCGCCTGCTGTATGTACTGGACTCCTGCCCTATCCAGCGGAACCCGAAACCCCACCACCCTATGGCGCAAGTCGAGGAATCTACAGCCCACACGGTCGCAGAACCGTCTCAGCCGATTCAGACCCTCCGCTCGAATCTGTACCAAAGGTCCGTAGTCAGTCCTGTCGACGCGGCTGCAGATGGTGAGCTCTGCTTTCATCCCGCTAGAAATACTGGCAGTCTTCACCAAATCAGACAGCCGCCGGAAGCCAGAGAGGATTTCCTCCGATCCATAGCGACATACATCATTGGTGCCGACATGAGTGACCACCTGCAGATGGGTGCATCCTGTACCCTTCATGGCATCCTGAAGGGCCCTTTCCACACTGGAATGACTCCCCCGGTATGCACACGGAGTGCACATTGGTTTTCTTCTCCTCTCTTGTTGCCATATCCCTAAGGGGCCCCATTACGCACCTGACGTTGGAGCTCCCAACCACCAGTAAGCCCACGCTCTGCGACCGCCCAGATCTTGCAGACTGAGGGGCAACCTCTGGAACAGGACAAGCAGCCATGTCCAGTTGAAGATCAGTATCAGCTGGCGACAGAGCCTGAAACCGGTTCGTCAGACAAACTGGAGAGGCCTTCCATTCAGCCCTCCGGAATGTCTTTCGCCCCCTGCCACACCTCGAGACGACCTCCCACTCTACCACAGGTGAGGGGTTGGCTTCAATGTGGGCAGTATCCCGGGCAGCCACAGCCGTAGTCCGATGGGGGATGCGTGGGACGAGCTGACTGTGCCCGACAAACCCCCACTCGGACCCCCACAGTGATGCCCATTGGTAACAGCCTCAAGCTGTGTGATCGAAGCCAACACTGCCTGAAGCTGGGAGCGAAGGGATGACAACTCAGCCCGCATCCGAACACAGCAGTTGCAGTTCCTATCCATGCTAAAAAGTGTTGTGCAAAGAACGTCTGAAGTAATCCACAGAGAGCACAAACAATTCGACACAAAATTTAAACGGTTATTAAAATACAAGATTGCCCAGTAAATGCAGCAATGCTGCTACTTGCGCACTGCTGACACACTGCTCGGCGGCAGAAGGAGACTACGCGATTTCACACTCTTCAGGTACTAAAGCGCGATGCTACAACTCTCAAATACTATAATACGCCCGAAATTTATGAATTAAACAATGCAAGTACCCAAAAACACGCAAAGAAATTAAGAATTAAACTATGTAACAAATAAGTGAGATAAGAGTATACGACTTGCTACTGGCTGCTGCTTATCCAACGGCGGCAGGGAGCACACTGACTGTGACCAACCGACACTGGCCGTTCAGAACAAAAACAGAAGACACGCGACTACGCGAATTTACACTATTCAGGTACTAAAGCGCGATGCTACAACTTTCAAATACTATAATACGCCCGAAATTTATGAATTAAACAATGCAAGTACCCAAAAACACGCAAAGAAATAAAGAATTAAACTATGTAACAAATAAGTATACGACTTGCTGCTGTCAGCTGCTTATCCAACGGCGGCAGGGAGCACAGCCTTCCTGGAACTCGGTGGAGGTGGCCGCACAAAACTCCCAGGTCCCGTGTGTATCTCCCACACAGAATGTCCCTCAACAGACATTAGAAAATATAACAAATATCGTTTCTCCAGACTGAAGACTATAACAACAACAGCAAGTGAACAAGATCTACCACCTGATTTAGTTTGAGCGAAGAGTAATTAAAGCCCTGATACCCAATCACCTTCCGATTTATAGCTCTTTAGAGGGTGATAAAAAGAAATAAATGTGAGGGGACAAGCCAAAAGGATTTGGCATATCTCATATTTTATTTCTTCCTTATGTCAGTTGTTGAATGATATATGTATTTCAGTGTGAATAACCAGTACTGTCTTCATTTTTTAAGTTTGGCGATGTTATTTCTTATGAATCGCCAACAAAAAAGGTTTTTCATTTAATCTCAGGCGTACTAGTTGGGTTTTGGCTGTACAGACTTGCAAAAAGAAATCGGGCTCTCTACTTCGTGGAATAGCTTTACAAACCCTTTATTGCGCAATATGCCTGGTGACAGTTATAACCCCAATACCAAGAAGTTCAGTGATGTCATCATTCCAAGCACTTCACTTTTTCAAAACCCGCAATTGATTGCTATTGAGACTCATCATGAAGAAATGTGACATTGACACACACATGAATAAAATGGCAAATGGTCCCTCTAAGACACCAACGTTCAGCAAAAACCTCGCTGGCACCCACCCATTGTTACTGAGAATTTTGAAAATGAACGTATACAGAGACAACCTGCAAAGTAGCCAGAGGCACCTGAGGGTTGGCAACCCTTTGACTTCCCCTCAATTCCAGTCACCTGTCCATAAGCACCTCAGAATACTTTACATTCTGTCCCTGTTCATGCTTATTTCTAAGATTGTCAATAAAGGTGGGAAGGCGCCACCAAGGGTTTTGCCGAAATGGGAGATCTTTGAGGAACCCATTGCTGTTTATTCGCGCATTTGTCAATGTCGCACCCCCTCTCCTCGATCCATGATCACGACACAGGAGAGCACAAAATAGAAGGGCTTTGAAGTGTACGCATCCATTGATGCTTCAGTTCACGTTCAAATTTCGTCAGATAGCTTTGATGCTCCCTAATCGTTCCAACCTGTACACGAGAGCAAACTCTGTGCTCCAAACGGGTGCAATCATGTTCATTGGCGAAGCAGCTCCACAGTGTCCTTAGCGAACTGTTGACAAGCCTAAGGGTGTCAGCAGAGTCAAAGGTTGTCAAGCACGTCTTCCTGTTGCTCATCGCACTGCGAACTGTTGTTTTCGACCGTTAAATGTATGAGAATCAACGAACCATGGCAAGGGGTGGTTTCACTGACAGCCCTTTATACCCATCCTGCGGCCTTATCGTGCCAGTTCTGAGCGGGGGTGTGTATGTAACCTTTTCCTCGGCCACTCAAGAAAACTACGTGATTTCAACTATGGATCTGGCGATTCTGACCTCCATCGCAGAGACATCAGAAGGAAGGGTAAAATGTGGGTACATGTGGGTGTCACGGCTTCCGATTGTGTGAGACATCCCAGTGGCGTTGGGCAGAATTATGGTAAAATTTGGAGCCAATGTCATATTATGAACCCACCTTACAAGTCAAATGCGCTTATGAGTCGTAGTCTTTTTGCATGTATAGACAGGGCGCTGATGACCTCGATGTTGAGCGCCCATAAACCCCAACACACACCGCATGTGTAGACACCTTGCTGTTTGAGCCGGCGGAGTGGCCATGCGGTTCTAGGCGCTACAGTCTGGAGCCGAGCGACCACTACGGTCTCAGGTTCGAATCCTGCTCGGGCTTGGATGTCCTTAGGTTAGTTAGGTTTAATTAGTTCTAAGTTCTATGTGACTGATGACCTCAGAAGTTAAGTCGCATAGTGCTCAGAGCCATTTGAACCATTTGCTGTTTGAAGTATCATCGAAGTCAAGGATGATGTAGCAGGTTTGACGCGTTTCAGCAATTGTTTGGGAAGGTTTTAAGCACAAAACCTCAAACTTATGCGTCTCAGTTGGAAGCAATTACGGAACTTCGAAAAAGTGATGTGTGAATTCCTAAGGAACTAAAATTTCTGAGGTCATCGGTCCTTAGACTTACACACTACTTACACTAAAGCTATAAAAAAACACACACACCCATGTCCGAGGGAGGACTCGAATCTCCAGTGCGAGTGTCCGCGCAATCCGTGACATGTCGCCTCCAACCGCGTGGCCACTCCGCACGGCGTGATCCTTTGTTGTGAAGGAAATATACTTTCCCTGAAGCTTTTCTCGCGTACAACTTCTCCACCACCGTCTTCGTTCTCACCCCTCCCTCCCTTCTGTCCTCCTCTTATGCCGATGTCTGGGGACCATTTCTTGCCAGTGACGTGTAGTCTGCTCAATAAAGCAGGTCAATAAGGCATCTACATCTACATCCATACTCCGCAAGCCACCTGACGATGTGTAGCGGAGGGTACCTTGAGTACCTCTATCGGTTCTCCCTTCTATTCCAGTCTCGTGTTGTTCGTGGAAAGAAGGATTGTCGGTATGCCTCTGTGTGGGCTCTAATCTCTCTGATTTTATCCTCATGGTCTCTTCGCGAGATATACGTATGAGGGAGCAATATACTGTTACTACTCCCTCACTACACACATGTAATGCAGAGCAGCCCGTCTATATGGCAGGGACCGAAGAAACGCAGCTCTGCCCACATCTCTGCTCCTATTGGAGCTAGACAGTTATAAATCCAACGAAGCTGATACTTGTCAAGTTCGCTGATTAGTGCGAAATTTGGTTGAATCGACACAGGGGTTTGGGAGGAGATCGCAGATATACACCCACGCACGCCATACAGTCCGCTTTAAACACATACACAAAGAAAGAGAGAGACACAATAAAGTGCAATAATGCAACTGAGCCATGAGTTTACTATTGGATACGTGACTTCCTCCATTATTGTTGCAATATGTTTGTTCATCTTGGATTTCCAGCCTATATTAATAAGTTTTGATAGCTGCAGTTGATAAATGTTCTGTGTCATCAGCCTACAAGATAGCCAAAAGTGGGTGTCATCATTGTTAGGTAGTCACGGAGCTATATTTTGTAAGAATAAAGCTGTATTTAAGGTATTAATGTTGCAATGTACTCCAACTCCACCATAGTCCAGGCATTTCAGTGAATATAAGGGATGGCTTCAGTGGTTAGCATGTTATGTTTATGGAAGGTTTTCTGGGAAGATATTTGGAGTAAGAAGAGGAAGTGGTCCTCTGTGAACTTTGTAGATAGTCCAGCTGGGTGAGGAATCAGTATTAAGGGATGGGGGGTGATAAACAAACCAGCCTACACCTGCTATGGTAACGAATAAAAAACGTAAATATTCTTGAAAAATGTTTAATAATTTGCATCTACATTTATACATACGACATAAAAATAATTTGGATACAAAAGGGGACCACTAAATATCTGCATTTATCTGTAAATGCTAGTACAAAGTGGTCGCATGCTGACATACTTGAAGGAAAGAGATGAATTTGAGGACGTTTACTAACCACACATTAGTTAACCTGATAATTTTTAAGTGAGAGGCGTTAAGGTACATAGACGTTTCGGGTATTCTTCAAAGTTTACATTACATAAGAAATACAGAGTCACAAATCCAATTGTAATGTTAGCAAAAGAATGCTGTATCGTCACATCATCATTCTATATTGAGACAGATCATACCTAGATAGCATAATTCTTAATATGGTTGCTTCATCATCTTCAAACTTGCTTCAAACTTTGAAGAATCATGGTAAAAACGACAAAATGTAAATTTGACAAATAATACCATCATTTTGTCTTCCACAGGGCACAAGATATTCGTATGTGCGGTTCTGTGTCATCTTGTATTAACAACTGCTTTTCAGTATGATAAACCCACACCAGAAGCCACTTGTACTCTCTGCTAAGCTAGTAGCGACTAGATGCTGCATCGAGGCACACTGCATGGAGTATATCCCACTCTCCTACCGAACAGTTAACATTCGATGCCCATGTCTACATGTTGGAGCCCTATACAGTTCTCAAATTACTAACACTGCACTGATTTTATAGATACACTAAGAAAAAAGCATTATACAATGAAAGTAATCAGTATTTGTGGCAGAAGCAGTGGGTCTTTATTGTGAACACTAGATATGAGAAAGCAATAACATCACATTTTTGTATTTTAATAGAGGAAAAAGATACATTCTAGAAACATGATGTCAAGATGTATCGACCACTTCTCCTACGTGCAAGCAGTACTGTGGCAACAAGAGGCATGAAAGAAAAAAGTGGGAAGGTAGCCCTAGAAACCGTTTCGAGGACACATGAACTTCCGATGGCTGTACCATTTAAAATGGAATTGACCGACGTTAATATGGATGTTTCAATGGGCCATATGCCTGGACCATTGCAGCCGCTCCATGGAGACGACTATCACCTTATGGACGTGGATATAACGTAAATTTTTGTTAGGATTTTTAACACTTGGAGATGTGTGATTGCGTAACACCAAACCGTGACTACTGTGCGCAAAAAGTAGTTTACTACGGAAATCGTAATGGTGTTATAAGTAATGATAAGATTCATTAATGTGAGCGAGCTCCAAATTTAGAATAAAGATAACAGAAGAGTATTTGTCAAATCACGACCCAAGAGTCAACAAAGTTATTGGTAACCATTTTATCAGTGTTATACGGTGGAAAATAATTTGTGATGTGAATATAAAATGATTCTTTCCACATCTTTACGATTTATTACACAAATGATCCAAGAGCATGAGACTAGCTACCAAATATAAAGTGACGAGTTGAGGCTATGAAAGGGACTGCCTATTTTTGGCACAGCGGAGGACGCTCTAAATGTATTAAATGCTAACAAACAGTATTATTTTAAAAAAATTCTCCACTGCAGTCTGTGCCAATCACTACCATGTGGTGTAAATTGTCAAATAGCTTACAAAACTGCTGCTGTGCCGTATTTAACAGCGCTCTCTATTTTATCTACTGGGACAATAAGAACACACATGTGTTGCCTGGTGTGAAGCTAAACCTTCCAAACAATGAAGAACGAGAAATGATTATTAACTATGTTCTGTCTCCCTACAATTTTAACTAATTGTCTGAAAATTATGTGGAGGTTATTAACGCAGAGAACAATGAGGACGAAACTAGTATTACGCGGAGATGTTATATCAGAGCTATAGAAACACAGTTTTGTCGATTCAGGACATTGCTCTGCACAGTATCATGAAATATTTGTATGTGGAAATATTTGTATATGGAGTTAAAACTGGATCCTAAAAACAGTATTATTTCTCAGGTCTTAAGAAAATGAACCAGTGTGTTAAGCAGACTGAAACCGTTCCCTGTTTAATATCTTCAGAATAAAACACACATGTAGCACTACTATTGTAACGAAATTGTCTTATAGCAGTAGAAAAATACATAGGGCCCATATATTGCCACTACTGGGGCAACGGGTATCAGTACGCATACAATAAGTGTACTGTTGCGGTCTCTGTAATAGACCTGTCATATCTTCTAAGTGTTCTGGTAATAAAATGCTGCACTGCTCTGACATATATCGATACACTCTAGTTTACATTCTACATTCTAAATAGATGTTTGGATATTTCGCATTGTTTATATATACAGTCGTGAATCCTACGATAGAGTTAGCAGAGTGCAGTATATGTACGAGTATATACACCCACCCCCGTGCACTAGTTGCACAAGCAACTGTAGACATCTTAGGAGGCTGTGGACATTCATGTAACTGAAATAAAACGTCGAAATAAGTAAAACGAATTCCCAATCCTAGAATAAAATTACAACACATTTCCCTAACCTACTACAGACAGCAATGGAAGTGTTATTCGACCATATTTCCGGAAGCAGTAATGTAGTTCATAATGAAAGCCCCATTTAATCGGAACATTTAAATGACGCCAAGGGATGTGATAAACAGCAGAACTAGTGATTGTAGTGACTGCCGGTAACTGACTCATACAACTTTACTATTCTTTTATTCTTGACTTGGATTTGTATGCCCTGTAGAAGTGAGAGAACGTTGAAAACATTCCGAGTAGCGTAAGAAGCACGCGGATCGTCAGAGCAGTAGAGTCGGCCGTCATCCCTAGAGTCAATTCGCTGAGGCCTGCTAAGGGAGAGTTGAGGGTCAATAGTCCACCGGCTTTTGTAGTAGCGCGCCAGAGTGTCCAGCTTTGCCCTGAACGATAACAGACTGGATATCCCGTGGTGCAAACTCATGGAGAAAACATTTTACAACCTGGGAGGGGAGTGAGGAGGTTAGCATTTCCCTGAAATGTCAAAAGTTGACTGTTTCAGCAGAAAGCAATGGAAGCCAGAGATAAATATCTCAGAGACATACTGGGTTGCTACAGTTTTGGGTCTTAGAAAATTTGAGACTCAGAAGAAGAATGTCGACTTACGTAAGAACAGCCAGCATTGGCTAACGTAAATACACAACAAGGTTAGAGAACGTAAATAAACTATAGGTTAAAGAGGAAGTGCGAAGGTGACGATGGGGATCCGCCACATTGGTCACAGAAATAGGAAGAGAGAGTGAAGCGACATTTTTCTGTCGAAGATGGTAAGACGACAGTTATTAGCTAACCACCTAGAGGAAAAGGACTATTGTTTCCAAAGGAGCAGTTTTATTGGATGATCCTCAGTAGAACCGGAGCCCGGTCAGTACTAGTTAGTAAGAGACGAAATACGCGGCAATACGAGGTTTCTTTGTAGTAAGCATTCGATCAGAAATCATCTCCACCTCCAATTCGATCTTCAGGAGCCTCTGCCGCCAGGCTTCCATGCTAAGAACCGCCATCGACGCCGCTGGACAGGCTCGTAGCCTGGGCCGATGTATTGTGGACGCAGAAAAATTCCAGTCTGATCTGCACTTAGCAGCTGAGGAGGGTCGCTGAATCTACCATTGACTGAGTCTGCTGCCACTTCACCCTCTACCTGCAAAACTATGGCGAGATCAAGCCACAACCTTGAGATGATGTTTAAGGACATTAAAATCATTTTGTAGTACTTCGGTTACTTCAAGCTTCACTCTGAAGACTTGTATTTTAACTTTAACGAACAGTATGCTGTCAGTTCTGGCCACAGGTGTGATGTATTCCCTTTTGTAGTACCATATGTTTCCAGTGACCATCATGACTATCATTGGTGATTACAGTTAATTCACTAGCATGATTATTAGCGTCTTTCTCGCCGACCTCTGTGTCCAATGTTGAAACATCTTGTTACATTAATGTTGCCGCTGTTAGTCTTTCGTTTCGTCACTAATTTTATCAGAATAAATCAAAGTAAGTGTGACTGTGTCTCATTTAGCAGTCGTAATTTTCCCCAGTCATTATTTTGGAGATCACTCTAATATTACTACTGAAGTACTGCGAGCTCGGAACTCTTCCATGAGAAAACATGAGAATGAAGTTCTGTCTTCAGTTGTTAAGAAAATGATTCTCCCAACACAAATCGACTTCTTTGAGTGATACTAAAGCTCAACAGAGACAAAGTGCAAAAGTGTCAATAGCCTTTTACTAAACAGAAAATTCACTGAATGTTTGATAACACGATCCTTCTATTGCTGGAACGCCCAAAAATATTCATCATTATATGATACAGTCCTCCCACTAGACTGAACACTCAGAAATATCTATGTCCACGCTCCCATTGGGAGGCGTAAGTCTGAACATAATTACACTTTCGGTTCCGGCAAGACAGGTATAATTTCAAAGTCCCTTGAGTCCCACCAGGAGAGACTGACAGTAACGAATAATACCAATATTTCCCAAGAGCACGTCGTCAAAAGTAGTCCTGTCCACTGGAGTCGAAAGCGGTGTGCGGTCGGAAGCGGCGCTTGGCCCGTAACAGACGACGTCCGTTGATTGGCTGTGACAGAAATGTCTGGATCCGGGCCAGTGTGAGCACAAATACTCGCATGGCGAAGATGTACTTGCATTCGAGTGGCCGCACGTGGTACGGTGGGCACAGCAAAAAGGTCCACAGCAGGAGTGACCCCGTCGCGGTTGTTCACGCTAACTGTTTTAGTTTCTGATGTACGTGAATGCCCTCTGTGGGACGAGTTGCAAATTTCTTGCCTCGTTGATCTGTGCAATTGTTGAACCGCAGGCGCGGTGCTTGCTGCAGACCGCCTGGCAGAGGTGTGTTGCAGCGTGATATCGGCGCCTGATGACTGATGGCCAATTGTGACACCACCTACGCTTTAAAAAGGAAGACACTTTAAATATTTGGCGATACCTTAGGCAGCCTTTCGTTGACGTACAGTCTCGTAATGCTGCAGTTGGTTATATAGAACTAGAAATTGACGGAAGGATATCCTTCGCCGGCCGGTGTGGCCGAGCGGTTCTAGGCGCTTCAGTCTGGAACCGCGCGACCACTACGGTCACAGATTCGAATCCTGCCTCGGGCATGGCTGTGCGTGATGTCCTTAGGTTAGTTAGGTTTAAGTAGTTCTAAGCTCTAGGGGACTGATGACCTCAGATGTTAAGTCCTATAGTGCACAGAGCCATTTTTGATATCCTTCACTACCTCAGAAATGGTTTAATTCACAAAATAAAAAATAACTTTAAGTGCTGGGGTGTAACCATTTAGGTTTTCTTTTTTCAGTGAGGTTGTTTAATGCTTGTCATTTGTTATCGAACTGAAGAGTCGTCGTTAAAACTTTGGAGGGGATTTTATTTATTTCGTGTGTGTGGTATAAATGCTGTATGTTAGAAGGGGGAGGAGTTGTAATATGTCTGCAAGATGGAGGACTTTCATGTTAGGTTGTTCAGATTTGCTTTATATGTGAGGTAAATTTATAATTTAATATTTATGTTATGTAATGCCGAGGCTTACGGGATTGATGGCGAAAAGTATTCGATGTATTGACCACAGTGATCAAACAAATTAGGGGGAATGCGAAATTAGTTAAGGAAAACGAGGAAGAGAACGATGTGCAATTTAAATAACTAGGGAAAGGACTTCAGAAGAGCGAGAATCCGTTAAAGAAGATCAAAGAAAACAGGGATGCACAATCTGAGGAGAATAAGCAAAAGTCCCAAGATCTAAATAAAAAGTTAGATGAACAGATAGGAGCCGCAAACCAGATATTCGGTGATCATGTCAGACTGTGCAAAGAACTGGGAAAAACTTTAAATAAGGTGATAGATGGCAAGACGAAAAATGTAAATTCAAAAATGTGTACATGAATGTGGGACACTAAAAGTACGGCCTTCGAATTAAGAAATGATGTAAATAACAACGCAAAAAATATTGAGATTCAGGCAAGGAAGACAGGCAACAATAGCAAAGGAATTAAAGCAATGAAATCATGGAGGGAAGAACAGGTGGACACCTTAGGGGACGTACCAGAACATGTGCAACTATTAACCACAACCATGAAGCAGTCATCAAATCGTCAAGAAACAGCATGTGATAGAACGGTACCTACAAACCTTACTCAGCCCGCCGAAATAAGAAATTTGGTACAATTTAAGAATGCGTAAGAAACTATAAACCTCATGAACAAGGAGAGGTAGAACGCACTCATAAAAGAGAAAGAGGGTGGTAGATTTTCAATATGCAATAGCGGGAGACAGAACGTGACAAGTCAGAGAGAAGCAGAAGGCAACAGAGAAGAACAAGAGAATCGTAATTTCACTGAAAGATTATGCCACATCAGAGGAGAGCTGTCACTCTGTGATCCGCCAATAATTACCAACATAAATGCCAATACGATATCTTGCGACATGGCCGAAGAGGAGCTTAGGAAGCAGCTCGCGTCAGTACAGAAATTTTCACTGTTTCTGTACACTGCGAACTATCTACTCCTGAAGTTACGGGTCGAGAACTTCCATGAGATGTCACCAAAATCTTGGCAGCTTTTTTTAGAAAATTAGTGTTGTGTTTATTCATTTCAGAGAGGAAACGGCAAAGAAAATGCGAAAGATCGGGGGACAGTGTAGGAGATACGAAGAATTCACTAGTGCATATTTAGAATACTGGCCTAAGGGAAAAGAAGAGTAAGTAAAACTAGGAATCATGATGACATAGAACCTAGTTGGCAGGATCCAGTGCAATTTTTTAAAGACATAGTACGGGGGAACAGATTTTAGATGTGCCGTATGAACCATCTGAAATAATACAACTTTGTTTGAGGACATTCCTACGTCAGATTCAAAAGGACAGGAATCGCTGGCAGGAACACGCACGACGTTAAAGGATTCCAGCAGCTATTGCACGAGTTAGGATAGGGAAGGAGTGGGCAAGCAATAGAACCAGTACATCACATTCACACTAACTTTCCACAAGGGAATCAGAACTGGAGGGCGAGAAACCCACCAGGCAAAAACGGTAATGATGGGGGAGAAGGACTGACAACCATTACTGAGGATCGCATCATCGGCCAGGTGACCGCAGAAATAATTGAAGAAACGATGACAGTGGAAATAATGACCAGAGAAATGATAGACGAAAGGAAAGAGTGGGTATCGTGGTAGTACGTGGGGCAGACACCAGAAATAACCGTAAGATGACAAAAGAGATGACGTGCCACGAAGCTGACTACCTGCCGTGCTGCCTCAGCCAGTCTATTGGGGCTTAAAAGGGGAGGTACTTAGTGGTGGGATGGACTTTCTGAAACCATCTATACGGTGATACAGGTTAACGTCCAAGGTGTCACACCTTGCAGCCATTCACACAGGCGAATGTTCGTTTGCCAGTAGTAGGCGAAAAAAGTATTTCGGTATTTCACGTGATGCTATGCAACTTCAAAAATAGAAACGTTAATCGTAGTGGTTGAGTAGTGTAACGATTAAGTTATGCTCCTCATACACAAAAGATTGTGGGTTCGGATCTTGTCTGTTGCTCTGACCTTTTTTTTAGTTTTAAATCTTAATCCAAGTGACTTTGATCATTATTTTTATTCAGATAATTGATTTAAATGTTATTTTTGATATCTATTCCTTTGTCACATCATTTTAGTCATCATAAAAACTTGAAAATTAACAAGAACAGTCACAGTCGCAAGAAACTTCTTTGTTTAATAAGGTTACCTGTTTCGGTATACTGTAGACCGCCTTCGACCTCACACCATGATTGTAGACGATTGCTGTGAACTGAGCAGGCACTACGACTTCACGAACGCTACCTGCTGAGCACAAGATGGTGGGTCTTCACTAGCACACCCTGAAATCTGCAATGAGTCAGCGCCAATATGGGAACCTTGATCCTGTTGCAGTCCATCTGAATGGCCGGACAGGGTGGTTGCACATCAAGGTCACCAAGCACAGCAAAGTAGCAGTCTGTTGTGTGGCAGTTTGAAGACAGACATCTCCCTGCCAAGCTGCATCAAGACTCACTGTATCATGGACACGGTGCACACCAGTCAGCAACCCAGCGTCGTTGGATGTGTCAAACTCCAGTGTTTGTACACCATCTAAACCTCCTTACCTCCTTTACACGCCTCTGGCAACCATGATTGATAAGGTGTGTGATGTTTAATTTTCGTGATGCATGACTGTGAAACACTGCCTGCAGTGGGAGCAGGACAGTGTTGATGTCGACATAGCAGTATGAACGCCAAGGGCCAGCGTTCTGCACTTGGATAGCACTGACGAATCCCTGCAAGACATAAATCCTGTCCAGGTGACTTGCAGAGTAGCCCGTCTGATATGTATAGCCCTGTGCATGGCCATGTCGGTAAGGCGGAATGACCCCTCAGTGTACCACATCGTGATAGCCATTAAGCACTGCCAGCATCTAACCGGTCTCGGAGCTCGTCATTTGTGGATTAGATCCGCTTTTGGCCCACAGCACTCGCACTGTCTTGAGCATCAAGGCGGAAAATCTGACAGAGAACGTCGCCTGTGATGACATCAAGGATGCGGTAGCGAAGAGTGCTCCAAACAGGTCGCCTAGTATAGACGGTCTACCTGGGGAATTTTACCTGGCTTTCCAGGATTTGGTGGCGCTAAGGCCGACCAGGATGTTCCAAGAACTATTGACAATTGCCATCACATTTCCGCTGGCATTTGTCAAAGGCATTATCATCCCAGTTCACAAGCCATTGCAGGGGACTATGGTTACCTATTACCACCCACTAACCTTATTTAATGGTCCACTGTCGTGCCTATGCAGGTAACCTGCTGGCTGGTGCTGGTATGCTCACTGCAACAGACCATATGCATACTTCATCTGATCTCCATATATGGAGATGCGGCAGGCGGTTGTATGAGCGTTGTCAAATCTGGGATGATGCCGTTTGGCCACAGACTCACATGAGAAGAATTGGCACCTCCAACTTGCGTCCAAAAGCTTCCGCTGCATTGGCATCAATTTTACATCCACCACCGACTGCACTGCAAGGGTCAGCTTCCATCGTGCCCTCAAAATCTCCTGCGCAACCGTTCAGCAGCATTGCCTCCATTTTCTCGACGCATTCCTGTGTGTGGAATATCTGAACGTTCATGTAGTTTACAACCTGGTGCACGTGGCACAGGTCCTCCTGATGTTGCAGGCAATATTGGTCGCAGTCTACAGGCCACGTTGGACTACTTCTAGACAGCTGGTAACATTTCTAAGGTCAAGTAAGATGTGCTCATTCTCTCACAGAACGCCAGAGTACTTGGATTCACTAACACCTTATATCTGAACACCATGGTCAAATAATGGTCAAGCACGGAAGCTCATGCACGTGAAAACTCATGGACATTTACACATTGGCCTCCATCTCCCCACCATTGTTGGTAGGACATGTTATGCCTCTATTCCTGCCTCTGTCCTTTTCGTGATCCTCAGTTCTGTAATGCCTCTCATGTAGGTGCCGCCCACACCTCAGGGATTTCTGCATTCAATTACTGCATGGTAGAAATGACGACATAAATAACTACATATATCTGGTTCTGTAGCAAGTCTGTGGATAGTCATTTAATAACTTTTGCCCTCATAATCATCTTGGTATCCCGTATCACCATAATTCCGTACTTATTACACGACAACTGGATTTGTTCTTTATAGTAGATCCATTTTACTGGTTTGTCCTTCTGGTTGTAGGTCACACCATCCTCTGTTTTATGCTGAATGAGAGCTACGTGTCATACAGAGGTCCTTTGGTTCTTCTGATCGAAATGAATGTCTTTCTGATATACTATGTATGTACTGCAGTAAGTTTCTTTAGAATTACTTTACAAATGATGGTTCAAATGACTCTGAGCACTATGGGACTCAACTGCTGTGGTCATTAGTCCCCTAGAACTTAGAACTAGTTAAACCTAACTAACCTAAGGACATCACAAACATCCATGCCCGAGGCAGGATTCGAACCTGCGACCGTAGCGGTCTTGCGGTTCCAGACTGCAGCGCCTTTAACCGCACGGCCACTTCGGCCAGCAATTACTTTACAGATTACAGTTTGGTATATCACTTAACCACATGCCTGCCTACCAGCAGATTATCCAGTTTAATGATAATGTTGGTTATGACCTTTTCCATACCATATTTCAATACTCCTGCTTATCGGCAATTCATAACAGAGCATTACATTAGCTTCACGGTTAGGTTCATTTAAAATGTTTTCATTAAATAGGTGGCATCTTACGATGGGTGACTGATACATTATGCTGATGTAACTTTATATTCTTGTTTCATTAGTTACTATTAGTATATGGTTCTCGGTGATACAGGTAGTTAATGTGGGTTTGACCACCAATAAATGGTTTTAATTTCTATTATAAAACAACTGTCTGGCGCAGTTGTTAGATCGGTTCCTGCTGCTACAATGACAGGCAATCATGATTTAAGTGTTGTGACAGCCAGAGCGAGAGCACCAGCAGCAGCGAGTACTGTTTGTATAAAGCGTTTATTTTGCATTTTGTTTACGACCATCCACTAAGGAAGGGATTCTATTTGTGTTTATCTGCTCTGCATAGTAACTAACAGTTCTTGATAAAACTTTACGTAGTTTTCGTGTTAGATTTCTTAGTGTTTTCTTGATCGTTTAGAACAGAAAGCGCCCTAAAACCGTCTTTTGTTTGTTTCGCGGCCGTTAGCCACTAGTCACTTGAATCAGCAGTTGTCTTGTGACAGCCAGAGCGAGAGCACCAGCAGCAGCGAGTACTGTTTGTATAAAGCGTTTTTGTACTTATTTGCTGCGCTTAGCTTTTAAATAGTTTTTCTGGGAAAACCTAGCGTAGTTTTCGCGTCTCGTATTTCAGTGAGTGTTTCTTGATTATCAGAGTAGCTCATCAGAAGATTATCTTGGGAATTTGTCACCGTATAGAGTAGGGTAAACATAGTCATGTGTAGGGACTGTGGTTGTTGTGAGCGGACGCAAGGAGAATTGGCCACTCTTCGGGGGCAGGTGGAGGGTTTGTCTGTTAGGCTCATCGAGCTCGAGGCGCAGGCGTCGGCTCGTAGTGGCGTTGGGGCAACTGTGGTGAGACCTATGCCTACTTCGGTGGCCTTGGAATCACATGGAACCCCTGATGTCGCTGCGTCTTCCGGCAGTGAGCATCTTACCGGTCAGCCATCACTCCAGGGTGAATGGCGGACAGTGGTGGGGTCGCGCGTGCCTGGCCGAAAGGCGAAGGTGGGATCTGGCCGCGTGGCAGCTGCCTTACCCCTTTCCAACAGGTACGGGGTGCTTCCTAGTGGTGATGACATCGTTTCCGAGCCACCACAGGATGCCTCGCCTGTTGGGCCAGTGGCCGATTCTCCGGCAAGGTCCCGACAGTCACAGAGGGCGGGCCTATTAGTTATAGGGAGCTCCAACGTTAGGCGGGTTATGGAGCCCCTCAGGAAAATAGCGGGTAGGTCGGGGAAGAATGCCAGTGTGCACTCGGTGTGCTTGCCGGGGGGTCTCGTCCGTAATGTGGAGGAGGCCCTTCCGGCAGCTATTGAACGCACTGGGTGTGACCGGCTGCAGATAGTAGCACATGTCGGAACGAATGACGCCTGCCGCTTGGGTTCTGAGGCCATCCTTGGTTCCTTCCGGCGGCTGGCTGATTTGGTGAAGACAACCAGCATCGCACGCGGAGTGCAAGCTGAGCTTAATATCTGCAGCATAGTGCCCAGAGTCGATCGCGGTCCTCTGGTTTGGAGCCGTGTGGAGGGTCTAAACCAGAGGCTCAGACGACTCTGCGACTATAATGGTTGCAAATTCATCGACCTCCGTTATTGGGTGGAGAACTGTAGGGCCCCCCTAGACAGGTCAGGCGTGCACTACACACCGGAAGCAGCTACTAGGGTAGCAGAGTACGTGTGGCGTGCACACGGGGGTTTTTTAGGTTAGAGGGACCCCCCCTTGGGCGAAACGATAAAATACCTGACGGCTTACCAGAGAGGACATTATCATCGTTGATAAAGAACGTCCGTCCTCAGAGACCAAAAACAGGAAAAGTTAACGTAATATTGGTAAACTGCAGGAGTATCCAGGGCAAGGTTCCTGAATTAGTATCTCTTATTGAAGGAAATAGTGCGCATATAGTATTAGGAACGGAAAGTTGGTTAAAACCGGAAGTGAACAGTAACGAAATCCTAGACACAGAATGGAATATATACCGCAAGGATAGGATAAACGCCAATGGTGGAGGAGTATTTATAGCAGTAAAGAATTCAATAATATCCAGTGAAGTTATTAGCGAATGCGAATGTGAAATAATCTGGGTTAAGTTAAGTATCAAAGGTGGGTCAGATGTGATAGTCGGATGCTTCTATAGACCACCTGCATCAGCAACCGTAGTAGTTGAGCGCCTCAGAGAGAACCTGCAGAACGTCGTGAAGAAGTTTCGTGATCATACTATTGTAATAGGGGGAGACTTCAATCTACCAGGTATAGAATGGGATAGTCACACAATCAGAACTGGAGCCAGGGACAGATACTCTTGTGACATTATCCTGACTGCCTTGTCCGAGAATTACTTCGAGCAGATAGTTAGAGAACCAACTCGTGAAGCTAACGTTTTAGGCCTCATAGCAACAAATAGACCGGAACTTTTCGACTCCGTGAATGTAGAAGAGGGTATCAGTGATCATAAGTCAGTGGTTGCATCAATGACTACAAGTGTAATAAGAAATGCCAAGAAAGGAAGGAAAATATATTTGCTTAACAAGAGTGATAGGGCACAAATCGCAGAATATCTGAGTGACCACCATCAAACGTTCATTTCTGAGGAAGAGGATGTGGAACAAAAATGGAAAAAATTCAGAAACATCGTCCAGTACGCCTTAGATAAGTTCGTACCGACTAAGGTCCAAAGCGAGGGGAACGATCCACCGTGGTATAACAATCATGTACGAAAGGTACTACGGAAACAAAGAAACCTTCATCATAGGTTTAAGAGTAGTCGAATCATAGCTGATAAGGAAAAGCTGAACGAAGCGAAAAAGAGCGTAAAGAGAGCAATGAGAGAAGCATTCAACGAATTCGAACAGAAAACATTGGCAAACAATCTAAACAAGAACCCTAAAAAGTTTTGGTCATATGTAAAATCGGTAAGCGGATCTAAATCCCCTATTCAGTCACTCGTTGACCACGATGGCACCGAAACAGAGGACGAACGAAGAAAGGCAGAAATACTGAATTCAGTGTTCCGAAACTGTTTCACTGCGGAAAATCGTAACACGGTCCCTGACTTCAGCCGTCGCACGGACGCCAAAATGGAAAATATTGAAATAAACGATATCGGAATTGAAAAACAACTGCTATCACTTAGTAGCGGAAAAGCATCCGGACCAGACGAGATACCCTTAAGATTCTACAGTGATTATGCTAAAGAACTTGCCCCCTTTCTATCAGCAATTTATCGTAGATCGCTGGAAGAACGTAAAGTACCTAGCGACTGGAAGAAAGCGCAGGTCGTTCCCATTTTCAAGAAGGGTCATAAATCAGATGCGAATAATTATAGGCCTATTTCGCTTACGTCAATCTGTTGTAGAATAATGGAACATGTTTTGTGTTCTCGTATTATGACGTTCTTAGATAATACAAATCTCCTTCATCATAACCAACATGGATTCCGCAAACAGAGATCATGTGAAACTCAGCTCGCCCTATTTGCCCAAGAAATTCACAGTGCCGTAGACACTGGCGAGCAGATTGATGCCGTATTCCTGGACTTCAGGAAGGCATTTGATACGGTTCCGCACTTACGTTTAGTGAAAAAAATACGAGCTTACGGAATATCGGACCAGGTTTGTGATTGGATTCAGGATTTCCTAGAAGAAAGAACACAACATGTCATTCTTAACGGTTCAAAATCTGCAGATGTAGAGGTAATTTCGGGAGTACCGCAGGAAAGCGTGATAGGACCTTTATTGTTTACAATATACATAAATGACTTAGTTGACAACATCGGTAGCTCCGTGAGGCTATTTGCAGATGACACGGTTGTCTACAAGAAAGTAGCAACATCAGAAGACTCGTACGTACTCCAGGAGGACCTGCAGAGGATTAATGCATGGTGCGACAGCTGGCAGCTTTCCCTAAACGTAGATAAATGTAATATAATGCGCATACATAGGGGCAGAAATCCATTCCAGTACGATTATGCCATAGGTGGTAAATCATTGGAAGCGGTAACGACCGTAAAATACTTAGGAGTCACTATCCGGAGCGATCTGAAGTGGAATGATCACATAAAACAAATAGTGGGAAAAGCAGGCGCCAGGTTGAGATTCATAGGAAGAATTCTAAGAAAATGTGACTCATCGACGAAAGAAGTAGCTTACAAAACGCTTGTTCGTCCGATTCTTGAGTATTGCTCATCAGTATGGGACCCTTACCAGGTTGGATTAATAGAAGAGATAGACATGATCCAGCGAAAAGCAGCGCGATTCGTCATGGGGACATTTAGTCAGTGCGAGAGCGTTACGGAGATGCTGAACAAGCTCCAGTGGCGGACACTTCAAGAAAGGCGTTACGCAATACGGAGAGGTTTATTATCGAAATTACGAGAGAGCACATTCCGGAAAGAGATGGGCAACATATTACTACCGCCCACATATATCTCGCGTAATGATCACAACGAAAAGATCCGAGAAATTAGAGCAAATACGGAGACTGACAAGCAGTCGTTCTTCCCACGCACAATTCGTGAATGGAACAGGGAAGGGGGGATCAGATAGTGGTACAATAAGTACCCTCCGCCACACACCGTAAGGTGGCTCGCGGAGTATAGATGTAGATGTAGATGTAGAAGTGAGTTTTAACGTGGTGTTATAATCGGCGCACAAGCCATGGGACACAGTATTTCCGAGGTAGAGATGAAGTAGCGATGAAGGGGGGATTTTCCCGTTCGACCATTTCACGAGTGTACCGTGACCATCAGGAATCCGATAAAGCATCAAATCTCTGACATCGCTGAGGCCGGAGAAAGATCCTGGAAGAAAGGGACCAACGAAGACTGAAAATAATAGTTCAACGTGACGGAACTGCAACCCTACCACAAACTGCTGCGTATTTCAATGCTTGGCCATCAACAAATATCAGTGTGCGAATCATTCGATGAAACATCATCGGAATGGGCTTCCTGAGCCGAAGACCCAATCGTGCACACTTGATGACTGAACGGCACAAGGCTTTATATTTTGCCTGGGCCCATGAACACCGATACTGGACTGTTGACTGGAAACATGTTGCATGGTTGGACGAGTCTCGTGTCAAATTGTGTCGAACGGATGGATGTGTACGGGTATGGAGACAACCTCATAAATCCATGACCCTGCATGTCAGCAGGGTACTGTTCAATCTGGTGGATGCTCTGTAATGGTATGGGGCATGTGCAGTTTGAGTGCCGGCCGGAGTGGCCGAGCGGTTCTAGGCGGCCGGCCGCGGTGGTCTAGCAGTTCTAGGCGCTCAGTCCGGAACCGCGCGACTGCGACGGTCTCAGGTTCGAATCCTGCCTCGGGCATGGATGCATGTGATGTCCTTAGGTTAGTTAGGTTTAAGTAGTTCTAAGTTCTGGGGGACTGATGACCACGGATGTTGAGTCCCATAGTGCTCAGAGCCATTTGAATCATTTTTGGTTCTAGGCGCTACAGTGTGGAACCGCGCTGCCTCTACGGTCGCAGGTTCGAATCCTGCCTCGGGCATGGATGTGTGTGATGTCCTTAGGTTAGTTAGGTTTAAGTAGTTCTAAGTTCTAGGGGACTGATGACCTCAGAAGTTAAGTCCCATAGTGCTCAGAGCCATTTGAACCATTTTGCAGTTTGAGTGCTGGGACCCCTGATACGTCTAGGTACGACTCTGACAGGTAACAAGTACGTAAGCATCCTGTCTGATCACCTGCATCCATTCATGTCCATTGTGCAGTCTGACGGACTTGGGCAATTCCAGCAGGACAATGTAATACCCCACAAGTCCAGAATTGTTACGGAGTAGCTCCAGGAACACTCTTCTGAGTTTAAACACTTCCGCTGGCCATCAAATTCTCCATACATGAACATTATTGATTATGTCTTGTATGCCTTACAATGTGCTGTTCAGAAGAGACCTCACCCACTCGTACTCTTACGGATTTATGGACAGCCCTGCAGGATTCGTGGTGTCAGTTCCCTCCAGCACTACTTCAGACGTTAGTCGAATCCATACCACGTTGTGTTGCGTCACTTCCGCGTGCTCACGGGGGCCCTACGCGACACTGGGCAAGTGTACCTGTTTCTTAATAATAAACAAGAACGTTAGTGCCCAGTTTCTTACAAAAGGGTCATAAATTATGCACGCCAAATGCCTGGTTTCTTTACATAGGGTGAACAATGTTCCAATTGTTTGTCAACTAGTACAGCCCAACTATTCAATGAATAACCTACAGTGTGATATTATTAACGTTTAAAAACCTCCGAAGCGACGTAGATTTAACATAATACACATGGGGTCGTAAGTGTCGGGGAATGCCATAAAAGTGGGTGACAGATGTTGAACTTAAGACGTCACTAGACGACATATCTCGTGGTTGAGCCTATAGATCTGTCGCACCTGATCATCGCAACCGAAGTCTAGTATTCATTTCAGTGTGGCTCGGCGCCTACGTGCGCAATTATAGTGCATGGGGCTCGGGGTTCGAGTCAAGTGTCTAACAGGCAGTATCTTCTCAGAGGCAATTATGCGTTCAAGCTCAGGTGTTAATTTATTAGTTTATTTACCGGTCTCGCTGGCAAATTACAGGACAACAAAAACGTACCGTGTTGCAACACTCATAAATGAGTATAAGCTCCCGAATTATGTCATTACCGGTAAATGACCGACGTTTTCACTAATACATAATGTTTTTAAACAAAAAAAGAAGGGGAAAGGAAAGAAACGTGAAATAGGAACAGCTTTTGCTTGACAACAGCGAGAACAAAATTTGTAACCAGGTTTACAAAGAGTGTTCGACATTTGCACCATTTTCTTGAATGCAAGTATTGCAAGGCTCAGTGATCCTCTCGCCTATGCGCTCGAAAATACCGTCGTACTTTGGACTTGACGTCACATGTTTCTCATCTGTTATCTACTTTTGGGGCATTTCCCGACCTTTGCGGCCCCATGTGCCTTGTATTAAATTACCTGTCTCAGTGTCATCTATGGCTCTTCGGTTATTTTAAACTTTAATAAGAATCACACTGCGTATTTACATTTCCGATTAAACTGCCCACCTCCAGGACTGCGGGTCGTCAGGGCTGACTGAGATGAGCGGGACCGAAGGCTCGATTACCGTTACTGCCAGGGGTTTTTTCTTGGTGGGAGGACAGTAACGGGGTCTACTCACACTCGCGAGGCCAACTGTGGAGTTACTTGAATGGGAAGTGATGCCACCGGGTTTGCTGTCCGGACAATGGTCGTGAGAGTGCTGTGCTGATCCCATGCCCTAGATGCACCATCCAGATGTCGCCATTGGCTGAGGACGACACTGTGGGAACTCGTGTCGAACTCTGATCAAAACCGTGGTTCTGGCTTTTTCAGATGAAACTGAGAGGCTGGGGAATAAATTCCGTGACTGATGTACGAGTGTTTCCAACTGAATTACTGAGATGTTTCGAATAACGTAGGAATATACACTCTATTCGATTTAACGAGAAATGGGATGAGTTGTGAAACTGTCCAAGTTTGTTGCTAAAAACAGTCCTCTCGAGTAGAAAAAAATGGCAGTATCTGGGTAGATCATTTTGTATCACACCGACGGTGCCATTTATCTTGTTCCAGTCGACAGAAAAGTAGATAATAGTAGCTTGTTCTCTGCCAGAGAGCGTCTTGTCCCTGAATCGGCTGTTACTGCCCAAATAAGGGAGACAATAGTTTCATCTGAACGTTTTTTAAGTCAAAGTACTAATGAAGTCGGTCAAGTTTGGTAATGCTCACCCTCTTTGTTCTACATGCTATTAGTATATAACCAGTGGAAAGGGAGTGAGACACTACATTTCTCCCCTCCCCCTCCGTCACACTAATTCAGTCTGTATACTGGACAACAATACAGCAAAATAGGGGGCAATATGAAGAAGAATTCAGTTTCAGGTAGAAGAAAACAAAAACTTTGAAAATTGTCGGTAACCGTGATAGTCTACCAAACAGAACTTTGAAGAGCAGTTTAACAGAATGGGCAACCCTGAAACGAGCTTCCAATGCGAACACGGAAAAAGAAAAGAAGTATAGTGCTGTATACTTGAATTTAGACAGATGGCGCTGAGACAATTAGATTAGTAAATGTCAGGCTAAAAGATATGGACGAGTTTTGGCTATATGGGTAGCAGGTTTACTAATAACGGAAGAAGTTATAACATGTAAACTGGCGATAGGAAGAAAGACTTTCTTGAACTAGAGAAACATGTAAACATCGAAAATTAATGAAAATTCTAAGAAGCATTTTTAGAATGACATGATTTCTCCGCTGTTGACTGTACTGTTTCTTATTCACAACACGAATACAGTTCCGGCACTTAGGTCTACATCCATACACCGCAAGCCACCTGACGGTGTGTGGCGGAGGGTAAATTCAATACCTCTATGCGTTCTCCCTTCTATTCCAGTCTCGTATTGTTCGTGGAAAGAAGGATTGTCGGTATGCCTCTGCGTGGGCTCTAATCTCTCTGATTTTATCCTCATGGTCTCTTCGCGAGATATACGTAGGGGGCAACAATATACTGCTTGACTCCTCGGTGAAGGTATGTTCTCGAAACTTTAACGAAAGCCCGTACCGAGCTACTGAGCGTCTCTCCTGCAGAGTCTTCCACTGGAGTTTATCTATCATCTCCGTAACGCTGTCGCGATTACTAAATGATCCTGTAACGAAGTGCGCTGGTCTACGTTGGATCTTCTCTATCTCTTCTATCAACCCTATCTGGTACGGATCCCACACTGCTGAGCAGTATTCAAGAAGTGGCCGAACAAGCGTACTGTAACCTACTTCCTTTGTTTTCGGATTGCATTTCCTTAGGATTCTTCCAATGAATCTCAGTCTGGCATCTGCTTTACCGACGATCAACTTTATATGATCATTCCATTCCATTTTAAATCACTCCTAATGCGCACTCCTAGATAATTTATGGAATTAACTGCTTCCAGTTGCTGATCTGCTATATTGTAGCTAAATCATAACGGATCTTTCTTTCTATGTATTCGCAGCACATTACACTTGTCTACATTGAGATTCAATTGCCATTCCCTGCACCATGCGTCAATTCGCTGCAGATCCTCCTGCATTTCAGTACAATTTTCCATTGTTACAATCTCTCGATATACCACAGCATCATGCGCAAAAAGCCTCAGTGAACTTCTGATGTCATCCAAAAGGTCACTTATGTATATTGTGAATAGCAACGGTCCTACGACACTCCCCTGCGGCACACCTGAAATCAATCTTACTTCGGAAGACTTCTCTCCATTGAGAATGACATGCTGCGTTCTGTTATCTACGAACTCTTCAATCCAATCACACAATTTGTCTGAGAGTCCATATGCTCTTACTTTGTTCATTAAACGACTGTGGGGAACTGTATCGAACGCCTTACGGAAGTCAAGAAACACGGCATCTACCTGGGAACCCTCTGAGTCTCGTGGACGAATAGCGCGAACTGTGTTTCACACGATCGTCTTTTTCGAAACCCATGCTGACTCCTATAGAGCAGATTTTTAGTCTCCAGAAAAGCCATTATACTCGAACATAATACGTGATCCAAAATTCTACAACTGATCGACGTTAGAGATATAGGTCTATAGTTCTGCACATCTGTTCGACGTCCCTTCTTGAAAACGGGGATGACCTGTGCCCTTTTACAATCCTTTGGAATACTACGCTCTTCTAGGGACCTACGGTACACCACTGCTAGAAGGGGGGAAGTTTCTTCGCGTACTCTGTGTAAAATCGAACTTGTATCCCATCAGGTCCAGCGACCTTTCCTCTTTTGAGCAATTTTAATTGTTTCTCTATCCCTCTGTCGTCTATTTCGATATCTACCATTTTGTCATCTGTGCGACAATCTAGAGGAGGAACTACAGTGCAGTCTTCCTCTGTGAAACAGCTTTGGAAAAAGACATTTAGTATTTCGGCCATTAGTCTGTCATCCTCTGTTTCAGTACTATTTTGGTCACAGAGTGTCTGGACATTTTGTTTTGATCCACCTAACGCTTTTTTCTACCAAGTCAGTACATAGAACTTTACTTTCGAATAGGTCATTGTAAAGCGAAACGTCGAAATGTGTGTGAACCAAACTACTGAGGTCATCGGTCCCTAGTCTTACACACTACTTAAACTAATTTGTGCTAAGAACAATACACACACCCATGCCCAAGGGAGGACTCGAACCTCCGGCAAGAGGGGCCGCGCATTCCGTGACATGGCGCCTAAGACCACGCGGCCACTCTGCGCGGCCATTGTCAAGCGGTTCATAATTTTACCTTTACATAAAATCCTCTTAAATAGCTGTTCAATGGTCTCTCTATTTCATGATTATATAGTAAACGGTGGAAAATTCAAAAAAACTCATTTTAACTGTGGACACCGAGCACCAGAAGTTATGCGACATGAAGTGTACTCTGAAGTGTACTCTGGCTGACGAGAAAAGTGAAATACCCAGAAGACATGGACGAAAGTCAATGTAACTTAGTACACGTAGACACAGGCATGCAAACGATTAGGGTTGCAATTCCCTATGACAGGTAAATGGCCACCAGAGTGCGTTAGTGTTGTTCATAATTAGTGCTGCTACCAGGCCCTGTAAAGTACTCTAGAGGCGAAAGCAGCGTCAGAAGTTGAGCGATCACTGTGAAGGACACGGAGATGTCGCGAACTCATGTGAGGCAGCTGTATCAGCACCTAACAGAGTCTGAAACGGGGGTGGGTCATTGTGGTTCTTCATTTGACCGGCTGTTCGAATAGCGCAACATCCATAACTGCGGGGCCTTACGATGTGACAGTGACACGATGCTGGACCTCATGCGAACGTGAGGTATGACTTGATCACGACTGGAAGTGATAGAGGGAGCTGTGACAGCACGGCTGTACGTCACAGACATCCTGCGCCCTCATGTGTTTACTCCTCATACGAGAGCCTCGTAGATCCATTTTTTAACGGGACGATACTCTTCCACACGTAGCATGTGTCTCTGTGAGCTGTTTGCGTGATGCTGAGCTACTCTCGTGGCCCGCAAGATCGCCAAGTACGTCTCCGATAAAACATATGTGGCATGAGTTCACACTCAACTGCCGCGCGGGATTAGCCGAGCGGTCTTGAGTCCTGCTGCAGTCATGGACTGTGCGGCTGGTCCCGGCGGAGGTTCGAGTCCTCCCTCGGGCATGGGTGTGTGTGTTTGTCCTTAGGATAATTTAGGTTAAGTAGTGTGTAAGCTTAGGGACTGATGACCTTAGCAGTTAAGTCCCATAAGATTTCACACACATTTCAACGTTTGAACATTTCACACGTCATCTCCGTCCTAGCGTCAATTTCCTCGGTATGAAGGAGCATTAAGCACTGTTGTTGGCCAGGTTGCCTCAGAAAAGGATGCGACAGCTTCCCAGTGCACGTATCCAGACCGTGGGTGGGGGGGAGGGGGGGCTGCGTAGTCATACTGATAAGTGGGCTCAGGTTACCAAGTTATTCGTAAATTTCACCCGATTTTGTGATCAATGACATAACATAACATACCCTTTCAAATCTTCAAGTTTCATTCAATTACCTCCTGTTCTGACCGCTTCCCTTTATTGTGAAGCAAAGTATTTGCTTGGAGTATAGCCTTATATGGAAGTGAAACGTGGGCGATAAACAGTAGAAACATGAAGAGAATTGAAGCTTTTGAAACGTTCTGCTATCGTAAAAGGGTGAACAGATTGTGTAACTAATCAAGAGGTATTGTACAGAACTAGGGTTAAAAGTGCTTTTTAACAGAAATTGGTAAAAGGAAAGCATATCAAGGAGTAAGTAATTTTATAATGGAGTGAAATGTGGTCCTTGAATACAATAAGCATTTTCAAATGAATATTGGGTGTAGAACTTGAGGAGATGTGAAAAGACTTGTATGAGAAAATGGCTGCATCAAACCAGCCTGAGACATGACAACAATAAGAAACAACGGATACAACACTGAGGAATTTTTCCCAATAATTCTACTTCGTCAGAAAACTCATGGGTGAGCCCTCTGTTATAAGTGAATCTAAAACTTTAGAGCACCAGAAAACAGGAGATGTAAGTGTGCCCAGAGTAACAGTTATAGAGGTTGATCAAAGAGTTTCCGTTCGAAGGCTCTACAGTCCAGAATCGGTATGCCAACCAGGCAAAATCACCGTGAGCACTGAGGTAAGCATCCCCTCGACGGTACAGGTTTAAGATATCCCTTTTGTAAAACACCGCAGCAGCAGAAGCAGTACCTCTTGCCGCACATCACTCCACAACGGTATTTTCCGACAGACGAGCTCCCTCTTACACATTCTTCATTCTCCGAGGACTGTCTACCGGTGTGTGTTCTTCGGCAGCCGTTAAAACAATAACAGCACGTCGGTCCTGCTTGTACGCTTTTGGTAGTAACGTCGCCATGCGTCACATTTCCGCTGGACACTTTTGGTAGTAACGTCGCCATGCGTCACATTTCCGCATTTACCGCAGCCATGTCGGAATAACACGCACACCACATTAATCTTTTGCTTACATACCCACACGTCGGAGTTGCGCTACGTCGTATACACCCTGCAGCAACGCCCTCAAACGGAAACGTTTTGCTTGCCCCTTACACATTGCGGATAAAACACGGCGCCGCGTGGATAGCCGCAGATGTACATGCAGGCTGATTCTTGGTGGTTAAAATTAAACGGCTGTGTCAGGATAAGAGTTTTTGTTTATTTCCATTACATGCACATAAATAATCTGTATGATATAAAATCAGTCAAAATCAACTTCCTCTTAAATGTACACTCTTTGACATAAAACTTGACCGGCGGCCGACCGCTTCAGAGGCTAAGTCCGCGCCGATCGCGACATGGGACAATAAAACTGGCCAACTCGCTAATTCTCTAAGTCCGGTCATGTGCACAATCTGGCAACACTGCAGACTGCGGCACTTCCTGGAGGAAAACTTGTCCCATGATGGAGGAGCTATAGGCTGATTCCGCCTGTGGTCTAGCGGTAGCGTGCGTTGTTTCTGTTCATAATGTCAGTGGATCGAGAGCAACTGGCATAAAATATTTTTATAGCCTCTTCTGCCTAAATACTGAACACGTGAATGTAATAGTAGTGCAGATTCAATCTATTTCGCTTTCTGACACACCGATATCAAAATTTTGTCCAGTAACCATTTTGCGGCAGATTTCCTGCAGACTGTCCTCCTCTGGACGCCGTAATCGGCAAAGCTCCGGGATCCATTTGCTGGCTACTGGCAGTGGCCGTGGCGACAGCAGCGGCGCTGCACTCCCCCGTTCTTTATCGAAAGCGCCTGCTACCGCTCATCGCTTTTGATGATTTAAAACGCTTTATTATTAAATGTTGCTCCACAGAAAATTTCTACGATTTCCATTCACGCTCAAAAGCAACGGAGACAGACGCCCTGATTAGTAGGCGGGTATTATATTACATTAATCGGCAAGAGCTGAGTATAGCCCGAAATTAATTTTATAGACTGGGACGAAATTAAACCACCTCACTACATTCGATGAATTTATAAATGCTTCGTACCTCGTTTCTTTTCCTTTCAAACTCAATTATTTGTGCAACTTTTGATCAATGTTTGGATGTTTTCGTCAAGCCAGAGTGAGCGTCTGTGGTGTAAAGTGTATTACAGTTCTTGTTTCATTTCTTATGGTAAGTCTATGCGATAAACTGTGTGAATACCTTGCAATGCATGCTCTGTAGCAGTGCAGGAACACTGCACATTTGGAGTTCCATGTATGGGTTCATGAAGTATTTATTGTTGATCGGAAGTGATAGTTAAGGTCATCAGATTTAAACCAGAAAAATTTGTCGTTTTGAAGGTTTCAGAGAACGGAAAGGAATTGCTAACGCCGGTGTTAGAAAATGTCTACAGTTAAATGCTATTGCAAAAATTTAGAAGAAGGGAACTATATTAATGAACATGTGCACTTCATAAACAACCTTCTGACATGTTAGACCTATATGACGAACAAAGCTCAAATTTATATCGTTGAAAGTCGGTTTGAATCTTTTCAGGACCTATTTTACAGTGAAGCACCTTGGAATTTGCAAAGCAGAAGTCCATGATATTAACTTAATTTACTAAGTCGAAATCGGACGAAGGTTCATGTTTACAGGCATTCTTCAGATTTCGCATAAGAAATTTTTAGTAGCAGTTTGCAACTCCATTAATTAAAATGGAAAGTAAAAGGTTGTAGTCAGCGGCTTCTACCGTAATTCGAACTGCTATGTCTTATAGTACAAGCACTGCAAAGCACAAGGGAACCTCTGAACTAACGACACACTGGCGGCCAGAGGCGGACTATAGTCACTGCGATGTTGCCTGAGCCTCGAAACGCAACCTTAAACACACAGAGGAGGTGGAGATTACTGTTTTAACGTCCCGTCGACAACGATGTCATTAGAGACGGAGCACAAGCTCGGATTAGGGAAGGATGGGGAAGGAAATCGGCCGTGCCCTTCCTAAGGAACCATCCCGGCATTTGCCTGAAGCGATTTAGGGAAATCATTGAAAACCTAAATCAGGATGGCCGGGTGCGGGATTGCACCGTCGTCCTCTCGAATGCACACACAAACAGGTGTTACTTATGTGAAGAACGCCGTTCTTGGAGTCCAGAAATTAAATATACTTTCTAATTGTGTCATCTTGCAGTGGATTATATCGTACGAGTCTTCGATGTGGGAAACGAATGTCAAGTGAATTTAGCGAGGTAACGCCGACCTACACCCGGAAGTAAATGCACTATCAGAGTGTTGACAAATACTTGCTACGATGCTGCCATTTCTCGGCTCTCTGACGAGGCAGCTCTTCAGCGAAATGCTTGCCGTGATTCTCCGATACGGTTCTTCAGAGTGGAGACGCGCGCGCACGTTTGGTTTTTATGCGGCGTTCTCCCCTGATGGTTTCTGACGTCGCCTTGTGGGCTATGGATACATATGAGACACTCAATTATCATTAATCCAGAATGATACAAGTTTCAGCTTCCGGCGTGGAAGAAGGCTGTTGACGCCGACATTGTATCATTTCAACGTAGGGAAAGCAAAACGGATCATTCAATGTTTCTCATTCAACATAAAGCATGTGAGATAAATTTCCGTAACGTTCATAATCATCTAAAAATACAAACGAAGTAAAAATACACCGGAAGCTTATTCGAATTGAATATAATGTAAGATACCAAACGCTTTGCACCTCGATGTCGAATTTGTCCACTTGCAATCTTTTGCAGCATACACATAGAATGTTATGATTACCACGAGAATGAAGAAATATGTTGGTAAGGATGGAAGCAAGAAAGGACGCAGTCAACAAATATTCTATTCCTCATGGCATACATTTCATTTGACACGTAAGAAGAGGTAAAGCGGGAATTTACTTTCGTTAACACGAAATATATGCCGCACATATTGATAACGAGGAAGTCTGCGTCTTCATACGTTTCCTTAGCAAATATCAACTTTAAATTGCATAACGCAAACATTTTTAACAGACACGAATTCCTACCCAGCTGTGTGTTGGACACGGATTCGAACCCGGAACCTAATCGGATTGCTATCGAAGCACAGTCATATGTGACATATCGGAATTTTGCGGCAGTAGCTAGATGTTTTAACTGAAATGACGAGACGAAACATTAATTTTTTCCTTCCCAGGACTCCAACCCGGCACCTATCGCTGTTATATTCTAGAGAAAACGAACGTGAAATATGGGTTTGTTGCACCAGCAGTGACATGTGAGCATGTTTGAACTGAAATAATATGACGAAGAGTTCAGCGCTCACTGGGAATAGAGCCCCACACATATCGTTGTTGACTACACACAAAGAGAAGTCAGCTACCGAATTTTTCTCCACCAGCTGCTCAGAATAGCATCTTGAACTTACAGTCATCTCGCAAATAGTTCTGTGTCTCACTGGGAGTTAAAAACGTCAGATATCGTTAGTGTTGACAGCGAATGAAAATACATTAAAAATCAAAATTATTATCCACCAGCAGATAGGTGTTCTCATGATAGAGCTTGATAATACATAATTAAATCTTTAGTGCCGGGCCAGGATTCGATCCCATTTACGCGTAATATGTGAAGGTGTTGAGGAATCTGCAGTTTTGGACAAACAACAAATTGTAGCCGAGCTGTATTGCCCCGAAGGGATCAAATTCCGCGTTAAGGGCGGTCTGAGTTGCATTCCCAGTTCAGAACCAATTTTATCGACATACAGAAGCTCAAATAAAAGATGGAATAAGTGTCCTGTGACCATACATAGCGTTTGTGTCGTCACTTGAAATAAATAACTAGTATAAGAAAGGTTACTGGTGATAGAGTTTCTACATGTCGCCACTCCAGACTTTATTGTGGTTCAACCTACCGTCTACTTGGTAAAGAAGGAATATCATCTTTAATGTGAATTTTCAGACCACGCAGCCATTATATCTCCTTCACTTGGTGTAGCCAGGAGAGAATGGAATCTGTCTCTCCCTATCTAAAATCATTGACAGAAGTGGGAATCGAACCCAGACCATAGGTATAACAACCTACCATCCGTCCAACAGACCACGAAATCCCCTTCTCTGCGAGTCATTTTTCTATCGTAACGCAGTTGCGCCACACTGGATGAGAATTCTGACACACAGGCTCCCTGTAGTAATTTGCAGCATGTTCAGTAAATTCATTTACCTGGTTGACCGAATCACCATGAACTAGCTGCCTCGGCTACCCAGTGCATACATTCGACTATTTTGTAATCACAGAAATAAAATCACGTAACTGCCACCTACACACAACTGCCAACAGTGTAGGATGCAGAAGTTTAAATAGGAAGTGTTCCTTTCCACTTGAGCTATTCTATTGCGCTATCTGTTACTAGAAAACGTCGCTCAGTCCAAAAGAAAAGCTGTAACTGTTTGTCTCTCAGAAGTCAAGACCTGGCCATATGCATAATCTCACAGTGCTGTGGAATCCAAAAGTTCTGGAGGAATAGTTGCCGAGCTCTGGAGCTGTTGTAGCTACGTGTCAGCTTGTAGCATAGATAAGATGTCGCGAGTTCGAATACATTCAGTGGCACATTTAATAAAACGCAATTCTGCTCTCTGCTGAAGTTATCAATCTAATGGAACTTTGAACTTAATTCCCTTCACTTCTCAACCCAAAGTAGTCGCATGTGGAAAAAGGACTAACTACTGTGACATTTTGTTCTGTTCAGGTTTAATAGACAGCAGGCAGCAGATGCATCTCGAAGATGTGTAGGGAGAGCGCATCGTGCCATAATATGTCAGAAAAGTATTTTCTACATTAGCTGTCGTGTGGTAGTGATATTTTATTCTTCTTCAAACTTTGACAGCTTTAACTCAGAACAAGTTTTCTACATGCATGTAATCAATAAACTGCATGTGCATTGTCAGA